>NC_037590.1:29504326-29841326 GCF_003073045.1 Pomacea canaliculata | reverse complement strand
CCCGGCGAGGTAGCATGTGGTGTAAGGGAAGCAACTCTAGGAATGCTTTATTCACTTGTTTTAGGTGGTAGCCTCCCATGTTTAAATTGCCCTTAGCCGCGGTCCGCTCGTTTTTTGTTTGTTTTGTTTTTATTCTGTTTTTTGTTGCTGTTAATGTTCGTTCCAAGAGGAAGACTACTATGTAGTCCTCCAATCCTGCGGGTTGTCTTTTATTGTTTCAGCAGTGTGACTTTTGAATGGGTTATGAATGAGACATGAATAGTTTTGTGCATGCAATTGTGTATGAATTCTAATTTTAATCGAGCTGCACCAGAATTGCCCTCTGGGACAAATAAAGTCTTATCTTAATCCCCATTCCTTCCCACGAGGTAGCATGTGGTGTAAGGGAAGCAACTCTGGGAATGCTTTATTCACCTGTTTTAGGTGGTAGCCTCCCCTTTTTAAAATTGCCCTTACCCGCGGTTAATACGATCCATTAAAAAAAAAATCATCCTTCCCTGGCGGCGACAGTTTTGAGCATTTTATAACATAAAACCAATAACAAAATAAGTGCGTATTCAAAACAGATCTTTAAACAAGAGCAACCTTTGAAGCCGTTAAGCTCGCGTCTTCGGTTTAGCCTACCTTTATGCTAAGAATAGACTACTTAGAGACGATAACAGCGTCATTATACTTTGTAGCTGGTTTGTGTGTGTGTGTTCCTGTTTTTATTTTTCCCTGTCTATTTTCAGGGGCCAAAAGGAGAGGAAGGAAAGTCCGGAGAAGCTGTAAGTGTAATGAATGTTATGCCTTTTCTTACTATCATGGAATAAATATTTTTTTAAATTTTGTCTCAAACGTTTTTCCATCAGTCCGTTTTTGCCTTTAACTTTCTCATTTTATGTTTTGCTCAAAATGTAATGCTTACCTCCTTGACTTGGAGACTTAATAGAAACTTGATGTTACTCAATGTTAAACTTTAAATCTCATTCTTGTATTCTGAAATGACAATCTTCAAAAGGGCTTCTTACTGTCCCATTTCGCATAAGACAAAGTCTAGCAATAATGGTTTCTTTTATTACTGAAGATTTATTTAATTGCAATCAATGTCTCATTTGATTTACTTAGTGCCTGTAAAGTGATGCGAACATGAGAGAATGGCATGATTCGAGTCAGTAATCTTTTGCATCCTCCAGTTGCCTTGGTATCTGCTTCTTTTAGCCTGAAAGGCATTTGAAGACTAGCGAAGGTGCAGAAAAGGCTTTTTGCTGACAATATTGCTCTAAAATATAACATCTGTGTAAATAGTTCGACGAAAGTCTTTATCTCCCTGTGATACATAGTACAGGGTACTAATATATGTTTCAGGAACGAAAGATTGAGTGAATATTTAGATGTAGAATAATTATGTACTGAAAATACAGTAAATCTGAGATACACACAAGGTAATGTATGTTAGTGTGTAGCAATATCCCGTTTCTATATAATTAACTTTCCTTACATCCTTAGTAATACTATGAAGTACAGTGCACATAATACAATATTCTAAAAAGCTTCAGCGGGCTTATTTTATCTTTGCTGCTTTAAATGGCTTTGAACTCTACCGCAAGAACATTATAGTAGAGTAATACTGAAACTCCTCCGACTTGCAGAGGGTTCGGTGGTATACTCAGGGACAAATGACTCACCTTGTGTTTGTTCGTTATCTGGAATTATCTACTTAGCGGAACTAACGCGTGGACTAACTCTATATGCAGTGAAATACCTGGTAGATTGTTTCAGATGGCTGTTGCAGTTTAATTGCAATCAATGGGGTGAAATAAGAGCAAACGCTTAGTGACAGACCCCTCTATCCCGCAGTCTGTTCTCGTACGCGCATTTCTGTCACTGCCACATCAACCACTGCTGTCCTCCACTGACAAACATTTCACCAATACCATCGTCTTCACACAAAATCAAGTCAAAATATGTTCAGGTCAAGCATTGCTCATTTCATCGCTTCTTATGTGCTTAGCAATACTGATTTGTATCGCACACGTAACACACACACTCCCCTACGCATGTACACAGCACAATATACTCACAAACACACACACGCCTACGCATGTAGACATATCTACGCATGGACACAGATACAGTATACACACAAACAAACACCATCGCACACTACTCATTGCACACTACTCACGGCCCAGCACAATGGAAAATAAAGGGAAGTCAAATGGTTTGTCCATCAAAGACAAAAAATGAGGAATTTTAGAGAGGAGAGAAGGAATGGTTTTGTTGCTGAAGGATTCTATTCCTCCGAGCCCCTTCGCTGTTTTTTTAATATGAGTAGATAAATTTAAAAGCCCGTTCGTGTCCAATCCTGGTCGGTCCCTTAGTATACACCTTTATTTTAAGAATTGAAATTAATAGCGAAAACTTGTCTGCCGTTTATAATGGGCCAGTCCCAGTAAACAACAACAATAACAACATATGGCTGGCTCAATCAACTGGTCCAAACTGATGAGTGACACCGTCGCTGCGGGTGACGTCGCTCACATCGTCACTGGAGTGACGTAGATCGGTCCAGTCATTGAGATGCGCCCGTGTCCTGCACAGGGTCCGCGGGGAGAGAAGGGTGTACGCGGTCTAGAAGGCCTCCCAGGCCTACCAGGCCTTCCAGGCATGCCGGGCCGCAAAGGCGAGGCAGGTAACACTGTCACCATCAGGACAAACACAACGACTGGACAGGAAATAGCGGTCCAAGCGACATCCGGGTTTCCTGGCCCACCCGGTCCTCCGGGCCCCAGAGTGAGTTTTGCATGCCATGCGTGCGTACCCTGGTTGCCGGAGTTCTGACCCTTAGTGCAATGATGTAACCAAAGACTAGGACCTTAGTTCCCTCCCTTAGGTTTAGTGTTTGTTTACGTGTATACAGCAGAGAGTTTCATTCTCACGAACCTCATTTCTTGAAGCCACTAAGCGTGACCAGTTTCTTTGCAAGCAAACGGAATCTTGAATAGTAATGCCAATACTAATAACAATAATGCAAGTGCTAATAATGCTAATGTAAGTGCTAATGATGTAGAAATAACTGGTGATGTGTGTTTATTTATTTTGAGGAGGACGAGAGCGAGACTTCGAGTCTCTCCCATCCTTCCATCCTCAAATTTCATTTTGAAACTGATGAATGTTGAGAAAAAAAATGTCAACGTTAATTTTTTTTAATACCTGGTTGTGTGCCCTCTGACATAACATCTTCACTTCTGGTGCATGTATACTAACTGCATCGTGAGGTCATGAATACTGAATGCATGTCTTAGCATCGGAGATGTGTGTTGTTTCCGTAATAGTAAGCTTTCCAGCTAGCATGGATTATAATGCTTTCCAAGCTGGTATGAACGTGCATAACTTCCCCCACCCTTCAACCTACCCAACCATCCCTCGAAACAGTACTTATCAAATCTTGCCAGCGCATGTGAGATGCTTTGCTATATTCTAACAAGCATATCAGACACCCCAGCTGCACGACGCTAGTGTTATTGCTTACATACTAGATCATACTAATACATGTTCGGTCCTAATCATGATAATACAAGCCATAATTTGTACCACTAAGCTGCATGAGGCCTTGTGTATTTACTGGTTTTAAACTGCTTGAGATCTGTCTCATAACCACGTTTGTATATATCATGTAACTAACCTTAAATTACAGATATATCTCTTAATTTTTTTTTTTTTTTGAGTTAAAAAAATCACCGGATGCTTCTCTAAAACTGAATTGTTACCCGTCAGAAAATGCGACGTTTCACAGCCGAAATTTGCACCTGTGTGCTGGGAAGAGTTTTGTGCTTTGTTTGGCCTTATGTCAGTTTTATATTTCCTACGTGACGATGTCGCTGCAGCGGCAGCCAGTTACACCGCACATGCGCAAAGCGGTTTCGGGAACAGCGCGGACTAAAATTGCTTGTGTTACAGGGAAAGCCCAGAATGAGTGGTCTTGGGAGTTCTGACTCCCATCCCACCTCGTTCCCTGCCGGCTTCATTCAGGGCAATCCTGGCCCGCAGGGGCCCCCTGGTCCCAAGGTGAGAAACGGACCGTTGGGGAGTACAGGACACAGGGCAGTTGACGCTTTGCTGCTGACGCCCCTCCTGCTGACGCTGCTGTTGAACTGTTTTGCGTGTCTCGTGCTGGGGTTTGGGTTCTTGCTCTGCTCCGCCTTTTCATGGATAACTCGCCTCCTCCTTCCATCACAACCCTCAATACCCCTCCCCCTCCCCCATTTGCAGTTTCTGGCGCCACTAACATAACGTTGACAACGTGAAGCTGTTGGTGCATTTATCGAGCCCTTGATGAAGATGCGGGACCTGGGGATGTTGTAGTATGGACATTTCCTGCTGGTCACCAGGGGCGCTCCAGATAAATACCCTGACAGCTTACGTCAAAGGCGTTCTTACCTTTTACTTACCTTTGCTGCAGTCACAGAACCGAGCGTTCTTTTTTCCCCTCGTTTGCTAAATCCTGATTTTTACACGAACATCTGATGAAAAGTCTGTATGCTATTCAGCTGTGTAACTGCTGTTGACTGCAGCAAGGGTACTTGTTGCCTAATTTCCGCTTTTTTGTATGTCTGCACCTCCTTCCATGGATGGCTTGTCCCCCGTGACTGCAGCATAGGTGCCTCGAAAGGTCGCCCCACACATCTCCCCTCAACTCATCCTCCCTTACTCCCCTCCCCCCAATGTCGGGCGCACGTTGCCAGCCATAAAAGCATGTTGATGTGTGTGTCAACTCTCTCCTAGTCGGGACCCCTGCATAAGCGTCATCGCACGTGCCGCCTCGAGGTCAAGGACATCAGTGAGGTGAAGCGAAAGAAGGTCAAACGTTTTCAGCGAAAGCGAGTCGGCAAAACAGAGGGCGCGGTCGATGCCAGCGATGACGATGTTGTTGACAGCAATGACAATGAGGAAGGCGATGAGGAGGAATATGAGTTGGTTATCGAAGATTGTGGCGAAAGCAAGGTATTACTGACACCACACAGAAGGAAGAGTTACTTCTGCTGCTGTCACGGCCTCAGCCATTGCTGCTCTCCCGTCTGTCAATCCCTGAAAATAACTCGTTCGTGGTGGTGGCTCCAATATCTCATACTTTGTCTCATCCTTCGTCACAAAGCTTTGCACATTCTTAGTGAAGGAAATATGTATATGCGTGTCTATCCATGCTTAACTTTCACATTTTTCAATTTAATGCCTGATCAACAACAGACCATCTTCTTTGCATTCTTGATGCGGAAATATTAACCACATGTGTAAACTCTACACACTTTTTGTTGTAACTTTCTATTATCTTCAAGCTATCCCCTCTCCTGCTTATTGTCTCCGTAAGAACAGCTTTTGGATGTGTGGTCTCGTTCGATCGACTGACAAAATTGTTTTGTTTACATAACTTTTCATAGATTTTTAACTTAAAATTATTTGAATATTTTCAGCAGAAATCTTACGACAATTCAATTGTTTTCAAAGTTCGTGAAGTTTCTGAAATCGTGAAATCTTAGGATCGGTATGAATGATAGAAGGGTGTAGTGTTTAAGCTCTTCATTGAAGTTCTGCAGAGGTTTCAGCTGAGTTCGTAACTTGTCCAAACGTTAAGAGCAAGGGCTAGGGGAGAAAACTCTAGAATATAACACTGGTAAAGAAGTAGTTCTCTCCCCTTGAAAATACAAGTCATTTTCCATTTAGACATTTCAGTGTAGAACAGATATTTTAAAACGAGAGGAAATATCAGTTACTTGAAAAACGGTATTTTAAGGCAAGTCATTAATTCCAAATTGGTTGATTGAGGCGGATGGGTGAGTGGTTGGCTGCTTTCTTGCTTACATACCTGGGTGATTGGTGAACGATTTGTTTTCTTATCTCTTTTTGCTAAGCGGTGTTGGCTAAATATATCATCTTTCTTTCTATAAGTCGTTCATGGCATCTTTATCTCATCTACTAGTCTTAGGGCCTTCTCATTCAACAAGCTCTTTCCCTAACCTCCCCCAAACAACCCTCTTGTCCTCTTTCTTCTAACCCCTGAACAAAACTTACGCAGCTTTTCCACTAACCAGATGAATAAATAGCAGACTGAACCACAAGCAAACTGCCTCAATTATTATTCAGTTCAAAGCCAAAGTGTCTGTCCCTTTTTTATGAAAGTACACTCATTTAAAGGTTATAAATACTCAGACCCACGTACTCAGTAAGTGACATATAATACTGTACAATGTACATGTTTGTGCGAGTCAGTATATTTCCTTACATATAAGATGGTTGTAAAACTTATTTTTAATGTTGACTGGGATTTCACAAGCTTAATCTTGCTGGCATGTTACACTTTGTTTCAGAGATGATCGTCTGAACTTGTTGCCAAAGAACGGGTTCGTCCGCTGTCTTTATGGGGGATATACGATGCATGTAATTGTTGTTTACGCTTTGTTTACAGCAGGTCAGACGGTTGAATATGAAGCAGTTTGAAAAATTCTGCCAGCCTGTCATTTGAGTTTTACTGAACTGACTTTCGTCTCATGTGGTTGTTACTTTTTACAGAGAACAGACTGTACGATTCAGTACAATGTGTTTATTATTTGGGTAGGTTGAGGATTAACAAAATTTGTTTCTTTTAGCAGGTGCTCACAGTTAGAGATTATTGCTGATGGAGATTTCAACACGTTTTAGTCACGAGAGCCGATTAATAAGAGTATTAACTTTTTTATTATGATTCTCTTTTCTAAAATAGTACTAACTTCTTTTCATATAGCATGTTTTTTTCAGTTTTGTGAGGATTTTTGTTCATTGCAGATATTTGGCAGGAAGAGTAACTGGCACCTGGGCCAGCTTAGCCCTTTGTTATAACAAGTGTTTTTACCTTTTGAAACGGAAGTGTGCTGGAGTGCGTGTACCTCAGTTCTTGGTTCTGTCGATTCTGTGCCATGTGCGTGAATGAGTCTTACTCGCCGTTCACTTTTCATTCGCTGTTCACATGTCTCTAGCTTTTTCTTCTTCCGTCTCCTTTTTTCTCTCATAGTATCCCACCTCCCTCCCCAACTGCCCCCATGTCCAGTTCCTAAACACCATTTTTTGACAGCTTCGTGTAGCGACTTTTACATTTTGTCAATTGTTTATCGTATCAGACTCTCACTTATACTAAGACCGAGATGTGTAGTTTAAGTTTGCCTTTGTCTTCAATATACTGATGATGATTACTTTGTCACAGTATAGTTTTCTTGTCTTTCATTCTGTTCTGAATTGTTCGGTGATGCATTTGCTACCTGGACAGTGTTTAATATCATGTATTATTTCTAATTAGTAATTACTTTGTTACTGTATCTATACTGGATCAAGAGACTATATGGTAACTGCGTCCAACTCTGTCGCTGTTATGTGCTATTAATTATATTATTATAAATTATTATTTTATTATAAGACGATACAATGTGTCTGGGGTAGTCACGGTGGTTTTCTGGTTTCTATTAATATATTCCGAGTGGTTGACGATAAGAGCAGCAGATCACACATGAAAGTTCTGTATTTAATTTTACCCATCATGCACTTGTGTTTCAAAATAATGAATAAGAATTCAACTCTCTTTGGGCCGAATGGTCAGAATTCAGTACAAACCGTTGTAGACGGGAATGAAGGATTTAAGATAAGTGGCTTTTGCCTTACGGTATTCAAAGAAAAATATGAACTGGTAGAGAGGGAGGGAGGTTGAAAACTGCTTGCATTGAAGTCGCGGTAAAGGTGGAGCAGAGTGAAGTATAAAATTTATTACAATTGTTAACAAGTTGACATAACATTGTCATTCATTGTTCTTCTAACAAAAATGCTTTGTGATAAGATGATAAAGGAGATAAAGTGCCTTAGCGCCTTTCCTAGTGGTAAGCATTTAATGATTGGAGGGAACAGCGAGTCAATAGCCAAGGAAACAAATTTCTAGACGTGGAAAGCGTGAGAGATAGAAGATGGCAGTCAGTCAGGAAACACATAATGTCAGAAGAAAAATGGGAACAATACCGCTAGGTGATTTGTGGGGAAAGACAAGACGAAAGGCAGGTAACTATGATGAAGAACAATAACTCTGCAGCTGGGCGCCTGTGTGTGTTGTAGGGCGAGATCGGCATGCCGGGTGTTCCTGGGCCCAGCGGACCGGCGGGCCTTAAGGGTGAGAAGGGGGACAGGGGCGCTAGGGGACAACGGGTAAATACGCATGATGTCCACCCTGACTGTAGGTGTCTTCTTGCTCCCTTCACTTATGTCACACTCACTGCTCCTGCACCTCCTGCGCCCTGTCTGGCGCTAACAAGCCGGGTATGGGTGACCACCTTGCAATCTCCAGACTGCTGTATTTAGTGAGCTCTTTCTCGAAGATATCAAAAGTGTTCAAAGTTTTACTCTGAGACACATGATGATTTTTTTTTTTTTTTTTGTAATATCCACGCGTCATTCTTTTGCGCTCTTAATTCTCTGTAAATAATATTTCGAGCTTTCTAAATAATCGTGTATTCAAGATAGCTGCAGACGAGCTTTTCACGTAGTTCAACTGACATGCTTATCAAAAGGATAAGGATTAAATACAGCATTTTTTTAAACAAATACACTGGTTTAAATTAAATCAGGAGTTTTACACAAGCTGGTCACTCGTACAAAAGTTTGAAATCTCTAGGTTTACACAGGTATGACGGCTTGACAAGCAGCAGCATCTTTCAGTTTTCGGGACCTTTTTGTACTTTGCCTGAACCTGTCCATAATCTGCCCAGTGAGGTTGACATGATTCAGCTCTGACATTGCTCCGCTAAATGATTGGTATTTTTGCCCATTTTGCTCGGAAAAGAGATGCTAGAGGCCTTAGCACCTTAAAGACACCAAAGTCTTGAACGGAAGTGTACACCTGGAGATTTCACCTGTGACTCAACTGTTCGTGCGAGTGATGTCACTCCTTTGTGGCCCTTTATCAGTGATCTTGTAGAATTCTGAAACACATGCACTGCATGCTGGGTGTTCCTGGACCCAGCTGAACAATCCACTGGAGTTGGATGTCATAAAGAAAACAATCAGTCGTCTTCTCCTGTACATTTGAAGAAATTATTGGACCAGTAGGCAAGTCTACACCTGGTGGCAAAATGTGTGCAAGTAGAAAATATGATTCTACCAGGTCATGAACTGGAGGCCATCAGGCTTTGCTGGGTTGTGGTTGTGTCCCTTCGAGTGGTAACAGCGTCCTGTTCACTCAGCATGTCACAAGTTATCGTCTCTGTTTCTCTAACCCAAACTAAATTTTGCGGAACGCACCTTTATCATCCTTCCTACTAATTAATATATGTTGTAGTGTACAGTAAACCACCTCACGAAGTTTCGAGTGACATAGACTTAGTGCCTTTAGTGTGTGTTGTGCCTGTATCTTGTAGGATGTGTTCCTTGTGATCTGCTCCCAGCATGCCCTCTGCATGTTCAGGGCAACAGTAGCTGCTAATTATCTAGTCTTTAAATGTCCCCTCCCAAGCACCCACATTTTTCTTAAAACTGACTCAATATTTTAGACAATCTGTTTTGCTTACCACGCTCTCTGTTAAATATGATTTTAGATAATGTTTAGGTACTAAGCGAGAAGCGCTTATTATTTATTTATTATTTAAAACGTCTCCCGTCGTGCCTGTGGAGAGAAATGCTGTATGAAATATGTCAAACTTTTTTATTGTTTTATTATAGTCTATTAGTAGTGATGGACAGCATTACAAAATTCTACTCTTAGGAAATTAATTTCTAATGATGATGATAATAATTCTTATTTTACGCCTGGTTCTGGCTAGAAGATATTCACTGTGAACAAAACACACGCACACACACATAAAAGGAAGTCAGTAAATTTCGTATTAAAAAAAGTATTAATTGAAAGTTCCAATTTTCTGTATCTACCCTGTATGTGTATCATTTACAACTTCAGCTGTTGCTGAGGATGTGGTAGGTCAGAGACATTGGTCAAACGTCTGACGTCTTTAGCTTGTAGAAGATTGTCTCCACGTGTGTTTGTTTATGTGTTCAGTTTATGTTTTACGCACGTGTCGTCACACTTTGCGCTGTAGGGTCGACGTGGCAAGACAGCCAAGGCAACCTTCATAGGCTTCCCTGGCCCCCAGGGGCCGCCTGGCAAAGACGGTGCACCTGGTCTACCCGGAATGAAGGGCGCCCTCGGGCTGCCAGGTCAGCAGGTAGGCCGGTCACCCCTCGATCCCTCCCCTCCCCCTCCCGTGTTTATGTAGCTAGTCATGTGACCATGGCACCTGACGTGTGTCACATGTGGTATACACATCTTGCTAACGTTTCACCTTTTGTTTTGCTCATGCAGTCGATGTGCATCAATGCACTACTTGTTTCTCTCACCTTTCAAACTTTATTTTCTATGCCTGTCGTTATGCTGTGGCTGCTCTGCCTCTAGGAGGTAGCCCTGTCTTTTGGATTGCATGTTTCACAAGGATATATCTCTCGCAACACAAAAACAAAACTAGCCGCAAATTATTTAACTGTAATCGCTCAGATGATCTCCCCACCCCCCACCAAAAAAAAAAAAAAAAAAGTTAAAGGCGACCTTTAGAAAATCTGATCATTACTATATCTACATGCTAGAATATATATAAGGATTTATATTAAGATATTGAAATTTGTAAGTAAACAATTCTGGTTATGTATTAATTAACATTATTTAGCTGCCTCTATTGATGGATGAATATTTTTTTAATTTAAATATTAAATCGAGTAAAGTCTCGTTATTTTTAAAATATTTATTAATCTTTCAAAGTGACTGAGTTTCTAACATTGCATCTATGTTTGCACAGTTTTGCATTACTTGCATATTTCTCGCTTTCTTTCTCTTTTAATTTATTTGTAAATGAATCGCATTTCGTGTGCATTTGTACTGCTGTCTGTATTTTCTACTGCGATGTTCTTGCATAATGTATGCAGAAAGCAGTCGTTGCTTTCTTCACTCCACTCTGTACATGTACATGCCGGCACAGCATCAGTGCCCGGCTTGCCAAAGTCAGAACAGGTGCACCTCAGGTGTTCTGGACCTGCGTAATGAACTTGTCACGTGACAACTTGCAGGGTCTGAAAGGTGAGGCAGGTGCGCCCGGCAAGAACGGCAAGGACGGAGCGGATGGTATCGTAGGAAAGCCAGTGAGTCTCACCTTTAGCAGCTGCTCGCATCTGAAAATATTGCCGGACTTTTATGATTATGACCCTTTCAGAGTCTTTGGTATATCTAACGGCCTCTGACCTAGTACCCATTCTTGTAAAGAGATTGATTATTCCAGTTATGAATTATTTCTGCGCTGAGGGATTTCATACAGTTGCACTCCGTTTCCCTGTTGGTTAGACACGTGATCGCCTTAAAACATCACCATTCTTTGTTACTGTGATCCTTCAAATCCTACTCGACATTTTCTCGACTATCCTCCTTTTTTTTTTTTTTTTTTTTTTTTTTTTGCACCTAGACATCTCCTACCCATTGAAATCTTGCATAGCAAACGTAGTGTAGGTAGCAAACGGTGTCAGAGATCAGCCTCTATCGTTTTTGTTTGTTTGTTTGTTTTTTCTCAGCTCGTTCAAACCAAATGCTTTATTCCTACATTTCTTCTTTCAAACTCTCTGACTAGAGACCAGAAGAAAGCCAACATTAACAAGGACAAGGACCTTTGGCATAAAGCATCAGTTACTTTAGCCCCATAGTCTAGACTTCGGAAATAAAACCATGACAGGGTGTATGTACTTGGCGTACTACTCTCCACAATTTGGCAGTTTCAAATTGTCCGCACATGCAGTGTCGTTAAAACAGCTTTAACTGTGTTTATTTGAATCACACAAAGTCGTTGTCACGAGCACCAAGCCCTAAACGTTTGGCACTCTTTGGCATGTTGATGCACCATTGTTTCCTTTAGTGTTAACAATTCCTATGTGAGGACACTGAAGTCACTTTTGTCTTTCACCATCTTACAACCCATTTGTAAATTTCGTAAAATCTGGACCTTGATGGCACCTGGACTTAATACAGTTACAGATTAACATGCTTCTTTCAAACTGTTTTTCAACGATAGCGGATATTTAATTTGTACACAACAAATAAATGTGTAGGCTAGATTTAAAAACAGAATTATATCGAATTCGTTTGAAGTTGTAAATCCGGGTTTTGTTAAGAAACGTTGCATCATCTCTACAGTTTCTGGAAATGGAAACTGGCGCTTACTGTATTTAACTCCTACATTCAGGGTGTTCCTGGTCTGAAGGGAGATAAGGGCGAGATGGGACCGCCCGGTTTACCGGGCATGATCGGACCACCCGGCCTTCCTGGGCCTCCTGTGAGTTGCCTCCCCTGGTTTAGTGAGCAGTTGTCGGTCCTTGCTAGAATATTCATCAGCTTTGTTTTCGATTTAATTATTGTGCTTCATACTAGATGGTTCGAACCTTCGTTAAGCAATATTGTAAAACCCTATAGGGGGATTATAAATTAAAATTTCTTCCACACACTTTGAGTCAGAAGGTAGAAAAGGTTTAATGCCGGTCATGTTTCTGTTGATGCAGAGAGAGTTGTTTGTAATTATTGTCACCCGTGCTCTGTTGCTAGGGGGAGCCAGGTACTGTAGAGGGTGGAGGAGGCAGTGGTGAAGGGGTAAGCTGTTTTCCTCCCATTCTATGTTTTCATTGGAAATATTTGTCAGGAGAAAATTTTTGTGAAGGTTTTCTTTCATCTCATTTTGTATACATTTTCGTCAATTCAAAGATTCCCAGTCGCGGTTCGCTATGGTCTAATGAATGTTATACATATTTCTGCATTGACACTGGGAAAATCAATTTATCTCATTGTTTGAAAAAAACTGTAATCATTATAAACGCTGTAAAAGATTCTGATCAGATTTGTTTGCTGTAGCAAGTGTCTGGTACTTGCTTGAAGTGTAGATAAATACCTGGCCGTTGTACTGCCAGAACCTCAACAAGGTATTTGTTGACGATCACTCAGACCCTTCCCTCCCTGTGTGTTTCAGCTGCCCGGGCCCCCAGGTCCCCCCGGCCCCATGGTGAGTTGCCCTTAAGCTGGAGACTGTCATCATCCCACATGAATTTTCTTTTCATTTCACATAAGCAGACGAACTGTTTGCAAATATCTTAGGTTAACAGCAATCGAGTCTTTAGTATCTACTGTGGGGTTTGCGGGGGATGTGGTATCTTAAAGCGACCCAATATGGAAATGCTTTATCATAATCCATCAAAATGGTTTTCTATATAATTACATGCTGAGGAAATATTTTACATCTTAATGACATAATTTAACGAAAACGAGCATTTCTGAGTGAAGCACTAACGAATATTCTGCTTTAAAAAGAAATATGTTGGCATTTTGTGAAAATGCTTCAAATGACCCTGGGCTGTATGTTTACCAGGGACCAATGGGACTACAGGGGCCACCAGGTATTAAGGTATTGTTACTGTTTATATAACAAAGAAATATCAGAGTCTTCCTAAAATGTCTTTGCCCATTCGAATTTTTCAGTCGTCTGTGTTTTAGTAGTTTTAAATACAAGTTTACTAGAAACTCTCTCAAAAAAACTTTTTAAAAAAAAAGTCAAATAAAGTGACTACTTTTCGGCTGATCGAGACTGAAATGACAAAAGGCCTTAAGATATTCACGATATTACTAAACTAGTTGTAAACCAACTTGTCTTGGCTTTAAACGACTCTTAATGGTGGCTTGAGAGAGAGAGATATCAGTCAGTGATTGGTCGTTTCAGGGTGATCGCGGACCTCCAGGCTTGAAAGGTGACCTAGTAAGTTGGTTTCTGATCATTCTCCATTAACATAGTATTGTTGTATTCGAAATAACAGCACTTTGAGCATGCCTTTTAATGCACACCAGTCTCTCTCTGTCGGTGTTTTTCAACCATAACAAATGGGACTACAACTTTGTTGTCGCAGGGACTTTAACTTTTGTTTTTTTGCACGGGTGTCAACCATTGTGGCTAATGTTTCTGGCAGTGTGTTTGCATGTATTTTTCCATTCTCTGCATGATTGTTTCAGTGCAGTTGATGGCTTCTTAATGCTTTGTTTCATATTTGTTTTTTTAAGTTATCAGACTTTTGGGGGTGTAGATGTCAGAGGTGCATGATTTCCATTGGTGTTTTCTGTCACTGGCTGCAAGTAGACTAGGAACTTCGCATGAGTCATGTGTTGCTCCGTATAACTTCTCCTGTCTGAGGCTGCACTATATTGAAAAGGTTTTCTTGAACTGGTTTTATCTTTTTTTGGATGAAGTGGGTTCATGCTTCGTTTTTAACTTTGGTGTTTCGGAATGATTGTAGAAGTGAGACAACAGATGCTGGGCTGAATGCATTGTAGCCGTCCATTAAATGTTCGTGAATTTTTATTTCATTATATCTGTACTTACTGTTTCAACATAACCTCTGCATGGAATATCTTTTACCGACATGTTAGTGTTCTCAGTGATGCCTACTTACTTCTCTGCAAAGTCACTTTCTTAGTTAATCTTTCAAAGAATGTAGTCTGAGCGCAGTTTCAATAAGACTGGTCGTTTAGTGTGAGTTGTGAGATTTTAAAAAACATTTATTTTGCTTAAAATGTTGTTTTGACAAACTGCAGTCACCAGTTTAAGACAGCTGATTAACAGTTGGATAAAAATGTTTGTCGGTTTCTTCAATAAAAATACATTAATCAGCCTTTTGTGTTAAAAGTCGGTTAATAGACACTTAGAAATTTCAAGGAACGAAGCTGTCTGCGGTAACCACAAGAGAGTATGATTACAAGACTAAGCTTTAAACATCTTTATTTTTAAGCTTTTTTTAAAGCTTTGCCGGCCATTATTGTATTTGACCAGGCTCTCATTTTTTAACAGGGTACAAAAGGTGATGCAGGACCCCCTGGTTCCATTGGCTTGCCAGTAAGTGTGTTTTCTCTCAGCATGATTAATGGATGCCCACTTTTTTCTACCAGATACTTCCTGCAAGAAGATGGCTCCGCCTACTGTCTGCTTTGCGATGCTGACTCCTTCACAACTGTTATGACTGACCAGTTATGTCAGAAAACGTGTTTTTTGTCTTGTTTTAACTGGTTATGGTTGCCGTTGTGAGAACCGATGTTTGGTTATCTTGTGTGATAAGCTTTTAGTGCGTGTTCCTTGCCCACTTGTGATTTTTGCAAAAGCCTTGTGTGATGCAGCGATTAACTAAATATATTAAAAAGAGAGAGAGAGAGGAGATGAAGAACCGACAGCGCTTTGATCTTTGTGAGGTCACTGCATCGTTCATTCCACAATTAACCCATTGCTGCTGTGTTTTCTATTTTTAAAAAACATGGAAGATAGTAGCAGATGACATGACACCTTATTGGGACTGCCGAACTTTTAGCCTCGTATTCAAGACTAGGGCAATCGACTGTTCTTGTTACTTTGAGCCCACAGTGTCTCAAATGGACCTGCATTAAAAGACAAGACCACAGGGCGATGCCCCCTTATTTTCCCGTCAGTTTTTCTCTTCCAATGAGAATCGCAAATTTTTTACTACATCAATTTACATTATTGCTGCAAAAGTCTATAATATTAAAGTAAGTAATCGATTTTGATAAGTTTGACATATACTGTCTCAAAGGAACAAAACCCCTAAAAAAGAAAAAAAATGAGGAGGAGGATAAGAAGGAGAAAAGAAAGAATTCCTTGCTTCGGAATCTGACTCGCGGTTAATTATGTAGGGTGTATTTTGGGGAGTCTTGTATCAGATCTTATCTTTCGTCTGGCAAATGTGCTTTCACTGTCATCAGCGTGATCGTGACAATAATCCGAAAAAAAGTATCCCGGCTTGTGTGAGAGAAAAATGGGCAATAACTCTGACAGTGAAAGGATGAACCTTTTTTTGAAGTACAGTAATAGTAACACGTGACAGCTTTAACGATGCCCTTCAGATGTCCTAATATCATTATACCATGCGACTGTACCAACAGCAATATCCTTACGATGTACTCTTAATTGCGTGTAGGGAGCCATTGGTCTACCCGGTATGAGGGGCCAAAAAGGGGAAGTGGGTGACGCTGGTCCTCCGGTGAGTGCCCTCCCCTTCCATATTACCTATGCATGGCAGCATCTCCTTAGTCGATAACTATGTTTTCTGTGAGAAGAAACTATTCCATTCCTCTCTAGAGAAACGTTTTTCGTTATTTTTCTCTTGTGCGTCTACAATATTATGTTTCAATTTTCTCTTGCAACATGCATGAAATTAGTGTTTTTTTATTATTATCATTATTCATTTCATGTTGCCTGTTTCAACGACATAAATTGAACAAGTAAATACTTTTCTCGGCTTGTTCTGCTCCAAGGTTTTTCCAAAGAATAAAATACCAGGATTAATGATAAAAATGGAGAATACAAACAAAGTGTTTGGTAGATGCGACCTGTCAGTGAAACAGAATGTGTGAGGTTCAAGTCTGACCTTAGTCTCCCCCACGAATACTTCCAAATCCATCTCCTTTGTAATACAACAATCAAGCCAACAGTAATCAGGTGGGAGAGGGTAGCTGTAGGCTGCTCAGGTAGGGGTTCGTTCTGTTGATTGAGGGCACAGACTCATACATTGCCGGCCTTTAAAGAAAAGTTTTCTTCCGTCCACTTTCTGTTCTCGGTCTCCACCCGCCATCACTTGTACCCATCTGTAGGATACCAATATGCAGAGTGAGTTTCTATGCCTGCTGCATGCAATAGGCGGGACGCTCTTTTATGTTGGAGCAGTCACACTACACCATCAAAGACAAAATCTCTTAAATCTCGGGTATGTTTTGTAATGGTGCGTTTTGGAAAGTGATAACATCAGCCTGGTATCCAGATAGTACCCTGCGTCTATACTGGAACTGTTGTAAGATGACTGACACCCACAAGATGCCCACAGCTATGTGTAGTGTAAATAGCTTTACAAATAACTTACTAAAGACAAAACAACAAACTTTTCCCACATTATTTTGTAAGCAATGATGTGAAACCCTACATGTGAGAAAAATGGAGGCGATGCTTTGTCAGCGATTTGTGCCGAAAAATTATTATTTTAGGAAAAAAATATCGCGAACTCTAGAACTTTCAAGTCCCTTAAAATTATGATCCAGAGACAACACAGGTTTGCTTCCGTTTACATACTCGCATGTGTTGTTGTTTATCTTCACTGAATGTTGTTTCACTGCCTTCTTAACATGTATCCGGCATGCTGCATGTGGGGACTGTTGTACACTAGTAGTTCCTTTTTCTCCTCTCTTCCAGAATAAAGAGCCCTGGAAGCTGAAAAGACACAGTAAAATAAATGATAAAATATTAATTATCTGTTCAATTTGTTGTTGCTTGCTGCTGTTGCAGCCTTTCTGGTGTTGCTGTAGTCCCTTTGTTAACAGTAGCGGTTATCAGTGATTCTCCTACAGAATCTCTGCGATGTCTTTTTTTTTAGTATGAGAATGTTTTCCTGATGTCGATGTTCTTTTATAACTCTTGTAAGCTTTTAAAAATTTTAAAACTTACCCAACCCCTATCGGTATTGATGGCTTCACATTTGTTATTGCTTTGTGGGATTTTTTTTTTTTTTTTACACAACACCATTGTATTTTGTCTTTTTTGTTTGACATATTTTAAGCTACAACCTTTTAGGCAGAAAGCACCTGAGATTTGTGTCTGTCATAACAGCTGCTGTATTTATTGCCTAATTCAGTTTTTTAAAACTTTTGAGCAAAAATAGAATAAAACAAATAATTCTACTTGTTAAAAAAATCATTTTATTTTTTGAGCAGAACATTTTGGCTAATTTGAAAACTGAGATGGTTTTGCTCGAGAAAAAATGTGTGTAGAGGAATAAAGAGTGCTAACAGCTGTTTACAATACTGCTGACACTTGTTGTTGCTTGAATGAATAACAATTAATGTTTGTTGATAGCAGCCGTCTGATGGCGCAGGTCTGTTTTGCTGAATTTCGCATGTCACGTGCGCTAATATTTCGAGTTATTTTGACAGCTCGAGTGAAAGTTGTCTTTCCTGACATTTTATTTTGCCTGGATGTACTTCAACATGTCTGTCAGCTAGCAAGCTTATCTTGTGAAATCCCATTATTTATTTTTTTAAAGTATCGCTCAATTAAAACACAGAAAATGGGTCAACTGAGTTGCCTTTCGAAGGTAATTGTAATATTATTCTTTCCGTGTTCCTGATTTAAACTGCAGCAGTTTATACCTTGTGGTTAGTGACATTTGTAGTAAATCTTGCACTAATGTTATTAATAATCGCAAGCAATTTTGCGTTATTTTCTTTAAGTATATATTTATATGAAATAGTATGTAGCATACATAGATAGATTAATATTAACTTTAACATAAAAAAAGACAAACTTAATTTGCAATGTTGATTTCTTGTGTAGTAAATTTGCGTGAACATTCAAGATGAATATTCTATGCAATAAAATCGATGCTTAGAACTTGTTTACTGGGAAAAGTGTATTTTGCATCCGCCGAACGATGCATGAAAAGTGACATGAATTCATGTACCTTTAATTCATTAAGTGTGTAGGTCTTACTGTCAGTTATTGACTGTCCCTTTAATCGTTCATTGCTGCTTACAGGGGCCCCCTGGCCCACCCGGTCCGATGGGCACAGCTGATGGCCCGTGCGCGTGTCAAAAGGGGGACAAAGGTGATCGAGGAGAACAGGTGAGAATCTGAATTGTTTTTTAATTAAGATGATGAGTTTATGGAAGAGAAGATCGACGATGATAGAAATTTTAGTGAATGTGAGAGGTTTCTTTTGACTTTGACGTGTTGTTCAATCCATGCTGATGACAGCTGCTCATCTCAGGGTGGGTTTTTTTGGTATGTTTGTATGTTTATTTACTTGCTAGTGTTGTGTACTGTGTGCTGAAAATCACTCGTGATTTTACACACAGCTCATTGGGTGTTATTCTTAGAACGCCGAGCACACTTATAGACAGATAGCTTTGTATGTAAGTTGTCTGATTTTAGGGTATTGGGGTACCTGGAGGTCAAGGCCCACCTGGTGGAGAGGTGAGACACGGTGCTTGAGATCTCCTAAGTGTCACTAATCCATCAGTGCCTAACATTGTGACAATGACATTTCGTTGGGGAAGAATTGCCCTATGAGTATTTCTTTGTGGGGTACGGGAGGCAGAGGAAAGTGACACTTGTTTGCGTTGCATTTTTGACCAATAGTAGTGCTGTAATAACCCCTTCCTGTGTTCAAGTCCACGTAGAGGTGCATGTCATTTACTTCTTTCCACCCCTTTCTCACTCTTCAATTTCCCATCTCTCGAGTCTTCAGTTTAGTAGGTTACCCCCTCCTCTCTCGTTCTTTTTTTTTTATATGTGCATGATACTGAAAAATAGAGAGAAAATAAGAATGGATGAATAAATTAATAAACGAACGAATGATAAGGAACCTATGTGCATGCATTATGTTTCATTTCTCGCAAAGCATGAATAACTACGTGTGTGTGTGTGTGACATTATGAAAGCGAGGCTACTGTCAGCATGACTTGCAAACTGTTGAGCATGTGTAGCTAAAACTTGAGTATGAATCAGAAACTGGAGTAACTTTAGTGCCTTCAGTGGGCTTAAGGACCTCCATCACTGCACACATATCTGTGACCATGTCTGCCACTTCTAAATACGACGATTCGGGTCAATGTTTGTCCAAATATAACCGACTAGAACTGTTTGGTTCGAAAGGCCCTTAAGCACGTTGGTCGGTAGAAGAGGAGTTCACGCCCTTTGGCACTCACTCGTAAAGTGTTTTTTTTTTTTTTTAAAGTTAAACTGTTTTGTACTTTGACTGTCCAGACTACAGATTGGCAAAGATACGGGTGCTTCTTAACAAACGAATACTCTCAGCCACCCATTCACACAAGTCTTTCCGTGGCAAATGCTGTGTAATGCTCATTCCTATCAGTCAGTGTTAGTAACAGTAACGATGTCTCCCTGTAGTAAACTGCACCAACACGATACTGGGACAAATAAAAAAAAAAGGACAGAAGTACTACACTAAAGTAGAGCAGCGTGAGGGCGATTCACTCCCATGACAGTTGAGTCGTACATGAGATCGCCTGCTGATGCTGCAAAAGTCACACCAGTTCGATGACCTTTGACTTCTTAAATAGAGATAACCTCTGCTTTTTTTTGTGAGCGTTGATTGCTGGCTGTGACCGGGTCATGGATCTCTCACTTGCTAGTTGTTTTTTTTTTTTTTTTTACTACTTGTCACATCCTATGTAGCACTAAGCTTTTTTTTTTTTTTTTTTTTTTTTTTTTTTTTTTTGAACGATAGTGGAATTAATTCTGTTTAGCTAGAAGTCCACATTCACACGCATGAACATAGTAAATAAATACACAGAGTCTCTTTCTTTCACTGTCAGTGTTTGTGTGTGTGTGTATTTGTGTGCCTATGTGGTTATGTTGTGTGTGTGTGTATGCATTTTTGCGTATGTGTGTATTTGTCCCTTCCCCTCTCCGATTACACACACCCCACGCTCGCATATGACTTTATATATACAGGTTGTCAACAGTCTTATCTGTGCTGTAGACAATATTTTTTCGCTAATAAATGTCCTGTCCGTGTTCAATCACTATGATGGTAAATTTTATCCGTGATATATCCTTGGTTTTTTTTTTCCAAAACTGTAGGGCTGTTTGATGTTAGAAACGTGTGCATGTGGAGGGTGTTTTCATAAGACTAATAGTGAGTGGTGGGTGTTTGTTGCAGGGCAAGAGGGGTCGAAGAGGAAAGCGTGGCCGAAGAGGAGAGAAAGGAGATCCAGTTAGTGATATTTTTCATTTTCATTTTAATCTGTAACAAACCTAAATAACCATCAGGTCGTTTTGGATGATTGCAGCCTGAATTTCACTCGGCTCCGTTGCTTTACTTCCCCTAAGAACGTCTCGACTTTCCAAAGAATTTTCTCGACTCTTTCTCGTCCTCCAGCTTCTTATTAGACATTACTGCTGCCCACCCCTCACCTCTTTTAGCTTCCATCAAGTGGGGTACTTCTCTTATGCTTCCAGCATAAGAATCTAACCATTTTTTTTTTCTTTTTTCCCTTTTTTTTTTTTTTTTTTTTTTTTTTTTTTTTTGGTAAGAGTATTTTCTGTTCCCATATGACTTACGTCTTGATATGCATATAACGGTTTGTCTTGTTGCTGCCTTCATATTCTTTAATTGTTGTAGTTAAAACAACGATTTTGTTTCTGCCCAAAGCTTTAGTTTCTTTGCAGTAGACCGATTCCTTGTTCGCGGTGATTGTTTCAGCAATTATTATTTCTTTCTTTTGCGTTAACAGTGATTTTGTTGTTTCAAAGCTTATCATTTTCCTGGTTAACAGTGTT
The DNA here is from genome assembly GCF_003073045.1 of Pomacea canaliculata. NCBI lineage: Eukaryota > Metazoa > Mollusca > Gastropoda > Architaenioglossa > Ampullariidae > Pomacea > Pomacea canaliculata. The sequence goes on along the minus strand of NC_037590.1, from coordinate 29,819,922 downwards.
TTAAATTTCTTGCTTCGTAACGCTTTTTGGCTTTTTGGCTTTGTTAATGCTTTACGACAGTTTGAGTTTAAGATGTTAGGCTTTCTCTCGTAAACAAGAAACGTTTCAGTGGCAGTGACGACTGTTTACAATACCGTGTTGTTAAATGCGCATTAGACAACATAGTACCATGACCTTATTTTCTCCTCTTTTTTTTTCCCCTTTGTCTTGTCAAAACACTAGACATCTATATGGCCTTTGGGCTTTACACTTCTTTTCAAGAAATCCTCTGAATAATTTTGTTACACAAAACCATGTCATTTATCTTCCGTCAGTTAAATAACCAGTGATCCGTTTATCTCCCCCTTTCTGCCCCACCTCCCCTTGGTCGCTCAGCTTTTGCTGATGAACCTAGTCAGTGAAGCGAAGCGATGCCATTAGTAGCCTCCACAGCATCCCCGTCCAGTTTGTGCATTTACTATCTCCGACTTTTCCTTTGTAAAACCTCTTTACGGGGAGTCTTTCTCTGTCACTGTCTCTCCCTCCCACCCTGCCACCAACCCAACCCCCACTCTGATTCCGTCTTCGACCTTTTTCTACCTCCTTCTTTCACCTTTCCTCCTTCAGGCTGTCTCGCCACCCACCCCATATACTCCAAGAAGTCTGTCGTATTTACTGTAGTTGCGTTTTCTTGCCTATTTTTATGCCAAAATTTATTTTTCAGTTACATTATTAAGTACTTTAGGAAAGTAGTTGTTACCCTTGATTTTCTTCAATGCACATTGAGTTGCTTAGTTTTTTTGGGGCAGGGGTTGAATGGGATGCTTATATAGATGTCTGACCAAAGCATCAGAGTTCCCTCCCCTTAACTCTTTTGGGGGGTCCATCTGCCTCAGTAAACGTTTCCTCGATTGTTGCCTGCTATTTCCTCCTGACATAAATAATCCCCTGCAATGCTCTTGTTTTTGCCTTTACGTTCACACCCGGCTACCCCTCCTGTCCTCTCCCCATCCCCACCCCGTTCCGTTCTGATGTTTCTGGCTGGCCGTCTCTCTGTCGCTGACTAACCGCTTCAGTGCTGGCATGGCTGTCCATCCACAGGGCAGCCCGGGGTTAGACGCTCCCTGCCCACTCGGGCATGACGGCCTGCCTCTGCCCGGCTGTGGGGGGGTTTTGCCGGAGAAGGTAACGCTTACCCGTTCTTTGCATTGCTACCTGTCTGCATGGAGCATGGTCTCACCTGGGGCACTTGGTCCGCACGTCTGCTTGTTTTTCATCAAGTCGTGCATCTTCTAATAATTGTAATTTTTTTCCTATCTCTCCCCTTCTTTTTTGCATGCATGATTTGAGATCTACATGGTTTTGTGCACTATATGTTTGCTAAATATTACATCTATATGTTTACGAAATATTACATCTGTTCACTTAACCTCGTGACAGAGAAAGGGACGGGGTTATTGAGCACAACGCATCGTTTAATTTTGCGTGAATCAAAGTGTGTTGTACTAAGCTGTAAAGTTTATGTGGCATTTCGTAACTTTATTGCTTTGAAGGTCTTGTGGGATGCAATTTTTTTTTTAAGTAACTGGATAAACCGCAAAGCAAGATTCTTTCCCAAAATCTGGATGAACAGTGTTCACCTACCCACCCCCTTCAGTTCCCCATCTCTTCTCCAAGTTAGCTGCACTTTGCTCATAGAACACACTACTGGCGCCTAGAACATACTGTTGGATTCTAGAACACACTGTTGGTTCCTGCAACCTCCACATTTCTGCGGGCGTCCTCCGCAGTCCACGTTCAACACTCGGCAATATGAGCGTCTTCATCTCCACGTCGCAATAGTCGCACTTGCGTCAGTGTCACGTGATACAAGATATTGCTGAAGGTGGTAACTGGATCAGTGCCTCAAGAGGGAAGGTGTCAATGGTCAACTTTTTTTTTTTGGCAGACGATGGAAGAGATTCTGCCATTATTTAAAAATAATAAACCTTGGCGCCAGTGCTACAGTGTTGCTGAGGCACTTCTATATCAAGTGTCACCGAAAGAAGTTTTAGCAGACAGCACAGTCTATTCTGAGGCTGGTACATGGCAGGCATTCAAGGACTATAAACCTGGTGCACAGCACGAAGCTAGATGTTAGCTAGGTAGCTAAAGTCTGGCAATCAGCTGAGCTAAGCATACTTTATGAACATTTTACCTGACTGCCTCGCTGGTCCTCGTTAAAGGACCCTCTATGCTAAGCAGCACCAAAGTGGCTTATTCAGTAATCTAGCATCGACTTGAGCTCTGCTGGATCATGGTATGGTAGCATGATTATGCTAAAGCCTCGCTGAAATGTTAAGTGTGCATGTCTTGTTGTTTTGTTATTGGCTTGAGCGCATCTCCGTCATGTGACTATATTGTTTGTGAGGTTTGTCTTCACTTCTAATGCACTTCACTTTTTGTCCCCATTAATACCTTGCAAAACTTGTTGACAGTGGGAGTCTGCACGAAGACTGTAAAATGCAAGTTAGTAAAAGCAGGACAATGTCTGGCTTGCGTTTGTTGCTAGCTGCGGCCTCACGTGCACTGAAAACATCGTTTTATGTTTGCCTTGCTAGGTAAATTAGAAACAGGCTTAGGACAACCTAGCATCATAAACACAATGGTTTATATTTCAACAGAAACATGCAAACCAGTTCTTGACAACCAGTCCATGCGGTACCCAACTAGAAAATGAGTTGCAAAGGCGGGAGCTTTTTGTTCTGGAATTAACAGGTTACTAGAAGGTTAAAGATCAAAAGTCAAACATCTTGTTGTATACAGCGATCCCGCGACATTGTGCTGCATGGAGGAAATATACTAAGTGTTAGTGCCAGAATCCTGTCTACTACAAAGACACCTTCTGCCAGCTGTTGGTCAGTGAATTCTACGTGCAGACTGCTAATGTACCGTGAACAGTGTCCCCTTGCATGAATCTCCAGTATACATGCATGTGCCCTTGAATGTTGTTTGCCTGTGTTCTGTAGGGCATGCCTGGTCTAGATTCGCCTTGCTCCCTTGACCAAAATGGCTTACCATTGCCCGGATGTGGCGAAACTCGAAGAGCAACATCTACGAACCTTGAAGGACGAGCCTATCCGTAGAAAGGTGGGTTTGTCTGTGTTCAGGACCGATGCTACCCACCGCTCTATCCCTTCCCCCTCTTGCCGACAATCTTGTGTCCTAAACTAATATTATGTTTTTAACATTGACTTACTTTTAATTGATTTCGATCATTCTACTTGTCTTCTTCTTTGCACATAAGGTCCATTTTGAAACACGTGTACTCTTGATTGTGAAATCCTTGCACGTAGTAAGCATACATGGAGATGTGTATATCACAAAGAATATTTAATAATTTCTAAATTTTAATTTGATTACACTTGTTCCTTTTAGAAAATGTGGAGAACGATGTAGTGTTTGTCTTTATTTATTATTGTGGCAATGTTCTTGCATGCCAGAAATTTTTTTGTAAATATATCGCAAAATATCTTAGTTTTACATAATATTTATGTCAACTTTTCCTTCATAAGAGATGGTTAAGCTTTCAGTGATTCGAAAATCGTTTGAGTAATGTCTGTTGCTGATAGTCCTTACCTGGTTATTTTTATGCCAATGCTTCATTCTGGATTCATACTCCACTAATGCCTATGACATATATATATAATAAGACAAATTTATTGCAAGCATGGTTGTTTTTTTTTAATTTCGTGTAGCATGCAGACTATTTTCACAAATTTGTATCTTTATCAGTATGATTTTTCATCGGTTTTATTTTAGACTTTCTTGATGCATGTTGCTTAGGAAATATTGAGAATAATAGAAAAATCGACCTTTAGAAAATTAAGTGTAATCATATCAATGACTGTGTATACAGCCTTTAACATTCCAGCGTCCAGATACGGAGCCAACTGTTAAAGTTTACTTTTATTGCTGACCTGTTAAATGTATATCCGCTTAACTTACTTTATATTCTACATTTTCAGTAATGGTGAGTTTTCTACAATAACTGTTTTCAATGTATCTGCGAATAACGTTGTTGCCTTTTGTTTTCTGTTTTGTTTGTGCTGTTTGTTTGTTTGGTTTTTGGTTATTGGTGGGGGGGGGGTTGGGGTGGGGGGGGTCTATTTGATGATATTGATCGGAAGGGCGGAGGGGCAGTGTTTATGTATCGTTCTTGAAACAGCCAAAAACAGCAGCCTTCTCTGACACCCTGATGTTAGATTTAAATATAAGTATGCAAATTTAAATAAAGAATTTTTACTACAAACGTACTTTCATTGGCACTGGAGAGTTCAGGAATTTTTTTAGTGGTTGTGCAGAGACAGAACAAGATAACGGGGGACTGACTGGTTAGCTCACACTGTAGGCGCCACGCGAAGATTACTCCGATCAGATGAAGTAGAGTGCTTTCCCTGCAACACTGGACTGTACATGTATCTTGACAACTAGTGAGGTCTTCTGGCTAAAGTGCATGCTACATTCAAGCTCGGCAACTCAGTAGCATCTGTTGTGTCCGTCTTGACCTCCTCACGCTCTCCGGTCACATTTTTCGGTCACACACTCCAGTCACGCTCTGTTCACTCTCCCACTCACGCCCTCCGATCCTCTCGACAAATGATCGACTGAAGAGATAAATACAGACCCGCTCATGCAAGGTCAACTGCCCATTTGACTTGCATTTCCTCTTTAACTAAGAGAGAGCAAGGGGGAGGACAAGGATAAAAAGGCTGAAACTCTAACAGTTTCATCAAACAGATCGAACATCCATGTTTCCTAAGGGATGATCGCCTTGACATATTTATATGTCATTTATTTGTATTTATGCATCATACGGCTATGAACTATTCACAAACTCATGTCTGTCAGCACATGCAGTCAACTGCTGTTTATCGTTTCATATGTTAAAAAAACTCCTTTCATCCATAATACTATGTGCGTTTCACCAAGAATCGGTCCTGGTTTCTTGCATTCGTAGACAACCCAGCTCAGGTTTCTATGGCGCACCGTCTTACTCGTCGAAAGATGTTAGGAGCGATGCAACTCGGTTGTTTACAACGATGTTTGGGAGTGCCAAGTGTTTCTATCCACTTATATCAGATGTTTACCGCGAGTTGTTCGAGAAGTGGTTGTCAAGTGTTTGTAGCGAGGTATTTGAATTATTGTTGTGGTTTTGTCTTATCATTTTCTTCTTTTTTTAAATAGTTTTTGCACGTTTTGAGCTTTGTCCTGGCTCGAGACAACAAGTTTTTCCATTCCTTCTTGATTAATCCAGGGATTCGCTATGGTTGCACTTTTGACTAACATGAGCAGGTCTGACCTTAACATCAGCGCACTCGTTCACTCGAAGGGTCGACAGATTGGAAAGGGATATCATCGAGTCGCATGCACCGACCGGTACATAATCACGCACGTTACTCGGGTGCAATGCATGCTGAGTCCGGCCCCCGTGGCCCTGGCTCACCTTTGTAACACGTGTGAAGATCAGCAGAAGCTCAATGGACGAGGTACACCTGGCCGGGACAGAGTGTTGTGGGCAAGTTCGTGACATCCGTGACAGTGATCTCCGCAGCAATCGTCTGCATCCCTCGCCAAGATAAACAGGGGGCGATAAATATCAGATCATGTTGGTCAGATCAGTGTCCTTTGAAAGTAAAGCATCATTGAAGACAGGGTAATGTAGCGAACAACAAAACGCCCTATGAGTAAAAAAAAGTAACTTTTAGACCAATGATGTGCCTGATGGTTGCGCATTTTTAAGTTTATTTCTACTATTACTGCATATAATGTGCGTGAAGGAAGCATGCAGCAAGGGAAGACTGGTTTGACAGTTTGCACGTCTCTCTCTCTTTGTCTGCGCGTGCACCCAGATGATTGCAAAATGTGACAGACACAGACCAAAGACGAGGACATCCAACACTTCTTTTCAAAGAATAGGAAATGCAATGACGTGGAGGGAGTATTATTAGCAACAGAACGTTGGACCAAAACTAAGTAGGATAGATAACGAGGGTGGCGGATATGGAGATGAAGCGGCTAGGGGCTAGGTCAACAGCTAGGTCAGAGAAACGGGTCATGATCAAGGTCAATGGAGTGTCGACTTTGATATACCGTCGGCAGCAGCTGCAACAACAGCATAGTGAAGCGACCTGTTGACACGTGTGCTAACCTTGACATCATCAGCCCCTGTATGGTCCCTGAAGGTTGCCCTGCTCGCAGGTGCCGTCGCGGTTTGCGCTGGTCTTGAATCAAGTCGTCGTTGTTCCCAGCGACCGCAGTGATTTTACTGTATATTTTACTTGTTACTATGGTCTGTCAGTGTAACCTTCCATCCCTCCCTCCTTTAGCTGTAAACAGCTGTGGCACAAACAGCTGTCTCCGACGCCACTCACAACACCTGATAATGAGCTCCGGTTATAATATGTTCTGTGATTGGCTACGATAATGAAAGACCTTGAATGTTTTATCGTCTTTCTTTAATTGCAAAAAGGATGGGTGGGGGAGTTGTTTGTTCAGTATTGTCATGCGTCTCAGATTTTGCTTTATTGGCGATGCACAAACAACGTTTCTAAAAAGGCTTGACCTGCTGTTAGAAATTGCCATTCTGTACCAAGAAACCCAATAAAATAATAGTTGTCTGTAGGGAAGTGCTATGACACACAATATTTGGTGTATGTAGGTTTAGAAAAGTAAATTAAAGATTTTTTTTTTACTCTAATGCAACGTGTTTCGTGGAAACGCCATGAAACAGCAAACGTTTTCAAAATCTGTGTGTGTTTGTGTTTGTTTGCCATTTTTATGAGTTGTTTCCACGGCACGAACGTTGTGTAAAAATCAGCAATCAAACCAGACACTCAAAAACACAGCCATTCAAAAAAACCTCATGAAGTCTGTGAAACCAGTTCTAATCACATCATCGTCAGTTTTGGTGTAGGGCACCGATATTATCTCGATAAATCTTTGAAATGTGCCGAATTACAAGCTATCCACTGCGTGATAAGAATCCTTAAATTTGAAAAACTTTTTAAAGAAAGATGAAACATCACTTTTATTTTTTTATTGTTGTGGATTTATTTCTTTGTTGTGTTGTGTGGGAGCTAGAAGTAAGTAGCTATAGCAAACTTACACTTTACAAATTTACAAATTTACATGGTCCTACCATGAAACATTAAGCTTTAAGCTAAACATATTTGAATATGCTGTGAAACGAGAAGTATGCACTACAATGCTATATTCAATAACTGTAAACTGTACACTCAATGATGCACTGTTTAATAAATTGGAATCTGAACTTTACACCGAATAAACCTATTTGCGTCCTCCAACCTGAATAAAACATCGCAAATGTTAAGAGAAGACAAAGATATTAGATGAGTCCTCTAAATGAATTTTTTATTTTTCTGTCTCCAGTGACCACGGCATCCTGGGTTCGCAGAGGTGTACATTTCCCATCACGGGCATATAGTGAGACGGGGGCTGCAGCCAGCCCAGTGTGTTTGACAGTGCCGGGAGATCGGAGGAACAAATATTTATTGTGTGTGGCCGAGCGTGAATGAGCACAGAAGAGAGAGAGGAAGACTGACTTTTCTGATATGCTATGGGCAACTATTTGTTGTGTCAAGGATGGAGCGAGACATACTGCGAACAGTAAACCCCTTCACCTTCAGAAGAGAGTGCTTGGTATTCGAGGCTCAACCACGATTTGCCTGGGAAGCATACCCATAGAAAATATCTCTTTATCAAAGATTATTTATGGGGTTTGTTTTACATTTTTGCGAAAGAAGTACTAGGGCTTAATCTTCTTTGTTATCACAAATGGTAAAATGGCTAAATTTGAATGAACCTGTGACCTGTAGGGTCACTGGTCTCACGTGATTAGTAGCCTGTCTCCTTTTTGTACTTCACTGATCTTATCTTTTTGAACCAGTTAAACCCAAGTAGCCCTGGCATTGATAGAAATATGGGAGCAGTAAACTATTGCACGTGATTTTGTTTTTCATTCGAACGCTCAATCCTCTTCCTAACGTCTACAGTAAACTCCCTCAGCTGCTGGTCCCTGTTTTCTACAAAGTTTTACTTTCCTTCTGTAAATCTGTTTCAGTAAGTTTGGCGGATCTGTAGACACAGTTCAGCCCGCCACCCACTCGCTTTTGATGAGTTATTTAATTTTCCTTAAAGTACATGATACTAAAAGAGTTGTTCCTGAAAGTTGTGAAAGTTAAACAATTTTTTTTTTTTTTGGATATATCCTATCGTCCGCCTTAGAAATTTCTGACATTTTTTTTTTCGCTGTGTTTGAGAGAAGAAATGTTAAGTTTAAAAGATGTTTTTTATCTGCTCTTTGGATCAACAACTGTTCAGGAGGCACCTTCTTAACTACTGTTTGGATGTATGGAAGATACGTTAATATATTCCTGTAACTTCTTCGCAGATTGACTTTCAGATTTCATAATGTTAGCACCTTTCATTGAAACTTCCTGGAAAGGGTCTACCTGTTCATTGACCATACAGTTTGAGTATATCAGGAAAAGTACGTTTCCACACAAACGTGTTTCACAGTTTACCAGCAAATGCCTGAAGTTGTTTTTTGTTTTTTTTAATTTTTATTTTGGAAGTGTAGGAATGTGCACACTGCTGGAATTATGAATGACGTGCCTTCAAAGCCTCATTTTATGTGTACAAATTTTATGTGTACATATTTTCCAATTTCATTCATATCATCGGTTCATCCGCTCATTTAACCTGCAATGCCAGTAATCAAAATGCCTGTACATTCATTGCATAAATGTGTAACATCGGAGTTATCTGGATTGATGTACTTAATTTTTGTTTACATTATCTGTAAATCGGGTTGCTAAATATCGCATTACGCATAAGAATGTACAGAAGTAGTCACCATAATTTTTGTCCTGTTAAATAAGTAAGTATGTATATTTGTATTTTGCATTAGAAGGGAAATACTTTGATAATCTTCACCTTGTGTTTGGACCGACACTATTCTGACGTCAGTCGGCTGCCTGTGCGCCATCGTGCACCCAATGGAGGTTTCAGTTGTAAATGTGCCCAACTGCGATTGCCTGTAGAATACTAAAGATTTCTCCATTCAGTAGGTTTCCTCCTGCCTGATGTTTTAATCCTGCGTGTTAAAAGTGTCCATTTCTTTACAAATACATTTGCTGATTTCGTGGAACTTCTTGTGTTACGCAGTCGCCTTAGAAAAGAAAGGCCAGTACTTTCGGGACTTTTTAAAATAATATACCTAAACAGCAGCAATGTGTGACTTCCACTGGCTACTACAACTGAAAAATTCATGTTGTCTTCAATCATGCGGCAACCTATCAAAATTTTAGAAGCCTTTAGATATACTTCACTTATCCTCAACCTGTATCATCCTGGTGTCGCTTATTAGGCTATGTTTTTGTTATCTGTTTCTTTTTCTTCTTCTTTAACTTTTCACCCCTGTCGCCACCATCATCTTCTTTCTCATCATTGTCCTCTATCAGCGATAGCATTCTGCTGAACTAGCTCCAACTTTTTTTTTCTTTGACCTCTGCACCAGTCAGTGTGAAATCTTTTTATATGCGGTCACTCATGGATACTTAGTCTTAAAGTAATCGTTCCTCAAATTTTTTTTTTTTTTCCATGCAAACTGCCCAACACTAACACCATTTTATGTCAATTCTAAGAAGTACGCTTAGAGATTTGTATTCTTCCTTACTATAGCGACCAGGATAATCAGAGCAATAGTCAGTTCATCTATGTTTTCGATTCATGTAAAAACAAATTGCCTAAAAACAAATTATCGTGTGATAAAAATACATTTAATTATGGATACATTATGGAGCATATGAAATACAGCACAAACCAGATGTGTGTGTGAGAGAGAGAGAGGTGTATGTGTTCGTAGTGTACTTGTTGATTTCTTGAACTTTTCGCTTGATACTATTACTGGCTGTTAATACATGGCAAACGTGTAACAATTTACAAAATTGTAGACATTTGTTATTGATACTGAGTGGCTCGACTTAGCTTCATGCAACAGCACTCTTTGCTCGAACCTACAGAAGGCTTAATTTAAAAGAAGGAAAATCTGTTAGTTATTTTTTTTTTAATGCACGGGATGTCAAAACATTTTGTTTTTCTTTACTGTTCTGGATAAACGATAGAGTAGGTAGAAGATCATCGAGCACTAGAAAGGGTTATTTCTCTTGTTTTATTATTATTGTTTGTTTACTTGTTTCTCAATTGTTTATTCGAGTTTTGCTTTGCCGTTGTCGTCGTAATGTCAGTAGTTCACGACCTTGACATCGTCCTTGACCAGCCGTATGAATTGTAAATGTTATAATACGTCGTGCTTTTTCTTCTCGGCTGATAGGGAGCTGTTGTTCAGATTATCTGCGGAATATATTACAAACATGTTGAAGTTATTGTTAAATATGCTTGTCCTAACGTGTTCTCTCGCACGTGTCACAGGGTTCCTTATCGTTGACTTTGGCATCGCAATCGAAAGCGGGTACAGCTCAAAACAACTTCAAAGCTGACAGTTTAGGTCTTGAACGCTCGGTAAAAACAAACTCTTCCGCTTTGTAATTTCATTCATCTGTATTTTGACGACGACGTAAAAATATTTTGAAAAGATTTTAAATATTTGAAGTATTTGAAAAGAAGTTGCGAGACACCAACAGCAGACGACATTTGCACGAATTAAATCATGTCAATGTCACAAAATGCCCAAGCTGTCTACCTCGGCAAATCTCGACGAGGAAGGGAGTTGCTAGCTGAAAAGAAAAAGAATAGTGACACAAGTGTTTGGCAGAGCAGATATCTGATTCGAGTCGGAAACAAAATATTTGAGCGCTGCTGCTGTTTCCGCGATCTATACGATTGTGCTAGCTTGTGACAAAGCTGAATAGTGATGATGTTTGGAAATACAAGCCAAGATGATAACTCCAGATTTTTAAATTTATTTTTAACCCCCCCCCCCCCCCAGAGCAGTATAACAACTTAAAGTCACCTTCATACAGCACATTCAAAATCTTACGAAAAATAATTTTTTGCGCACCAGTAAAATGCTGACCGGAAATGAGCTCTATGTGCGTCATAGTCACGGGATAAAAATAGTTTTGACCTCCCCCAACAGATCACAGCAGTCTGTGTCCCCCCAACTTCCTCCGCCTTTTCTCCCTCCCCAACAATCCCCTTCCCCATAAGCTGTCATCTAGCTGAAGGAACATCGAGTGGAGAGGCCTTCATATCCTAAAATCGAAGTGCTTGCTGTCTTTAACGACTCTTTAACGACTGTACTTTCATTTCTGCGCAAAACCAGCCAACCATCTGTCGCCTTGCTGTGCATGAGATGTCCTGCGTTTGATTTCTTAATCCACCGCATATAAAGAAAACACGTAAAAATGCGTAGCCAAGCTCGACATGAAAAAAAAACAACATTACTGATAGTTTCAATTATAAGGCTACAAGCTTTACTGTTCCTTGAATCTCTCTTTCTTGTTTGCACGTAGAAGGCGATAGGCAAGACTTTTGTCATGAATAAATGTGCTGGACGATTGTCCTGTTGAGAGGGAAGTGAAGGTGTACAAAACAGGAACACTACCAGTGGTTGTACAGATATAATGCGGTCTGAAATACAGATTTTCACTGACTATTGTTGCATATAACCATGTGTCCAGAAATAAAATACTGAGGAACAAATCATCGGTCTTTGTGGTATTCCATGCCTGCTTTTTTAACGGACTGCTTGGATGAATGGTTGTTGGGTGCCTGTTTCTCTTTGAAGATGAATTCGGCTGTTCAATAGGTAGATAATTAGTTACTATAGGAACTAACTTCCACTTCGTCATTGTTAAAAACGGATTTACCTGCTATGAGCATAGTTTCGTGCGTCCAGCTGAGCCTTCTCCTAATTGATGAAATTAGTGCATAAATCAAAATGGAGAATCCTATGTGAAAAATAATGTTCGTCATGCGGGTTAGGAACCTCAATACCATACTTTAACTATCAGTATTCCTCTTAAGTTCACCTTCTTGACTTTATTTCAGCATTCACACCTGTCTTGAAAACATGATTGCGTGAGCACTGGCATTAAAAGAAACAAAAGGGACTGGAACTGCACATCCCCCGCCTCCTAATTTTTAAAAAAAAATTAACATTTTCGTTGCTGTTATGATTATGTTACTCAGGATCGTCTCTGACTCATTGACTTATGTTTGTGGAGAGAGTCATATAGTTGTGTGTATAGAGTGATTTATTACAGCACAATCTATACTGGCAACTAATATCATCATCACCGTTGTTTGACAAACGGGATGATCACGTTCCGCACTGCACCCGTCACTTCCCTGAAGCACTTGTACGTTTATAAATGAATCCTTTGTCATGTGCGATGGATTTTTCTCGAATCATTTTGCTATGAAACAAGCGCAAAATGACTCGTGAACCACAAGGGTCAAACGTTCATGTCTTTACACTTACGGGACACACGTGACTCGAAAAAGTAGGAACACGCCTCCTCCTCTTGATCCTTCCACCCCACCCACTCTTCAGCGGCCTGCAGCTCATAGTTCACAGAAGGCCAAGGGTGAAAGTAGCACCAAAAGTTGTTGATGGTTTGGATATTTTTTATTAAGTGGTACGTGTGACCTAATTAGAGCAACAGTTCCAGTGGTGTGAGAGGATCCACTTGTGAGGAACTTTAAAGCCATAAGCAGGGTAAGAGGGAAGAGAGCGAGCACTAAACACTCCCCAGCACAGATGACTTCACGGTTATAATAACTGTCACATGGCCTTCCTCACGTGAGCTCGCTCCCTCTTCTGCTCTGCTGCATGTCAACGCGACACGGTGCGCCGAGCCCGTTGTGTGGAGCAGCGGAAATGACGTTTTAATTATTCTCCTGACGCCGTCACATGGTCACGAGGCTGTGTGCGCGCGAGTGTGTGTGGCTGGCGACGAGCGTGTGACTAGGTTCGACTGGGTGACTACGAGTAACGTGCTACTTTCATTGCCTACCAGCGCTAGTTTGATGTGTAAAGAGTATGAACTCGTCTAACGACATACCGTTGTGGTCATGCGCCTGCGCAGTAAAAACGAAGGGTTAGAATAGAGGTGTGTGTGTGCGAGCGCGCGATTGCGTGCATGTGGGTTTGAAAGAGAGAGTGTGCGTGGATAAAAATAGACCTTGTGAAACATGAGTGGAGATGGAAACCCACGCAGAAGTCCCTTAATTCTATCATTTCGATTAGTCTCCAAATCATATCTCTATTGGGATGTTTGTGCCTTCGACTCGACTAAATCCATATTACTTCATTCACAAGCCTCTTAAGTTCCAGAACTGAGTTGTTCGTCTTGTTTTCTGAACTCGCAACTTTGTGAACATGTTAGGCCACTTTTCATCCTTCACGACTATCATACTTCCATTTCAAACGGCGGAAGGCCGATCTGCAACCTACCTTTGCAGACGACAAAAATATGTGAGCAGGCACTAACAAAGAACTGCAAGACCTTACCAACAGACTGACAGACAATTCGAACACATATGTAATGGAAACCAGCACTAAACAGGAGACAATTCGAAGAGGTAAACAGCTTCAAGTAATTGGGACCCACCCTCTAAGGACTGCAGCTCGACACCAGATATCCTCATCAGGATCGCAACAGCAACAGCGGCGATGGCTAGACTAGATAGGATCTGGCATCAGGTTCACTACCAAGTACAAGCTGTATAAATTCCTGGTAGTACCGATCCTGCTCTACGGGTGTGACACGTGGACTCTACTCGCCGAAAAGGACGGAGAATCCGGGCATTCGAGAACAAGTGCCTGGGGAGGCTGCTCAGGGTCTCATACAGAAAACGTAAAACCAACGACCTTGTACGAAACAAGATTGCCAGGCTCGTTACTAGTCGTTAGACACCGGTCAGGCGACATAAGCTTAATTAGTCGTGTGACCTGGTGCGACACGGGGTGGCCAGAGAAAACTGGAGACTGGACGTTGACAGCTGACCTTCCGACTGTCGCTCAGAATAGGGAAGTGGCGGGCCCTGTCAACTGTCACGTCTTTCCGCGTGCTACCCCTCCCCCTAGTCTAGCGTTCGCCCACATTCAAGGAGTGGAATGGAGAAGAGAAGACGGCCACGCTCTGGATGATGTCATGGTTCTGTTACTCGGGATCGTCACTGACTCCTTTGAATCCAATCCCTCGTCTTTCCGAATATCATGTGTACCAGGTGCCGCGTGGCACGTTGCTTGGTTGCTTGGTTAGTTGGTGTTGGTATGATCGAAAATCTACTACTGGTGTTTGGCACAGAAAAAAGACAAAACCTCTAACGGAAAGCTTTGTGAACAAGTTTCTTATAACGAGTGAGTGCATAGATCAGATATGAATCCACGAATGTACGATTCTTAAAAAGCTAGCTTTTTACCACTGTGCTAGCGGGGATCCTGTTTTGTTTCTGTAAATCCTCATCTCAGCTCCACCTCTTTGTTTCATCTTTGTTCACAAGCATTGTTGTATCTAGAAATAGTTTTCTGTAATGCTATTGGCTAGCATTCCCATCTTTTAATCTCACATTCGAGACAATGAGCACCGTTTTCAAGGCGAAGGTCTAGAGAAGTAAGTCAAGTTGTACGGTTATGATAGTACCCAGCTTTGTGTAGCTCCATTAGCACTAGGTGTAAAATTTAATACAACGCAGCTCGTAAATGTTACGAGGAAAGGAAAGCTACTTAACTCTCACATACACACCTGCGCACAGACGTTCTAACGCGCACTAGCAAATACATATGCACACACAAACGCGTTCACAGAACACATTGGCAGCACACGCGCTCACAAACTTATACACATACACACATGCATGCACACACACACACACACACACACACACAAGCACACACGCGCACCCACGCACGCCTACCTATAAAATTTGCCTTTCAAACGCCTCTTTACCTCGTGCAGCACACAAGGAAACACGTTGGATTATCTCTGTGTATTTATATCAGTACAACGTACACTTAATTAGAACCCAGTGGCCACTAATCAGATCGTATCACCATTTTGGCCCAGAACTAGTCCCCTATGTCCTATCTGTTTGTCCTACCTCCACGTATCGCACACTGTGAACTGAAAAGAAAAAGCACATTATTTTCTTGTTCGTGCACTAGCACATATTGTGCCATGTGTCTGGCTTGATGTCATTGTCTGAAGTAATATTAGCGAATCTTCTTCATCTTCATCATCAGCAGCAACAGCAACAGCATCAGCATACCGCTGTGTCTTATTGCAACCGCAGACATGACACTTAGCAGCCTCTAACCACACGCAAAGTTTCATTATGCAGTCAAAAGTGCTAACCCGTTTCAAATGTTTATTTAGCATATTTAGCACTACCTCTGTACCTAATCTTTCAGTTTCAGTCCTAGAACAAATGGAGGACCAAGGGATGCAGTGCTGTAAACAGGATAATCATACAAATTTTCTTGTGAAGTCAGCAGAAATCTGGCAGGTCACTGTAATCAGTTTCACATGCATCACACATGGGAAGCGCTAAAGCTGGCGCTGAAAGATCTGACTTTATTAAGCCCTCTCCACGAGTGTTCATCCTGGTAAATTGAAAGCGCTAAAGCTGTGGTTGAATGCGGAAGTTCTGCAAACAAAAATGATTAAATGAAGAATGATAATTTAGGACATATCACTTGAGAATTTTGTCCAGAGTGAGTCACAATACCATTTACAGTCATATGCTTTTGCCCCGTAAAGGATTTAGTAATGGCTCAGTATCGAATCACAAATTGGAAACATTGACTTTTTTTGGTTTAGAAAATCAAAGTAGATGGCTGGTAGCTGAAAGACGGGTCTGAAAACTCTGTAGTGTAACTTAAATATCAATAGCTTCAAGTTTTTTGTTTTTGTTTATTTTGTTGTGTTTTTTTTTTTTCTTTTTGTTTTTTTTTTTTGTTTTTTTTTTGTTGTTTGTTTGTTTGTTTTGGTTGGTTGGTTGGTTGGTTGGTTTGTTTGTTGTTTGGCGGGTAGGGGGGTATGGGATATTCTAATGATTACTTTTCTTTCCACCACGAGTTTCCAAGCTCGTGAGAGACGGGTGATAAGCAGACAGGGTATTTGGCATTTTCGGTAGATAATTAAAAACAATGAAAACAACAGCCATGTAGCTGGGCTTTTATTTGTTTAGCATCTTCCACCTTTAATTATTGCCGCCAATATTCCAGGCACATGAGGCGAGCACCTCGATCTTTCTCACACATACACACACAGACATGTGTTGCTGCTAAAAAGTAGTTTTCGCGGTGAACATCTCATTTTGACGTCTTGATTATATCTGCGAATGCCCGATTTTCTTGCCCACCCACTCACATATGCACACTCTTCTGCAAGTGCAGTTGCCAACGCAGAAGCATGTCAAAGTATATGTAGGTCAATTTCTGTTGCCACTAAATCGTCTGCTTCAGACTGTTACGAAGACGTTTATAACCGGCTTCGCGATTGGCTCGCTCTATGCCCCGCCTCCCGATTACAGCGCAGAAATGCAAATGAGCGGAGACAAGTCAGTGATAAAATCAGCTGATCTGCAGGACCGAGTCAGTGCAACGCAACGCAACTTTCATGTGATCAACTCTGCGACGCCTGTCCGTTATAAATGTATTTTACAAACGTGAATGTGAAGAGCTAATTGCTATTACGGTGGAAACGTATTAAAATACAAGGACGACCTAAATTCAGGCCAGTGAAGTCATCAAATATGGTAAACTTAGAGACCATCACCCATCGCGTCAAAGAAGCTCTGAAGTCTATCCTCCACCGGTCAGATACCGAAAGCGACAACATCATTGAGACAGATTTCGAACATGAAAAGCACAGAGATAAGCTAGGTAAGTGTCTCTTGAGTTCAATATTTCAAATCACGATTTTTACTAGAAAAATAAAAGATGAGGCGCTCATTCCAAATGGTCATCGTATCGATCGGTTGCAGACGACAAATTACTATATATTTCAGTCTGCACAAATCAAGTAGGCAGTGTATCTTGATAAGAGGCTGAAATCTGGGTATCTGCTGCTTGTTTTGTTTTGCTTGTGTTGGTGTCAATGTTCAAATGTATCAGCTTAATCATAAATTATGTGTATGAAAGATTCATTTCGGCAATACGACAAACGCACAACAAAAAGCATCACTTGAATTTTTTTTTTTTTTTTTTTGGGGGGGGGTAACAATATAGCCTCCATTGACAATTGATTTCATTAAGAGCACAGGCAATAACAACTATGTTAAGGATATTTCTTGTTTGTAAGTGACAAAAATATATGTCAAGATTGTTTTGTTATGAATAGACCAAAAATGCATATCTATGTATGACTTTATGAAGATTAACACAATATGTGCCACATATCAGTTATTATTGAAGAACAAAATTTCTTCATATGAAACTTGAGTGCCGTTGTCCAGTTTCTGTATGCTTATATGGCTGTGTACTAATAAGATATGCCATTTAATGGTTGCAGCCTGATATTTCAAAAGGATATCCTAGGTAGGACAGGAGCAAATATTTTAGCACATTAGTCAAAAATGATACAGATGGTTGATTCCTGTTAATATGCCAGCATGTACCATACAAACTTGTAGAAGTAATTTATCAAATGAAGACCATGTGGTGGGGTATGAGAAGCAGGGAACACTACTACAATTTAGTGTAATTCTCACACTGTCAGGTCTGTACATAGAGGCTGTGTAACCAGTGCAAGAGGTATCAATGGGAAGGCAACTTTGATATGTTTTCTTGTGTACCTATGAATAGACTTTGTTAAAAGTCTCTAGTTCTTTGTACATTTATACAAGTCTGTCAGTCTTTGTATGTGTGCAAAACATGTTTGCTTCAGTCGATGAGGGATTTCTTCTTGGGGAATAAGGGTGTACTTCTGAATGTAGCTGCATGTTTGTATATTTACAAGCAGTACTTGGCGTCTAACAGTTGTATGTGTTCCATAAAATTCTCATACAATATCATTTTCTATCACAGAATCTCGCAACCCAGGCATGAACAGCTATGGGACCTTTTCAGACACTGCTGAACTTCTTCAGTTTCATCATATCAAGGAGGAGCTGGTCAAGGCCCTAAACAGATCCTGCCAAAGAATCAACGCCTGTTGCATTGATATATCTAATGATCAAATCAGTCATATTGCTCAAGATTTGGTTCGCATGGCTTGTACAGAACCATGTGGGTTAAGAGGTGCTGTCATATTTGTCATTCTTGAACAGAAATCTTTGTGCAAAAAACTGGCAATGATCACTGGCGATCCTAATACCACTCCTACTTTTGAAGTGTATCTGACACTGCGAGAAGACACCAGTCGTTGGAGAGTATTTCGGAAAGCTTTTCTCACTCTGAAAGGATGTCTCCTGAATTCAAAATGGAATGAATCACCAATAGTAGTGTGCAATGGTTTCCAGTTAGAGAAGAAACGTCTCTACAGGCATGAGACTGTGCAGTGAACTATAGCAAAGTGCATTAAAAGAAGTGGTTTTATTCATTGACTTTATTTCCATAAAAAACTGGTAACAAGAATGTTATGGTAAAAAGCCAATAGTTTATACCAAAACTACGAGCTTTCCTTTGCATCCAGCTTATGCCATCAAGATTTCCAGTTATCTGCAAAGACTTTTAAAGGGCAGTGACAAGAAATCATAAACTGTAAATTAGAGTACAAAAAAAACAAATAATAGTTTGCTGGAAAAAAGGTTGATTTTTTTCAGTTAATGGAAAAGGAAACGTATAAGCAAAGAGTGATCTGATGTCTTTTGACTTTTTTTTCCCCATTTGTTTGCAGTCCTCTGCTAACAGAAAAAAGAACAAAGCAAATTTGGTTGGTGATACAATGAGCATAAAGTGTATGTCCAATATTTGCTTTTAAACAAGTTATTAAAACCTAGGAAATTACGATATTGTTTTAATTTGCTATCAATACTTAATGTCAAAAATGTTAATACATTATTTTTGTTTAGTACAGTCCATGCATGAGAGCTTTCCCAAAGTGCCAGTATTACTGTTAAATTTTATTTTCCATGTGAATTTCTGCATTGTTTATAGATGGAGAGGGATGGTCTTTTGTCATGCTAAAATTTGAATGAGATATTCATCTTCTGCATCACCTTGTCGGAGAAAGCCCTTTGGCAATTGTTGTTGACCCAGAATTTCATGGATCTGTGATGTTTGTCAGGATATTACTTACTATAAATATGGAACTTTTATTGGTGATGAGCTATTGAATGTTTAAGTGCAACAAACCCTGGGTCAAAATCTGTAAAATGGCTTTTTGTGAAATGTCTGATTAATACTTTCCTGTTGAAGATGTTTTAATCAGTAAATGATTATTTTTCTGTTTAGTTCACATTTCTAAACACATATAATTTGTGGTTACTTTTACTACTTAAACACATCAAGCACTCACCACTCAACCAGGACATCTGCCTCCCAAGCATATGTGTATCCAGCCATACAACGCAATATTTTTGACTCTAAAAGATGTTTGTATGAAGGATGACTAAGCATGCTGATTGCGTTCGACTTAACAGGGTGCATTGATATATACTACCACAGTTGAAGAAACTGCTGTTGTTGTAAGGTTGTGAAAGATGTTAAAGAATTTAAAGATTTTTTTCTTTTTTTCTTTTACTTATTGGTAATGAATGTATATAATAAGCTGTTGGTTGAATTGCCTTATGTTAAAGATGTTCCCATTGTAAAATATTGATATTTTCCATTCGTGGAAAATTTCATACAATAAAACTTAGATTTTCAACAAATGTTACTGTGCTTGCAATCGCGTTGGTGTGAAGTGATGAAGTATTTAAACTTTTTTCTAAAAATTACTTGCATGCATGTGTCTCATCAAACTTGCCATTTTTACCTTGTGCCACACTTGTATCTGGTCAGCTGAAAAAGCTGCATTAGCAGGATGGATAGTTACCAGACCTTTCTTTCCTAAGCCTGTTCATGAATTTTTTTTTTTATATCGACTTCTTTATTGAGTTTCTCTCTCTATATATATAGTGAAGTCTAAATCCTTCAATCTCCCTCTCCCAGACAGCGAGAAATTTGGTATGAACATTAATACACCACTCTTTGGTAGAAAGCCACATGAGTTCAATCTTAGTCCATCTGTTTAGAGCTTCACCATATCAGCCAAGCCCGACTTTTTTAGTAAACATTTGACTACCCATATAAGTTCATGCATGCATTTGTGACCCACCAACAAAAGTAAAAGCCTTACACATGAAATTTGAGATTTTTCAAATTATTTGTAAAATGTACAGGTTTTAACCTTTCTTTTGATTTTAAAGTTGTCCTCCTAGTCCTAAGATTGAGTCAGTTATAAAGGATTTTAAGTATGCAAGTCCAAAGACACAAAATTGACCCTCATCACCTTTCTGGGCCTCTATTATAAAACTGCTCTGTGTGAATTCATAGTTCATTTGCCACTGTTTTTTTTTTTGTTTTTTTTTTAAACACTATTGCAAAATGCACCATAGCTGTATTAACAAAACTCAACATGGAATACCATGTAACCAAGCAGAAAATTAAAAAGAAAACTGTGCTCTTTCTTGTGTGGTCCACCTGAATAAACTGACAAATGCTAAGTACATCGTCACGCAAAAGATACTAAGCACATTAAGAGATACTGTTTTCTCTCTCTCAAGTAGTCGAAATAAGTTATATACAATATGATCACAACCTTAATTATTTGTTAGGTATACTAAAAGAAAACGTAATACATCTCTTGTCTCTGCTTTTTTTCTAAATAGCAAGAATAACCTTAGGAATCTGAACCAGACGTTTACGTTCCATTATTTTAAAAAAATATTTTTTGATTGGGCAGCTTTTCCAGCAAATTAGACTACTTGGTGCACATTTCACTGATATTACTCCACTAGCGCTACAGCGACAATATGTGAACTGTTACTTATTATGATTAACTAGTGCTAGTACTCTCACTAGTACGACTATAATATATAAAAAAATACTTACTTGTCAAATTACGTAACAGTAATCAAATTTATTCCAATTATGCTTTATGAGCTTGCAAGATTTCTATTGCTACATAAACGATCATCCTGACAAAAATGTACAAAATATTAATTACAATACCCTGCTAATTTTCACCGATAGACAAGTAATTCAACTCATTTTTTTTCACATTAAAATTTCCAAGCAAGAACTATTAGTATTAGTGTTACACTGATATACTCGATTCACTGCTCCCTACAAACCTGATGATACTTAATGGACTTTGGATAACAATAAATTGTCATAAAACTGTTAATATCTTCTAGACGTTTCGGTGTCTACCACTTGACCATGAAATCCATATTTTTTGCGTTCATCGAGATGAAAATTGGGTAAGGCGAGTTAAAAGAGTAAGGGGAAATAATAAGTTTATAGAGTGCATTCCCGTGTGAAAGTGTGAAGGTTATACATTGTTAAAATAATAAAGTATTATTTTATAACATTCCAACTATTAGTATCCTTCAAAACAAAAAAAATTAATCTTATTTTTTAAAGAAAAATGTAACCTTAAGTGAAGTCCCGACCATGTAAGTGAAACAAAATGATCCAGCTACCAAACAAAAGATTTTTTTCTCCGGAAGAGGGCGCCAAAGGCGGGAACCATTCCATTGGATGAAATTGTAAGCCTACAGGCGAAGAGACGCTTTTCGAGGTCGCGATCGAAGGAATATTTTGTGAAAATTAGACAATGGTACGCTATCCCTAATAATCAAGTCGATAATCATATCATCGGATAAATTGCTCCTTCAATAAGTGAGATGTGTTACACTTTATTATCAAATATATTACTCGTTAGTGTATTTCCTATTTGTTTATGTTTATTTTTTTATGCTTTAGGCCGGCGGTAAAGCAGGAAAAGACTCTGGAAAGGCAAAGGCCAAGGCGGTTTCGCGGTCTGCAAGGGCAGGTTTACAGGTAAGTGGCCATCAGAACAGAGATTATTAAAGAGATTAATTTATATTCGTTAGAAAAGTAGATGCAAAACGTTTACTTAAAGCTCCTCTTTTAAAATCTGTTTGACAGTTTCCAGTCGGACGTATTCACCGCCATTTGAAAACTCGAACCACTAGTCATGGTCGAGTTGGCGCTACAGCGGCAGTTTACAGTGCTGCAATCCTTGAATACTTGACAGCTGAGGTAAGACAAAACTCTGAACTTTTTATTTTTATTCATACCAAGTTCACTGAGGAATTTTGTACTTGGAAAATTATTGCAATCAGTTCTGTTTACATCTCCACGGTAAGGTCACGAGAACGAAGATTAATTCGATCGTGACTTCAAAACGTTCACTACGTTCACATTTCTAGTAGATGTGATGTGTTTTTGGTGCAGTTGCGTTCGTGTGTGCACATTTTTGCTGTTGTTACACAAATCTTGTGTGTTCCATTGTCGGTTGATGACTACTACTCAAAATTCGCGGGCCAAAATGGCGGGAACCGTGATGCTCTAGCCTATTCATGCGCCTTTTATTTTTAAATTAAGATAGCAAAATAGTGTAGTATTTTATAAGAGACTTTCGTTGCAAAATTGTTAATAGAATATTACTGTTAAGTATTTGATGTAAATGATTTTGTTACACTGCCTTCATAGACTGGTAAAAGCCATTCAATCTTGCTGAAGAAACACTTGCACCAAGCACTTGTGTACATGTTCTCTTTCCAGACAAGAAAACTTTCACATTTGAAAAGAGTGATGAAAACTTGCTTTTTAACTAAGTATTGTGACAGCTGTAGCCTTGCCCAGAATGTTAAGAAAGCAAGTTCATAATCTTTAGCTATCTGACATTTGATGGAGACTGGCTTAGAACTTTCATAGTCAATAATCAGATCAGAGCTAATATTCTGGGCTGTCTTCAAATGAATCACCCTTAGTAATTTTCAGACCAGCAAATGAAATTATTGAAAGTTTGTGTGATAAGTCTCAGAAAGCTACACACCACTCTACTCTGTGAAAATAACATTGACTGTCCTATGGGACAGTGCATTACCATATATGAAAGTTATTCCAAGCTCAAGGTTTTTTGTTGTTGGTTGGTTTTTTTTTGTTTTTTTTTTTTTTTTTTTTCGACATCAAGAGGTTTAATGTTAATTATTTGTGGCAAATGTTTTTTCTAGGTACTGGAGTTGGCTGGAAATGCAAGTAAGGACTTGAAAGTCAAACGTATCACACCCCGTCACTTGCAGCTTGCTATTCGTGGTGATGAAGAATTGGATTCCTTGATCAAGGCAACTATTGCTGGTGGTGGTAAGTATTTCTGGCCAGCATACTTTTTTCATGTTTGTTTTCCAATTCTGCCTCTGTGATAGTCCATTAAATCTTGAAACTAGATGGCTGCTGCATCTGAAGTAACAGGCATAAGAAGGGCAATTTTCAGTTTGAAAAAAAATATTATTTGCCAAAATCCCAAATCATCTTAGAGCACCTTATGCGTGTTCACAAGTGAACACTGATAGCACATCACTTTAGTTAATATATCTGTTGTGCAAGTAGAACAGTTCTAAGCTTTTGAGCAGTTACTGGTAATTACAACTATGAACAGATGCTCTAGGGCAAGTGCCTTTCTGTGATAAGAAGGGTCAAGTGAAGGCGGGGTTCGCAGGGTAGAGAATTTTTGCTTTAAGGCCTTATAAGTCCTTATATTTGCCATGCGGTCCTTACAATTCATTATGCACATCCTTGCACTTTCTCTGTGACCCTTACAAGTCCTTATATCGATAAAATATTACCACAGACTTATTATTCGTGCCTCTTATAAATTACAAATTTATTTCGGAGTCGACTGGTGCAAAATATAGATGATTCTTCATCTCACCTCTATTTTTACACAAGAGTGTAAAGTCTCATTTGCGACAAGAACTTGCATTTCGTGAGATTTTAGTCTTGGCGGATGACCACATTTTTTTATCTTCTTTGTGATTAAAAAAATGCCAGGAAGTGTTCTTTTCAGGAGAACTGTATAGAAAGAAAGGTAAATATAAAGGCTCTAAAGATAAACATTGTGCACAATGTGCTGCCTGCGGATTATCCTTGAAGCTTTCATCAATGGCCGAAAGTGTTTTGAAGATGCATGTACTTAATGATAGGCACAAGAAGCGCATCAAAAGTATTTCCAGAACATACATGCATTTGTGTTACGGATTACTTTTGTAATCAAGAACCTTGCATTTATTATTAGATTTCTAGAAAACTTTTCACATTAATGCTATGTTTATCAGTGCACTTAAAAGACATTTTAAGCTATCTAACTATGGCAGATGGCATCAAAATTAACTCTTTGGTTATTTATTACTGGAATAGTAATACATATATTTCAGAACATAGAGAGGACCAAAGATTCATAAATAATACCTCTATCCAACCGTACATGAGAAAAACTTCAGCATTGATGACTGTCACTTAGGTCCTTACTTTGCATCATCCCTGATATCTGTGGGGGTCACAGACTCATGAAATGCGGTTGTTGTTTTTTTTTTTTAAAGGAGTAGGGGTAGCAAAATTTCCAAAGCTTATATAACAGACTGGGATTTCATTCTGTGTAGAACTCTTCAGTGTATGACAAATATCACTGATTCCTCATATTGCGAACCTGAAATGCATGCATTTCTATATCTTTGTTGGCTTTTTTTTTGTTTTTTGTTTTTTTTTCCTTTTATATGTAGCTTTTAATCTTCTGTTAAGAATTGACAAATTCGTTGTCTAGAATCATCTTGAATGGGCTGTTGATTCAACCATTTCAGTCCTTTTATGTAATGCGTGGGTTGAGTCCCTTAAGGGGACTTTTGAATACTGATTATTTGCTGAGTTGTGAATCATAGGGTTTTTAGTTTATTCCTTGTTACACCTCAAGGAGCGTATGGCCGCAGGGTTGTTTTTAGTGTGTTGCTTGATTTCTAATTAAGAAGGTTTGTATTTGCCAACAATCAGTCACTAACAGATTAAAAAATACATTTTAAAAGATGTCAGAACAGGGTGGTAAAGTTGGCAGGCAAAGAAAGCAGGAACAGGTTTTAAAAGACACAGTACCAGAGTAATCTTTTTAGATTGTGGTAATTTTCTTACATTTGCAAGTGCCTTAAGCTCTTTGAAAAAGTCAAGGACAAATACCGTGTGCCCAGGGGAACAAAACAGTCAACCAAGAATCATGGGGCAAGATGCTTGCTCTTGATTTTTCACTTTTGGGCAACTAGTTATCCTTACTTCCTAACTACAGTTCCTTTGCATGTAACAGACATACCAGATTTATGGTTGCTCTCCCTTGTGTTGATTGCTTGTCACTGTCAGCTGATTTTCCTTTTTTGTGTGTGTGTGCAGGTGTCATCCCTCACATCCACAAGTCACTGATTGGCAAGAAGGGATCACAAAAGGCAGCCTAATGTATCAAATATATTTGTTTATTAATGTAATACATAAAGATAGTCCACTTGTCATTATTGATTTTTGTGTCCTGTCCATAACTCATCCAGGTAGTTTTTACTTCATGCAAACATCAGTGGTTTTACTTGCTCATTAAATATCAGATTTTATCCATATTGAGTTGACTTTTAATGCAGAATGTGTGTAGCAAGGGTGTTTTGATTTTGTATGTA
The DNA here is from genome assembly GCF_003073045.1 of Pomacea canaliculata. Classification (NCBI taxonomy): domain Eukaryota; kingdom Metazoa; phylum Mollusca; class Gastropoda; order Architaenioglossa; family Ampullariidae; genus Pomacea; species Pomacea canaliculata. The sequence continues at coordinate 29,794,248 of NC_037590.1, read as the reverse complement.
CAGATAGGCCATCAATAGTAAAAATTCAGGGTGGTTTGTTTTTTTTTTTTTTTTTTTTTTTTTTTTTTTTTTTTCATGCCAAAACTTCAGTCTTGTGATGTGCACCCCAAGTTTCAGGCAAACAACATTGTGTGAAGGAATCAACTAAATTACCAATTCGATCCACTTTAAAGTTTGCCAGTATAAAATTTTGTTGCTCTGAGTGCATAGGAATATCTAGATGCAGGCGATCAAGCTGTTGTGTTCAAAATTTTGCCTATGGTTTCTAGCTGACAACTGCAAGTTTCTCATTTATGAAAGGGTAACATCTTTTGGGGAATGGAGAAGAAAAATCTGCTTTCAAACACTACAAGATCTTCAAGCTATGCCTTTACCTGTTTGAAACTGACCAGTATGGATGTTAAGGGTTTGAGGCTAGTATTAATGAAAAGTGACAAAAGTAGCTTGCTGTGGTGTTAAAAGCTGTGTATTTTCATCCCATCATGGGTGATCCAAGGCAACTGCAGATTTCATAGGCTTTTTCCATATAAATGTATATTAATTTCTGGAAAGCTTTCGTTAAACTCGCTATTTGAAAGTTACAGGCTGTAATTCATTAACGAAAGCATTAGGGAGACTTCACTTTTCTGTAGCAAACTCTTCGGTAATACGACATCACAATGTCCGACAGCGCATGCCACCTTCATACTTTGAAAATCATTTCCTTTTTCAATTCATTTGCCGCGTCCTTGGCTCTTAATCTTCTTTGGAGCCATGATTGAGGATTATCTTATTAAAATAAAGGAAGGATGCGCACAGGTAAGGAACGACTATCGTAACTGTGTCTCGAGCGCGAATGATGACATGCTGGTCGGTCACGTGTGGTTCACGTGATCCGAAATTTGTTCGCTATCGGAGACAATTTTAACGAAATTTTTGTTCGTTATCCGAAATTTTGATCCGAGACAAATTTTTAGTTTTTGTTCGTTAACCTTTGACAGGACAGCTGCAGGTAGACCACCTTTGCTTTGATGTCAACTATTCATGTGCATAACGTTCGTCGACCATGCTGGCTCTTGCTAGTGAAAATCAACATCGCTGTGCACAGTTAAGGCCTACAAGTATCCAACTACCTTTCATGAATTTCCCGTGGATCAGCAAATGAAAAGGCTTTGGCCAATAACAATTTTCCATTGTATCCAGAAAATTATCATAGTAATTGCTTTAAAAATTAATAGCCAATTCATTGCAGAAATTCTATGTGATTACATGTGTTAATAAAGAATTGTCATACGGCAATCACATATCAAACCACCCTTTGCTATTGTGACATTCTCACCTAGGTGGTAAATAATGTCTAATCGTAAAGATAAGCCAAGTCAATAAGGCCGTAGCCGGGCATGCAAGAGCTAAATAAGGGACTGTCCTGAAAAAAAATTGGATGTGACTGCACTCCAAAAAACATCTCAAGGGGCTGTGAAGATCCGTTTTATGATGTCACTGTAGCACAATTTGGAAGCGTCGTAGGCCCAGATAAAGTCGAGATGTTCCCACTCGGGGAAAGACAGGTGGGCACGAAGAATGGATGCTGGAAGATGACTCAACAGCCAGGCGCAGTCATCGGGATCAGCCAGACTGTCCCTCCCTCCGGTGTAGGTCACTGTGGGTACTGTCAGATCTTCCAGCTGGTAAGTTGGTGGTGTGGACTGGTGGACATTTAAAAAAAAAAAAAAACTGCGTTAGATTTGTGTCCTGTAAGTTTAAGAAGGATTTGGAACTTGCGTGATTTTTTATGTAACCTAGTGGTGGGGTGGTCGTATAGTGACGACAACAGTCCCGTTGGTGGCTAAGAAAACAAAACTGTTCGCAGGGCCGAGTGTACCGGTCTGTGAAGTGGTGACTGCGCTATCTCACTAAATTCGGCCGTGACCCTGTCCATCAATCAAGGCGGCCTGTCGTCCGTTTTCCCCCCCGATCGGCGATCACTCGTCACCCACCTATTGTTTCAACTTGCTGTCACTTTCGCTTTAAAAAAAATGATTGGTCATGCGATCCGTCCTCAGCTGATGTCCTAAACATGTGCTGAAGGTGTATGGGTGCTTAGTATGTCAGTCACAACGCCCAAAGACTTATAAACAACAGCAACGGCCGCTGCCATAAGTTTGAAAGGTATATGTTGAGCTATAAATAGAAAACAAGTCAATGATTAGATAACATAACCCCTAACTTTTTGGTCGCAAGTAGCGAGGGAACTCTTCTCGAGAAATGCTTTTTGTGAAAGTGGCAGCTATCTCCTCTCCCTCGGTACCTTGCTTTTCCCAGACCCTTAAGGGTCAGGGACCTTTACAACAATTGGAGGAAGTCTGTACCCTTCACTGGGAATCGAACTGGCTAGCTTACATGCCTCCAGTGAAGAGGCGTTTATCACTACGGTCGACTATCTTGGGTTCAGATCTCGTCTTTCTGTGATGCAGGGCCGGCAGCTTGGCCGTCATGTAGCCTGGCTAGGTGTAAAATGCCTATATCCCCTCCCCACAAAAGAAGCATTAAGGGGTCAGGGCACAACGCATACTTCCAAAAGGCTCAGCTGGTTTATAATCTTTTTTTTTTTTTTTTTTCAAAAGCTGACAGCTTTTTAGAGACATGTTTTGCGCATGGTTCCTGGACTCAAGGCATAAAAAGAAACATTACCTGATTGTAATGCATTGTGTTTTCAGCAGCAGATCCGAAGTCAAACTTTTGGAAGGCATCAATGTTCACTCCCTGCACCATAAAATTGTTTTCATTTTGAGTCTTTGATGTTAAAGGTTTTTATACTTGAATAAAAATGAGAGTTTTGAATCGGTTGTGTCTTTCGCACTATTCCTTGGTTAGCAGCTGACAAAAGGAAAACACGACTCATACAATTAGCAATTATATAGAGTATAGACCACATTTAAATTAATGCAAGACTACAAATGTGAAAAAAACCAGTTAAAGTCAATAAGAAAATGGAGGTAATTCTAAAAAAAAAATCGAGCTGCTTTAAGAAAAGCCAATCGAACCAACCTGAGCAAAGTGAAGAATATTCTGCACTGATGTTCCACCTGGGTTATGGGCCACATAGACAGGAACCCTTGTCTGAAAATGAAGACAACCTTCATCGATTTGACTGCCGTGCTTCTATGATTTATTTATTACTTTTTATATTGTTTGACCATATCGCGATGAAGATAAAGAAGACATCTTCACCCGCGCACCTTATTTCTAAATCCGTTTTCCGACACAAGTGTCTGTTGTATGGTTGCTGTTGGTGTGTTTGTAGTCTTTTACACAACGTATTTAGCTCGTCTTCCCAGGGGGGAAATCATCCTTATTATTACGATTACTACTGCTGCTATCACTGTATTTCTAGTCCTCATCTCAATCTTACTCCTGCTTTTCCTCCTGTGTTCACAAAAGTCATATACTTTTAAATTTGCTTGTGCACACCGATTCTCTCTACTTAAAATTAAGTCAGCAAGCTTATAACCTTAAGTTCATAGTCATTTGTTCGCTAACTCATACTACTATACTGGTGCTGTCATACTCCTATTCCTCCGCTCACTTCTGTTGCTGAAGGATGCTCAAAAATAAACAAGCAAACTATAATGATGATGTGAGTCGCCTAAACGGTAGTTACGCAAATATAGATGCGACCGCAAAATTAGCATCCAGGGTGGACTGATGGGCGACTGCTTACGATGTTAAGGTGCGACGAATCAGTGCCACCCAAGACGAAGAGGACATTCTCGCAGAGGTATTCTCCCAGGCGTGTGCACACGTACTTCGCCAAGAAGTCCATCAACTTCCTGTTGTACTGCAGAAATTCCCCTCTGCCGAGCAACTCATAGAAAGCCTGTAATGGACCAAGTAGCATCGGTGTCAATACAATATCTAGAAACTGTAAACCATATCAGACCATTCGCTGTCGTTATTGTGTACTATGCCCTTACACATCAGTCTTCTGTGCACTGCCCTGGTAGTTACTTACTAACAGCTACTTCACATTGAACAAAACATTCGGCGACAACACTGTTAAGAAACTATTAACAGATCTTCGATTATATTAGATTATATTACAAAATAATATTTTTTATTATGGAACGTCCAGCAAGAAGATAAAGAGCCTGGCTAAAAAGGACAACTTTGTAAACGGAGAGTCAGGCAAAACGAGTAGAGTAAACAAAAACAAACTCCTACTTGATATCGATGCTGTATTAATTCATGTGGACTCTTTCCAACGGACATCAGCGAAGCTACTAAATATCTGAGCAGAAAGTAAAATCCATAATTAATAATGACTTACAGCGATGTCTTTGGCAAAGGGCGCCAACAGACGGATGGGACTCTCTATGTGGTGAACTTTGGCTACGGGGGCCAGGGCGTAGAATTGTTTGACCATGGCGGCCAGCGTTTTGTTGGAGGTGAAGCCAGCGAAACCTATCAAGGTGCCCTGCGAGTGACCCACGTAATGCACCTGCTTCTGGCCTGTCGTGCGAGTCACGTAGTCAAGCATGGCTGGCAGGTCGTAAGCAGCCATCTCGTCCCAGCTGGCAAAAAAATAAACGAAGTTGATATTTTAAAATTACAAAACATGTTTCTATCGTTTATACTCTTTACAGCTACCTCTGTCAAATGTCCCAGTTTGCGTGTGGTGGCTATATAATTTACAGGTTTTTTTAATCTCTGGATGTGATAGTGAAGCACTTGTAATGTGATCGGTTAGAAGAGACTAAAATACGTTATTGTAGAGCTTATATATTTCACAATCCACAGACACGAATAATTAACGTACAGCCCTTGTACTTCTATCGGTTGTTGCCTCGACAACGTAAGGTTATCTATATACATTCGTGATGTGAAGGTTTTGACCATCGAATTATTGTTCATGTGGTTGTATCTCGAGATTATTCGTTTACATCTTTGGAAAAATATTATCTTGTATTAAGCTCTTTTTTTTTTTTTTAAAAAAAAAAAAAGAAAAAAAGCTAGGAGTCTGTGCTAAAGAAAGGCTAACAGATCACAGACAAGTCCTTCAACCGCACATCACCCTCTAAGCTTCGAAAGTAAAGCGAGGACTTCTCACCTCCACGCCCAAAACTCCTCCTGGTCGGGTTTGAGCTTGGTGTGGTTGCGGGAATACATGTTGCCTCGGACGTTGCCCAGCCACACGTCTGCGCCGGCGTCATACAGTAGGTAGGCGAGGCTCTCGTTGGCCAGGTTGTCCAGCCAGTTGGACGAGGACGCCTCTAGCCCGTGCTGAAGAAAAACCACGGGGCTTGGATCTGCGGCAAACAGTTCATAGTCTTATCACACCTTTCGTAACTGCATCCCTCTTTAATCCCCTGTTCTTCATTTAAGGCATACAATTTTCAACGGTAGTCTTACACAGATACGCTTTCTTGCAATCATCCATGATGTTCGCTCGCCTTTAACGCTTTTGGAGACTGGCCACGTGGGATGCGCTGCATATTGAGGATGAAACCATCTTCAGTGGTGGCGTAATGATTTTCGCAGGGGTACCCTTTGCTAGTGATCAGCTGTGTCTGGAGTGTAGACCAAGCCGTCGACCAGTCAGTCATGCAACCAAGCAAATAAACAACCATCAATGATAACGGTATTGATTTGGTACACAACTGCTCTTTTAGATAAAAAAGTTAACGTTTCACGATTCGTAGCCTACTCCAATATCTTTATAGGTGTTTATATCAAGACAGATACTCTCCAGCTGGACAGAGGAAAGCAAAACTTTAGAAAGGTAGATTAAAATCATTCTGATTTGAAATTTAAAAAATTTAAAAACAAGAAACGTGCAGTAATGACAATGGCAATGACCAACTTTTCTAATCTCAATGGGCAATTTGAACATGGTATGTGTTCGGTTATTTTGTATATATATATCAAGTTCTATTTAAAGGGTAAAAAAATACGAGCAAATGACACAATCTTAAAAAAAAACTAAAACTAGAAACAATCTTACGGAATAATATGCACACCTACAACATCTCTCTCTCTCCCTTGACAATTCATCTGTGATTAAGCAGCTGGATTGCAGATAGCACGAACAATTTCAGGTGCCTATTGTTTCTACATACATGCAAAGCATAAAATTAAACTGAATTAAAAACACAAAGTCTCGAAGCAAAGTGCACAGACTCTAAGATAAGGAAAAGCCTCCACATGTCTCTCCTTTTTCTGCATTTCAGTGAGAAATGAAACCCATTCCAAGGCGTCGTTAGGTGCTCAGGTGCACTTGCCGTTGGCGTGGTGGCGTTGAAGGAAGATGCGACTTTAGAGTTCAGCATCTTTCACATTGAGTTATGTGTCTCGTTAAGTTTGATGGAGAGCTCTGTATCTTTCATGGCAGTGTCCCTGCTGAGCTCCGCGGAGAGCTCCGTATCTTTCATAGAAGTATCCTTGTTGAGTTAGTTCAATGGAAAAAAAAACATGTTGGTTTGCAGTCTGGCCTTAGTAATGCTGTGTTTTCTTAGACACAGTGCAGACACTCGCTGTCTGACATTGATGCTGTTAGAGCCACTTGTTTTCTGTGCCAAGGCACCCTCAGCGACTGGGTGACTGACAAAAAACTGTTGCTTTGTTTACAGCTATATTAAACGGTTGTTTGTGTGCAACTCTCCACTGCAGACACTTTGAGTGTTAACGATGCCGTGATGTGGATAAACAGGTCTAAGTTGTTTGTATGAAGGGTGGAATGCGCTGCTTTGTTTTATTTAATAAACCCACATTCAGGCTCTAGTTTACGTGTGGTTGTATTATGCAGTCGAAATCATACCAGCAGCTGGTGGTGTCGAAGTTTTGGCTTGGAACCAGAAAAACACACATCAAGCTCTTCTGTCTTGTTGGCAAATACAAGTCATTTTTTGTGCATGGAACCCAGCTTTTGTCTTAAGTAGTGACCTGTGCGTACTTAACACTCTGTCAATCCATACCTTCTGTGACTGCCAACGACAGATTTGTCGGAATATACATGTTGCAATGCTTTCTAAACGAGCTCCATTCTAAACTGTTTTTCTGTATGATTGCCGAAAGGTTTGCAGCAGACGCAAAGATTGCACTGTTCAGTTATCTTGCGCACCAAGAGAAAAAACCAGAACGTGACTCTTAACGGAAATCGTGCAGAATAAATCAGGTACATTCTATTGTAAGTTTCAGATACTTCATTAAAAAATATTCTTTTTACAGCTGATGGTGGTCCTTATCTCCGTTTACTTAAGTGGATCATTCTCGAAACGTTTTCCTAGCTCCGTGCTACTAGAAAGTAAATTTATTTAAAGACTCTTATCCTCTTGCATTGGTTTGAGATTCAGCCTTGATTGCGGGTAGACTACGCCCACCTAGACGAACTAACAGGTTCAAGGCCTACCTGTGCAGTGCCGTAGAGATAGAGAGAAAAGTAAAAATAAAGACTAAGGGTATAAACTAGGTCTGGCTCAACTTCGCTTAGCAAGGTAATGTATGGTTAGAAAGTGAGTTTACATATGTTTCCAAAACGGGAGGCAATGAAAATAATTTCTTTGCTTGCTGTCTATCACGATCGTAATCAAAACTGCTTTCATACTTTTCTCGGTAGATGGTTTGGTGTTGTGAGTACAATAGGTCGCCTCAGGCCTTGCGGACGTTTACGAAACGCATTTTCACTGTCCGAACAAGGGTCATATATAGGATGCATGTCATACTGCTTTCTCTTTGTTTTTCCTAAGTGCATGAAGTACTTCCTAGACCTCTCCAGCAATAAAACTTCGCTTCATCACTCATCAGAGTGCACGCGCGTGTGTTTGATAGTTACTCCGTCTGTTCCTGCTCTGTGATATCACCAATTCCAGTAGGACTGTCTTCTTTCTGTAGCTTCTCTGGTTCATACGCATGCACTGTAAGTTTGTTTTGTTTTTGTTTTTTTTTTTGTGTTTTTTTTTTGAAAACGCAAAAAGAAAAAAAATGGGAAACCATCGGAATGATGATGATGATGTAGTTTTATAACGCGCTAGTATCCGCATCACAAAGATGCGCTCAATGCGCGGTGATCCCAGCAGCCACCAAACTGCAGGTCAAATGATAACTTCAAATAAGTTTAAACAAGTGAGTCTTAAGATTTTTCTTGGAAGAGAGGTATGATGACGAAAAGCAACGGTTTCATATGAAACTGGGAAAGGGAGATTTTTTTCCAAGGTAGCACAAACATAGGAGGGTTACCGCTGAGTGTTTTAGATGGGAAAAAAAAGTGAATGTTCACTGGTGGCTTTACAAGTAACCACGGAGGTCAAAAAGCTTTATTGTGCATCCGTTTGCGATTTTCTTTCTTCTTTACATAAATTGACAAATACTTCAGTGAGTTTTAACCATATGTACGTAGACTGTCCCAGAATTATCGCTGAATCTGTCAAGTGCTAAACAACCATTGCATTATCATTCGATGCAGTAATTTTATAAACCTTAGAATATTTAGAAATTCCGACTGAGATTCGTTTAGCCTAGAGGTGGTCCGGGATTTTCCCTTCGTCTAGTGCGTAGTACATGGACTATTGTAGCGATGTTTTAAGATATCAAGGAACGGCGACACTCACGAACCATGTAGCCTTGGTTCGACGTACGCAGACTGACGTAGATACCAGCGGATGATAGATGGCCAGCCACACCACAGGTCAGCGCAATTCACCGCCACGATTACATACCAACTGATCGAGTGGGTTGCTCAACGACATCTGCCGATCAGTTTCGGGTGACGTTGGAGCAAAAGTCGAGTTTGGGATCACGTGATAAAACAATACCACATGCTATTTCCTTGTGAAGGAGCATCTAGCACACGACGCAGACCCCGTGTCAAGGTCGAGCGATGTGGTCTACTTTTAGATAACGACTGCCCCGCGCTGTTTCACATGCCGATCGCAAGCGACGCAAAAACAGACGGTAGAGGCGACTCGGTCATAACCTGGAAAATTTCAAAAGCTAGTCTTGGCATCTCAGGATCAGACTGTTCCTCTCCTGGTACTTCATTACCGTCGTGGGAAACACCTGTTCATTGTCGCGTGTCGGTGATTATTTGGCTGTCTTCATGCTAGACCTATACCGTACTTGGCTGACCTGTCGTTGGGTGTGCGCGCGCGGATGGGGTGGACTCAAGCGACCTTTCACCTCGTCCTTGTGTAACCCTTATCCGTCTCGCGAGCGCTAGGGCCTAACCCTGTCGTCAAGCGTCAGCTGCTCACAGGACCTTCGCAGGTCTCTTCTTTCGGGACCGGACATCAACCCCATCCCTTTCACTAGCTCTCCGCACCTGGATGCGGGAAAACCCGATGGCTGTCAGTGGAGGTGAAGGAAGGCGAACTACTTCCTATCGTCACCTCGTTCTTTCCTTACATCGAGCTGTCGTCTCCGAGGTCTCACTTAATTAGCAAGTCATTGTCTCAATGTTAAGTATCTGACCCTATTGTAGTCAAGTAACTCAGAGTGTGAGGCAGTGCCTAGAGTGCAGAGACAAATGAAGAGCATTGAGTCTTGAAATGTAAATATTTACAAATATATAGCCTATGTTCAGTCAAAAGTTGTGTTTAATTCGTTACATTACTACATTCTGATAACCAGATATGCATAATTTAACAATGAAAGCAAGTGACTATTTAGTATACACACATCGATGAGGAGTTAATTGCATTTACAAGTGTCTACACACATGCTTAACACACAGACTGGCATTTAGAGAGGGCAACATTGTAGTATATGTTGAAAACTGCTTTATACATTCACTGAACATGGTGATTCGAACACAAAATATAATGTATTGACCAATGACAAGCATTATTAATACCAGAGGTTAATTTTAAGTCTGCTAAGTAACTAAGTTCGGGCACAAATTTAGTAACACGATTCCTTCGTCAGAATACGTGTGATTTTGAAATCCAGACTAGGAAAAAAAATCCTTCTAACTGATGATCAAAGGAAAGACCTGCGTTGCAGCTTTGTCCGCGTATTTGTCCCTCTTCACACCTGAAGAAAAAAATGTAAGCAAAGAATCGACTTTCCAAGCATGGCGCAGGTTCAATATGGCATAAATATCCGCTTGATGATGTCACTGTACAAATACTTTGCTGCATCAAATGCCCATATGAAGTCTAGATGGTCCCATTCTGGAAACGTCATGTGCCCCAGAAGGTTGGCTGCTGGAAGATGGTTCAAAAGCCATTCTATGTCATCTCTGTCGGCGAGGCTGTCATTTCCGCCAGAATATACCATAACCGGCACATGCAGATCTTCCGCGTGGTACAGAGGTGGGGTGGTCTGTTTAACAAGAAATTGTTCTGCCGTTTCAATAGGTGTCGGCGTTAACAAGTTGTTTGTCATAATGCCATATAAGAAAATCTTACACACAAAATGTATGCTCGAAAAACGTTTCGTTAGAATGTCTTTTTCTTTTTAAAAAAACTTTTTCTGTCCTTTAACAGGGCATGGAACGCCCCAACGTCACTAATTTAAGAAGGTGCTGCAAGCAAATGGTTACCTGATTGTAGTATTTCATGTTTTCAATCGCAGATCCATAGTCAAATTTTTGGAACGCGTCTGTGTTCACCCCCTGCGTACAAAAGAAAAAACACCAAACACTTGAGGTAAAATCTTAATAGTGATTCTACATGTCACAAGTACAGAGTGTGCGCACTATACACCTGCAAGATGGTCTTATTCTCACCTGAGCAAAGTGCAGCATGTTTTGTGCTGAGGTTCCACCTGGGTTGTGTGCAACGTAGACAGGAATCCTGGTCTGAAAATTAATCAAACCCATACACACAAAGAAGAGCAATCAAATGGTAACAATTTGAAATAAATTATACCTTTGAAATTCCTTCTGTATGAATTATGACAGATTTTACTGTATCTTTCAAAAAAGACTTAGGGTTAGGGTTTTCATTTGTGCGAATCGTTAAAGCCGTCTTTGCAATGTATTTATTCTTCAGCAGATGTTTTCGTCATGAGATAGCCTCAGTTGCTGACATGGTGTAAAACTCGAATTAATTAACTAAACTAACTCACCACTAACTCACTAACTAAACTATCTCACAATTAACTAGCTAAAGTAACTTCTCTTTGAAAAGCTAAAACTTTAAAACATTTTGAGTTAATGCGTGCATAAATAGTTTATATACATTAAATAATGTAAATACTAGATATATCATAATAACTAACAATTATTTAAAAATCTATAAATATATTAATAAATTATACCTTCTTAATCTTCACTAATCCGTTTACAGGAAAAGGTTTTGATATTAATACAGCAGCGGAACATTCGAGCATCACGTGGCATTTCACATCACTTACAATGTTGAAGTGCAGTCGGTCCGTTCCTACAAGCTGCAAAGAGTAAGTTTTCACACAGGTCATCACCGAGCCTTTCGCAAACGTCTTTAGCAATAATGTCCATTAGTCTTCGGTTATACTTCAGGAACTCTCCATGACCAAGTAACTCGTAAAAGGCCTGGAACGCACACAATCGTAAGGACTCATTTGAGACACTAAAGTTTGGCAAATCTGTGTAAAAAGGTCAAAGGAAACAATGTTTGGGGGAGGGGCGATCGTTCGGAACGTGAGAACTTTGGTAAACATGCAAAGTTAAGTCCAAGCACTTTGCCTAGATAAGAATGGCGTTAACTGTACAAGTAAGGAAGGACTTTTGACCAAGTCTTTATATAATTGTCATGGAACAAGTGCCAAACATGGTCACAAACTCGTCCGTATTTGTCCGGTTAAGATATAATATCGAATATGTCACTAGGGTTGGCAATTTTTTACACACTATCAAACTGTTATTATCAAATGCTGAGAGACGAAATAAAAACAAAAATAATAGGCCCAAAGAACCCTTAACCAGTCTACATTATGGAGAAATGTAAGCATAAGAGGAACACAGGTCATAATCATACATTGTCATTCCATGATCCTTCAGCGCGTTCGTGAGAGTGATGGACTGCTTCCACTAGAAAATATGTCTATGGCGGCTCGGTTGGCACAGTGTTGCCTTTTTAAGACAGAGTGCATCTGTATGTGTTTAATGCTGTATCTATCTGTCTCGTGCTGTATATTCTGTACAGAGTGCACATATACCCGTGTATCTAGTGGTCCTGTACTTACATTTATGTCACGTGCCCAGGGCGCCAACAGACGGACGGGGCTCTTTATGTGGTAGACTTTGGCTATGGGGGCCAGGGCGAAGAACTGTTTCACCATAGCAGCCAGCGTTTTGTTGGAGGTGAAGCCAGCAAAACCTATCAAGGTACCCTGCGAGTGACCTACGTAATGCACCTGCTTTCTGGCCTGTCGTGCGAGTCACGTGGTCAAACATGGCTGGCAGGTCGTAAGCAGCCATCTGGTCCCAACTATTTTAATAAGAAAACAATTAGCACTTCTTTACAAAAACGATATACGTAAAATATCCGTGTACATAAATAGTTTAACGCATTTAAAACTGAAGGTTAATATTTTGCCATCATATTTCTCCCCTTTCCCCAAATTCCCTCCACCGCACACAGGTCCTTGATCAGGCTTTGAGCAGCCGACAACAGTGATGTAATCTTGCTGACACTTGAAGGACATGAGTCACAGCGGTTGGATGCAATTAGTTGTTAATGCAAGTGATTGTAAATTTATGAATGCACGTAATGGAAATATATTCACATGTTAATATCCGATCCTTTGATATGATCATTGATGTACAGAATAATCGTGCTTGATTGTATTACACCTGTTGGTATCCCTTATGAGTTTATTCCTATATACAAGTAACTCGCGATATAACCGAGGAACAAACAGTAATACTTAACCTCCACCCCCCCCCCCACCACCGCCACTCACTTGGATATAAGTATTTAGACTTCACATTGTTTCATATTATATATATTTGACTGTACCTCTCCCACATCAGAAAAAATGAGTCACTCATTATTTCTCTTTCTCATTTAATCTGCAAGACACATGCAGTAGACATATCAATTGTTACTTGTTAACTCACACGCGGACACCAAACAGGAACAGAATATATTACAGTAAACAATGCGTAGAGTCTTGATCCGCATCCTCTCATTCAATTGTCTAGTTTATTAATTCACCACACCATGCAAATGTGTGCCGACAGCGTTACTTAAAATTGTGAACAAGTAGTCCGCAAAGCTTAGAACTAGCTATGACTAGCAAAATGAAGTTAACCAGTAGACCGGGACTTTTACCTCGTAGGTACATGGTGACATGCACTCACCTCCAGGCCCAGAACTCCTCCTGGTCGGGACTGAGCTTGGTGTGGTTGCGGGAATACATGTTGCCTCGGACGTTGCCCAGCCACACGTCTGCTCCGGCGTCAGCCAGTAGGTAGGCCAGGCTCTCGTTGGCCAGGTTGTCCAGCCAGTTGGACGAGGACGCCTCTAGCCCGTGTTGAAGAATGACCACGGGCTTCGGCCCTAAAACATCCGCGGAAATGATCTTTATGCTTATCAAAAGTGTCGGTGAACTTTGATGTGCTACGATAAACGTTATTTTTAGCCTTCTTAACCATTTTTTCTCTATCTCTCTCCCTCCAACACCGAGAATGAAAAACTTACTGATGTGTAATCGAAACTTGTCACACTTTGGGGCTCGACCATGAGGGATACGTTGCATGTTGAGGATGAAGCCATCTTCTGTGGTGATGTAATGATTCTCGCAGGGGTACCCTTTGCTGGTGATTAACTGTGTCTGGCACCCCAATTAAATTGAATAGAGTTAGCTGACCTGACGTGCAAGAGCTGATGTTAACAGTTTCAAGTGAACATACCCCCCATCACACACACACTTTCTCATTCTTTTTTCATCCCTTCAATTTCTTTGAGAAAGATGATGTGTTATTATCTACTTGTCAACACACACACATCCTGAGGGCATGCGTCGACAGTGAATGTATTTACATTTTCTCTTTCTCAGTAAACATGAAGATCACCATGTCAACTTTGTAAATGCCGTGTAAAGAAACTGATGTTAGAAGAACTTAATGTGTAAATTACATAAGTCCTTATATTCCATGTTGCATGAAGTCTTCTAACATATATCTAAATAAGGCGTTTACAGCAGATCATGAAATTAATTTGTTTTCTTACCGAATCCATATACACCTCAGGATCTACTGTTATAGCCCATGTGAACATCTTGGAGTAAGCATTCCAAGTCCAGAACGCAATTAGCAGCGCAAGCATCCTGAAGACAGTCATAGGAATCATCTTGCAGAGAAGCCGTTGGTGTGAGTGAACAACATACGCTCTTACCTGTCAGTTGTGCGCACACATGCAGTCTCCTTCGGACATCAGATCTTGGCCACAACTCTCTTTAAGTCTCTTACTTTCTCGTGCACCTGCTGCATGAGACACCACGTACAGCGAACTTTCACAATTAAAACAAGTGCTTAGTTCACCACCAACCTACTAAAAATGAGTCACCAAGTGAAACTCCTGGTCACGTGCAGTTGAGTTGCTCGCTTGGCGAGAGGCAATTTATTCACAAAATAGAAAGACAGTACTCGGTACGTAGTAACGGTTAAATGCGCAATAGAAAGGCGCACATAGCAGATGAAAACAGCGGCGAAGAGGAGGAGAGCCGAAGTGTCGCGTCTGGCGGGAGAACAATGGCGTTCCCGTCATTATAAATTAGTTCCTGTTCTCTTTTACAAAAATACAGGAAATAAAGGCCACAGAATATCCACACGTCATCTGGGCCGCACGCACGAAGGATGCACAAACATGGTCGCCCGTTCACTTGTCGTTATATTGAACGTGCATGGAGTGGGAATCGCTGCCACACTGCCCTGTGTTCACTGCGGTACGCGTGCACCCCACACGCGCTGGAGTGCCCAGCTTCGAGTACACTTGAAGTGCACACATGGCCGTCAGTGTCTGCTGTGTGAACGAATGCAACAACTCAGAGGGGCACACTATTGGAAAAGCAAAAATAAACTAGGAAGAACTATCCAGTTATTAAGGGTATACAAATTCTAGTGATACCCGTGACCACTTGAAAACACTATAAAGAAACAAAAAGACAAATTTTCAGTTTTATTTACCTATTTTCTATTTAACTCTCAAGCCTTCTCAATTCGTCAGCTACCACTGATCCCTGTCCTCTACAGTCTACGCACACCTTAGGATACTTTTTGTAACAATATTCAATGTATGCAACACGTGTTTGGCTTGTACTTGTGCTCCTTAACAAAACAAAATAAAAATTAATATTTTATAATTTTCTGTGCTATTAAAACTCTGTCGTGGTGACTCCTCGTATACGGTCCTAACCACCCTTATTAATTTCGCTTTCAACATTTATTTGCTCTAATATTCAAAGTAGCGGTATCAGGGTCATAGATGTTTGCCAACAGCATGGTTCACCTCCTTTCGCTACCTGCCACCATGTTAAAATGCGTATGCGAAGCGAAGATGTAGCTGATGATGATCGCAAGCATCTCGATGCCCATGGGTGGTCGAAGCACACTCGCTTCACGAATATCCCTGGACCTCTGGCAGGCGATTTTTCACCCCCCCCCCCCCAGTTAACTACTAAAACGAGGCATTAAACGACATAGCTTCCGGTTTATTCACTTTCTTTGTTTAGGCTGGCCGAGACTAACAGCTGATCACTTCGCAAGAGGCTAAGCGTTGGTCTTGACAGACACAGCAATCCACCTAAACACGTTCATGCTAGCTTGTCTCTGACCCATGCATTGTTGTTGATGTTGTTGGGAGAATCTAACCACGGACGTGTATAGGTGGATGGCTGACTGTATACCGAGACCAAGGCTCGGCCTCTTGTGAAGTTGTCTGCTGCTAGTCTCGGCGAGCAAACGACAGTCAGACGAAGCAAATCTTGGCTCTCAATAGATTGAAACGGCCTCTAGAATGAATGAGGCCACTCGTCACTCGTCTTGCTTTTTCGATATACCTGCCCGAGGAAGCAAAAAAAAAAAAAACTTACACCTTTGACACTTGCGCAGTGGCATCCTTGCACCCAACAGTAGAAACCACCTCCTTTATTGTTAACTCTCGCAGACTGATGACATATACATTGTCGTTCGCTAAACCGGATGTTCTGTCGATAGTCCTCGTTCTAGGAGCCATCCAGGGAATATACATTCATGATCTAATGCAATTCCGGACTATGGGAGATGGCAAACGTATGATAGGGGAAAGCACGGATCCATAAGTTATGTAAAGAACTCGATTAACAAGCAAATAGATCAGTTTTCCGCAGAATTTAATGACATCTTTAGAGTTACAATCTCGGCAGGAATTGTTTTGAAGTGAAGGAAAATCAATCAAAACTAACGAGTCCAGTATAACCCACACAATTCAAACATTAGAGTCATAAAAACAGCACCTCGTTGAAATGGGTTAACCATCCTCCTCTGCAGACACCTTTCATTATCGCACGCACACACAAGCACTGCACAAACAGCGAATTTTGCGACAGGAAAGCAAAATAAAAAGTAAAACAAACGCTATGATCACAGAAGTAACAAACGTTCCATCAGATTCCTTTTATTTTTTTGATAGAAAAGATATAATCTGCAAGATCTTTATTTACATGTATTCACAAACCATATCAATGCACAGACAGCACTGATGATTTGAATGCTACTGTACAAATGATCATCCCACTTGGAATTTCTTCTAGGTCTTCTTAATGTGAACAACAACTAATCAGCTGGTACGGATGGCACAAATGCTTTGCATGGTAACATTTTCTGTTAGGTTTCTACTGACAAATACCAACAAGCTTCATAAGCAAAATCTTTTTGCCACATTAAGCAAAACAGATGCAATGATTTAAAAAAAAAAATCTCCCAACAGTACTTAAAACAAAGCCATTTATCCTTGACTAATAAAGGACAAACACCTGTGTTTAACCTTTTATATTTCACAGTTTTCAAACTCCTTCTATAGTCTAAATGCTTCAGATATTACAGTATATCAGTACTCAAAAGCCAACCCAATCAAACATTATCACTACAATTGAGGCCTTTTACCCCAGGGTTTTCTGTTAACTACTGATTTAGGTTATTAACTTTGTACTATCGTGCACAAAACCCAAGTCAGATGCTCTCCACTCTCCTAACCATGATGTAACATTTTAAGGCAAGTAGATGAACACATGAATAAAGAAACATGTAAGGATGAATGGTCATCTAAAAAACTGATACTACAACACACATGCACATGCACTACATAGTCATGCACATGCACATATGCACACCCACACACAAAATATGACTCTACCAGTTACAGCTGAAGTTCAAGATAATGCACATTCTTGAGTTCATCACTGTGCTGTAAACAAGGCTTGAGAATCACAAGGATGAAAGCACACACCAGGCAACATCCACTAAGCTCCAAGTTGTATGCATAGCATCACAATGTAAAGGCTTTACATCTTGGTAAGAAACTGCAGTGAAGGCATTCCAAATGTAAAGAAGTGTACATAAATCTATGCATGTCTGAATTTCTGGTGACAAAGATTAAGTCTAAAATTGGCTTCTCTTAATACAAGTTGACAAAAGTTAAAGATAAGCCTCCTAACCTATCAGTCACAGAGAAGTGACATGTTAGTGACCACTTTTTTCATGGGGTCAGCTGCTTTTGAGGACAATGTCTCCCTTCTCTCTCTCACCGTCAACATCATGACGCAAGGATGGCTGTGTTTGAATTCCAGTACTTTAACCACTTGGTTATCCACTCCCCTAAAGCCAATACAATTTGTACAAGAAAAAAAAAAAATGAAGTACTGCACTTGTTAAAGGCCTCAACTCAGGAAAAATTACTTATAAAGGCTAATAAGCATACATGCATATGCTGACAAGTCTCTCTAATTGCAACATGCTCACTTATTGATAACAAAGTGGCTTTTAATAATAATAATAAAAGGGACAAAATCTACATGAAGCAGATATGTCAGATGCAAATGAATGTGATCAAATTATCTGTGTATCTGCAAATGTCAGGTCTGTGAGCTAAGCCATGGAATATATTTTTTCAAAATCCTTGAAACCAACACCGATACACAGATGTATGGTCATGAAAACAGTAACAGCATATCTCAAGACTGAAAAATTTAGATGGTAAGTGCAGGAACAAAAAGACTAGCTATCAAACATATGCAGGTGCCATCAGATAACAACCCCAAAGATTTGGCAAGTCTTTCAATAAGACATCAAGATACAAGTGTCTAAAACAATGGGGAAAGAAACTAAAACTTTACATGCAGGGAAAGAGGACAGTTACACCATGCAAATAAACTGACAGAATTATCTACTTTTCAAACTATATCAATTAGTTCTCTGTATGGATGCAAAATCAAGAAAAACAAATGACTAATGAAAATAGAAAGGCCACAAGCATGCACTGCAAACATTTAGAAATACATCTCCACCTCATACAGCTACCAACACTACCTCACATATACACCATATACACTAGCAGTGATTTGGTCACCTATCTATCTAATCCTCTTCATGCATCAGGTTGCACATAAGGCCTCAGAGTCCACCACCGATGTCAATCGGCTGAAACCCGCTCTAGGTGACCCCATGTCCAGCCCTTTCCTTTCATCTCCCTTTCCACTGTTCTTCTCCAAGTTTCCTTTGGGGTAGGTTGACTCTGGAGAGGTCTGCTTTCTGCTGGCGGAGCACATGTCCAATCCATCGCCAACGCCTTTGTTGAACCTGCGTGGTGATGGACTCGGTTTCAGTTCTTCGGTGGAGTTCTTCGTTGGTGATTGTATTTGGCCAAAAGATGTTAAGTATGCGCCTGAGGCATCTGTTTTGGAAGACGTCAAGCTTGTTACTGATGGTTTTGGTCATCTTCCATGATTCTGATCCGTTAAGGAGGGTGCTGAACACCCAGGGTCCCACAGGGGGATTTGGTCACCACAATTGAAAAAAAAAAAACCAAACAACTATCACATTCACAACTTAAGTAAAAGGCTGGACTTCCTACTCACTATCATGTCATACAGTCACCGACCTAGCTACCAAAATTGTTCTAATTATTCCGATAATGGCAGGCAAAGTGTCGACGGTAATTACAATATCCGAAGAGCTATCACTTAATTTAATAAAAGCAGTTTATTTTAGCTTCCAGCTGTACATGTACAAACACAATATATGAATGCACATGTGGATGCTACCTAGTCACTGGTAATTATAGTTGCTATTACTTGTATAAATTCAAGCTGTTATTTTATTTCACGATCCTTACTTATCCTCATCAGACATAAAAACAGTTTCACACAAAATTTAAGGTAAAAAGCTTATCAGAACATCTAAACAAGCTTCCAAATTAACAATGTATTGAAACTTCCATCCCCCGGAAAAAAATAGGTATGCAAAAACGAACCTGCTACATAACCAGGGACGCATATAAATGGACTGCTGTCTGTCTGCTGAGACCAACACCTAGCCTCTTGCAAAGTTCTCCGCTGTTAGTCTCTGCGAGCCTAAACAATGAATGTGACTAAACTGGAAGCTTTGTATACACCAGCCTTGTTTTAGTAGTTAACTGGAAAAAATGTCCAGTGATACAAGTTTGTGACATAACCTATAAAAGATTTTTCAACACTGATAGCTTAAGTCTGGGATTCCAATATTCAAAAATTACATTTTGACAACATATAAAGACACAAGAAAGAGAATAAAAATTCTAAAGCAACATCCTGATGCTTTTGGAACTAGAATGTTTGCTGGAATGTTTACTGTGATAGCTTTCTCACTGCCTTCATATTCTGCAAGCATCACAGCCAAAGAAATTCCTTGTCAGACATTTAAAATCTGTTTTTTAACTAGAAGACAGTATAATGCATCATAAGCATCCATGCAAAATTCAAGCTGCTACTTAACCTATTACCTGTGTTAAATTTTCTCAGGAACCCCCCCCCCCCAATGAAAATAACACCATAACTACAACGCTAAGCTTTATTTACTAAATGTCTCCTCAGGATAGCTACGATCTGACAGATGGCTCTTTTAGATTAACATCCATTTTAAGATTTTTACTTTGTAGTAGCAATCATCTTATACGCTCTTCGCACAGAAAGATAAAATAAGCAACCAAAAATGTAATGACAGCACAAGGAAACAAACACATCTGTAAGAGTTGTAACAGCTATAAGGTGCTTGGTCACAATAAGTTTTACATATCTACATAAAAATATTGCACAAATCTGTCATACATGCTTTTCATCGTAAACTTTCATGCCAAAAAAAGAAACAAACATGTGGATAGGTTAAATGGACTGCACCAAGACTAGATCTTATGTGTGAATACATCTCCATCTCCTGTTGAAGTGTCGTAATGTACACTGCAGAGTTTATGAGATTACCCAACGACAATTTAAACAGCAGTACCTATCTGATTTAAACCAGCATGTAAACACCTAAACATCTCCAGAAGGCTGGGAGGCTTCTAACCATTGCAGGAATTATATGGCCAGACAAAGAGATCCATTTCGATACAAAATGGAATACAAACTATACTGTTTTTACCCTCCAGTCAGCCAAAACATCAACCTTCTGATGACATATTATACAACATCAATCATTAAATGCAAAGGACACAGCATCTGCAAATCCCATATATTTTTGATGCATACTACATGATGATTCTGACCTCATGTTTTCCTTTGAAAATAAAACCACCAACATACTAGATGAACAATGCTACCTATTCTTATTATCCACAGCTAAATACAAATGCATAGATGTTTTATCAGTTACATCAAATAATAGATGCAGATTCGGTCCATGGTTAAGAAAAAAGGGTGAGGGAGCTAAAATTTGCTTTTAAATTCATGTTTTTGTTGCATGAAAGACCAAAGCAGACATCTGTGGTAAGTGAAAGACTATGCTGATCACGAAAGGGATATATTTATATTATTAATACAAAAGCAAAGCCACATACACATGGCACTTGTGCTTTATTATTAGCAGAAAAGCTCTGCATACTCACATCTAGCTTTTTAGCAACAATAAGCTTACATATGTAGTTTCATGTCAAGCCAAACACCTGTTCAATAGTCTTCTGCTAACCCATTCAACTTGTATGCTATTCTTTGATGCCTTTCTTGCTCTGAAATCAACTGTAACCCTTTGTGCAGGTTTGAAAAAAAATGCAAGTGATTTAGAAAAAGTATAAAAAGAGTGCACAGATCCAGTGCATAGAAAGAAAAGGAAGCAGTAATGACTCAGCAGTAACATAAAATTACAAATAGAAAAGCATACTGCTTAATGTATTTAAAATGCAAGGCATCAAATATCCATGTACCTGCACTTATATCCAATCCCGTTAAACGCCGATGCACTCCAAGACTCCAGTACAATCCCCAAAGCCTAACAAATTAAAGCTCCTTTTCCAAAAAGTATACTTCTTGTGTTGTTCTTGTTAAGTTATTGTTACTGAAAGTTATGGTAAAGGATAATAAAGAACATGCATACCAAACATTGGTATTCTATTAGTTCCAGTATCTGACTACATTATGTCTTAGCCATCACTGTCAATTACATTATTTTTCTATCAATATTTTTTTTTAAATTCTGGCCTATTATATGTACAATGCAATTAACCACAGCTAATACTTGCAATTGTGCAAGCACAGTAATGGAATTTCATTGCTAGCCAAATATCGTTAACAAAATGTGCACAAAATAAATGCTGGAAATTATGCTTATTTAGATTTAGGGAAAAAAAGCTACTTATGGCATTTCTATTAACAGCTTAAAGATTTTAAACCATCTGCTTCTTCAAACAAAATAAAATCATCTTAAATTTATAATCTTAAAAAGCATTAAACTTTTCTAGGATGTAACAGAAGAAGACGATTATTAATCTCATTTAAAATATTACATAAAATAGTGCACAAAAAGCAGAAAGGTTAAAACTTCTAAAATTACAGTTGCAAAAATCTCTCACTAAAAAACAGATATGTTAGAAGTCTGGAAATCTAACCTTTTGCACCAAGAGCAACTCTTATAAATTTCAGCTAATCTTTGAAACTGTTAATGCTAACATGACCATTTTAGGTCCCAACAGAAGAGAACCATCTTTACAAACTACCTACAGTTGGTATAGCTACTATTTCAAAGCAAAAACACAATGTTCAATGTGTTAACATTAATAAATAACAAAGGCACAAAACTGAATAAAATCTGAGATTACATAAAGCATTTGCCAATATACCTACTGCTGTGAAAAGTATTAGCACAGAATGACTAATAGCAAAATGTGTTACAAATTTGCTTGTAATTTCTAGACAGAACTTTAGAGTCTTTATTGCTATTACACAAATATTACCATGCTTTGGGTGAAAAAGTAACAATTATTAGAAATTAGAGACCTAAGAATTTAAAAATACTTTAAAATTACCAAAGATAGAGAAACTAATGCTCAAAACCAATAAAGATACCGGATCTGAAAATAATACTTTCTCATGCCAATTGATAAGTACATGCAGCAAATGGCTAAACTTTTTTCTTGTCGCTGAGCACAGACCAGAAGAACCATGAAGTATTATGACGGCAGGACAACACCTACACCTCTCAAATGAGCAAGACACAATCAAACATGTCAACACTTCACAACTTCGAAACCTGCAGCAAGGATCCATGCTTCCATTTATAAAACAGAATGAAGATGCACATCATATATTCCCATGACTGTCTCTAAACTACACAGCGTGTAATCTATGGTTTAATTTAAATTGCTGTTTAAAGAGTAAGACAAATCATATTCATTTTGTGCTAAGTAAAGCTTAAAAGTATAAATGTTTTCAAAGTATTAAACATCAAAAGCTCTTTTTTCATGATTAGAATTTAGCACAATTGATGATAAAGAGGGTTTAACTTAAACTAAAATCAAGATAACCCTTCTGTTACTTATGTTGTATAAATATCAAACATTCAAAAGTCTTGCCCAACAAGTACCTTGTGAATAAATGTTCTATTGTCATCAAGAAATTTAGAATGATGCATATGCTTTAAGCATCAAAAACTGAATTTAAAATCAATTAATTAAGTGCAAAATTAATATGTCAGTAATAACTAATCTTATTGTTGTCCCCCACTATAAAACTTTTTGCAAGGATCTTGTGTGAGAAAACCTAGATAAAAATTGAAAGGAAACAAATCACCAGTTGTTCTTTGTATTTTTATAGAAATCTTCACAAAAACACAAACACTGTGTCAAGAATCAGCAGACATAAAGATGGCATAAGTGACCATGAATTCACTGCTGTGAATTAGACTGCTCTGTACACTGGCTACAAACAAAAAAGATGTTAAATGCTAAATTTTACATTGAAAAATGATAAAAATTTCTTTCTTCTGAGTTTAAATAATA
This sequence comes from Pomacea canaliculata, assembly GCF_003073045.1. Taxonomy (NCBI): domain Eukaryota; kingdom Metazoa; phylum Mollusca; class Gastropoda; order Architaenioglossa; family Ampullariidae; genus Pomacea; species Pomacea canaliculata. The sequence goes on along the minus strand of NC_037590.1, from coordinate 29,770,849 downwards.
ACATGTCAAACAGAATAAGACCCACCTCATGAAACACTTAAGCCTTAAGGTGTATTTTCAAACAAGATATATTTGTTGCTAAGAAACTTGCACAAATTTCATATAAACAAAGTCTGACATGTCAAAAATCTCTAGCAGCAAAGAAACAAAAAGAAAATATTAAATTCCATGATGTGTTCCTCTGAAGATTTACAGCGAATTCTAAGTGTGCAATGACTGAGAAGAATAACATGAAATGGGTAACAAACCGACATAAGGATCCTTAAGAAAATAACTTAAAACAAGCAAACAATTACAATAAAACTTCTGTAGCAATAAGCAGGAACGTCTTGTGTTGGTCTGATAAATCTATTAATCTAACTAATCAGGACCTTCACTAGAACTTGCCCACACAATGTAACATCACATAGTACTGGCTTCTGATCTCAAAAGTCCAACATAAGTCTTTACATATCCTTGACATTTACATATGCCAAAGAAAGTCTAAAACTTTTACGCAACTGCTTCAAGGCATTCACAGGCCATGTGAAGTGGTGGGCAAAGCATCTGGGAAAGCTCGGTCCTAGACAATAAGCTGCAGCAAAACTGCAGTTTTTACCGATCCTTGCTGGTAAGTTTGTCAATAAGCTCTTGAAGAGGAGCCAGTTCCTTGCGATCAATAAGGTTGAATTCTTGCACAAAAAATATAAAATGCTTAAAGGAGGTGTTCAAATGTGCCTCCTCACTCAGCTGTACCACTTCCTTGAAATGCTGGTGGTAGATGTGAGCATAGACACGAAACAGACGTTTCAGTATAGTTTTGGCAATGGACAAAAAATTCTTTGGGAATGGTACACCTATTGAGAAATAATAATCCACATTAGCACACTTTGAATCATTTAATGTTCTTAAAAACGACAAAAATACAGATTAGACTATAGATGCAATAAATCAAAATCTGTTTATAAGGTTTTTGAACAGAGCATAGTTTTAGTTATTCTCATCTCATATAATTAAACAACAAAAGAAAAAACACAAGAGGAGGGGAATGGGAGAAGATAGCTGGCATCCCAAACTGTCATAATGTATAACCTATTAGAATGTTAAGCTCTGCTTATTCCCTAAATGTAAAACTAAATATAAACTGAACTATTGGCTATTGCTCCTTTCCAGATATTTTACTGTCAGCACTTTGGATTTAACTTTCTATTGTCACCACACACCAGTCCATGTTTTAGTCCTTAAAAAAAAATGTTGATTTTGGACTTATACGTATATGGTGAAATCAACAAAACTGTTTTAATCAAGAGGTCAAACTAAGCACTTCAACAGTTAATGACGCATCTGTCAACTTAAACAACAAAAACTCAAGAGTAAATTATTTTCAAACAAATCGACTTGTTTCATTTAATGATACTAAACTTCAAACGTCTTGCTCCATTTGCATGCTATAAATATTAGAACAGAGGATATTCCCATCGTTGCTTGGAATTAAGCCAACACTTTCATTTCCTAGATGTCACAAGTGTCTGCTAAGTAGCCTTCCTTCTGAATTTCTTTTATGTAGACTTGATGGATTATATCAGTGCTATAATTATTTTAAACCTAAGTCAAACCCTGTGTTCCTCCTCTTTTTACCATCTACTTGCTCTTTTAAAACAAATGGAGATATATTTTATTCACTTTCATGGATTAGTGCTTTACCCAAATGAGCTATTTATAAAGGTACAAGTTGTTCAATGGTACACTAAATAAGTTATTTTAAATGCAATGTGTCAATTGTCAAATGGTGGGTTTACTGAATTTGAATTGCTGCATCTCAAATGGAATGCACTTTCCCTAAGGAAGGAAGCCAGAACAAAACATGACATCAATTTTTTTAATTTGGGTTATTTGATGGAGAGAGTATTTCCTGTTAAACTAAAATTGACCTCAATGGAGTTCAACTATGGCATGCTGTCAATCCTGGCAGCTCTTAAGTGATTCTAAAGTAAACTTTAGTGAATACTAACCAATCTTGGAAGGGAAAAGTGTTTCATCATCCAGCTGATCTTGCACCCAAGTCATCAGATAATCAATGTACTTTGGTGCAGAGCACTTAATAGGCTTCTTAATTGTCTGACCATCTGCCCAATGGTACTCATATTTGGGGCCTGCTGACATGACTGGACATGTCTCCTCCAAGCAGAACTCAGTGATTGTGCCATACAACATGTTGATTTGATTAAAGAAATCCACAGCTGAAATCATCAACAGAATAAAAATGACTATCCCAAACACTGATAGTGTATTGGTATCATGATATCCAAAATATCCAGATCTTTAACCCTTTCTGGAAACAAAAGTGTATTAGGTGCAAATAATCCCATTCAGTTCTAGCTAGCAAGCATTTTATTTTAATCATTGTATAAAGTTGAGTGGACATACTTTCATGCACTGCAGATATTGCCAGATATTGCATTAGCAAGTATGTCACAAATGTCAGCAACTATAACTAGTAAGCTCACTTACTGTTGACAGCCACCCATTCATTAAGATCCTCTCCTTCTGGGAGCATAACAGCCAACCTCAAATTTCCACTACCCAATGTGACAGCAGCATGTTTCATTAGATCATATTGATGAGTTCCTTCTGGGATGTTCTTTTTTGGCTTGAATGTTTTGTTATTTCTACTGCCACTGAAAAAAATAGCAGGATGCTTCAGAAAACTAAGCAACATGAACTATATTCTGCTCTGTGGCACAGATGCTTAAAATTTCTTTAAAACGTTTATGATTGAATCAAAAGAATTATTTGAGGGCATGTGATACTATCTCCTGCATTTATTATACAAGAGGCACTCATAAGTTATATCACTTATTGTTATACCTTAGGAAGACCCAGGCCTAAGTTTAACCAGTTAAAAACAGAAATCCATGAATCAATCAATGAAGGTAGTTCTTCAACAGCACAAAACTAACACTTCATTCTCCTTTGCTCAGATGTACTAATGGAATCAGAGTCTATACCTATGTTCAAGCATCTTATTTCCTTAACTCTGCCCCTACTCTTCCCCTGTCTGTATGGAACAAGAACTCTCATGTATTTCATTTACTTTTCAGTACCTTACCAGCTAAGGATAGGAGAAATAATGACAACTAATAAAAAAAATGTCACTTATAACTTGGGGGGGGGGGTGTTACAAAATGTAAGTTTATAGGCAAATTAAAAGAAAGACACATTTTGTGTAGATGGCAGGAATGGGAAGATCACATTAATAGTACAGAGAGGTTTTCTTTTTATTTTAAATTTCAGGAACTGTTAACGAATATTTAAAAATGAATTTGGAGTACTATTTGGTGACAGTTTTGGCTAAATTCAGAGTAGATGTTCCAATATTGCAGTTCATCATTTTTTTATATAGAACACATACTGCACATGACCTGCTGTGTCCATTATGTAAAACGAATAAAGATGATGCAGTATACTTTGCTCAATGCTGTAAAGCTTTCAGAGTAAAATTTATACAATGAAAATGGTATATTTATGTATTGTATCATTGTTGTTTGCTCCCCCTTCTAAGGGGCAATGACCCTTGAATATACTACTACTTTTTCATCACTTGTAACTTTTAGTAAGGCAAGAACAGGAGCTGTCATTTAATTTTGGGTTGTTAGATAAATAACAACACTATGAAGTTGGATTAATTAAACAAAGATTGTCAATAACAAATGTAAACTTTAGAATTACAGTTGTATATTGTCAATCAACAAAGCTGCATAGACTTTGATAATAATATAATAGTTTATGATAGTAATGCTACATCCTTGATGTCGTCTTTCTGCTGTCTTTGTTTCAAAGTGTGCCGACGAGTCCAATATTACATTAAAAGACAACTATTTACAAGAAATTCACTGAAAGTCGGAAAAAAGAACAAAATAAGAACGTAAACAAAAAGTGCTTTGCAATGAATTTCACTCAAATTTTGTTTATAAAAATACTGATGTTATACAGTGGTTCATAATTGTGACTGCAATCAAAATGCGGTTAAAAGAACCCATAAAATCGATATGTTTTTAGCATCAGTGCGTGATTAGCAATCAGTACAGCAACATTAGACAGCAGAGGATGGAAACAAGAGACGTTCATACTCACAAAAAGAAACTCATCTTCAGAAAATCGTAGTCTGTCTCCTTCGAAATAACAAACATAACCATAAATGCACCCAGAGTTTTGAGATAGCCAATTTACTGCGTCATGTCCACGATGATTTAGGATTTTCTTTTCTTCTAATACCACCAAACAGATAAAATGGCGACTGTATGTTTATCACGAATGCGGAAGGAAACGACAAGCACAGAACGAGATTTTAGTATAATATTGAGTAGATGATCCAATACAATAATATTATTTTTTATTATTTATATTGAAAGCTACTTGACTATTATTTTTTAAAAATATTGCTCTTATGAATTAAGTTCTTTAAAGGATTTGTCCCATGAAGCAGAAGTTTGCCGCCGAAGCCATCTTAGGAAGAAACTACAAATTGTGCTAGGCTGACTAAGGCTAAAGAGCAAAGTAAGTTTATATTGTTTCTGTGTTTAGTTTTACATTGTAGTTTATTATTAATGTCCTTTAGGGAATACCACTGTTCTTAAGACAATTAGTTTTAATGGTGATCACGCCAGACTAATCATTTTTACGAGTTTTATCATCGATCATATTTAGCCTAAGGCCAAGGCAATGATTTCAACGAGGAAGACAATGCATGAGGTCTGTTTCGATGTAAGAGGAGGGAAGAAATAATGAAAACGGGCGATTTTATATCTTACAGCATACAACAACGTAATATTTATTTGACACTATGAAATTGTATCTGTTCTGTGTCCACAAAGTGTTCCTTTCTACATTTTGTGAAGTTAACATGCTTTCACAAATATATAATAATTATTGTTTTTTTCCTTATTTGTTTATACTATTAATCGTAGATTTGTTTCTGCAATTTATGTCCTCATGTATGATTGTTGTACATTTGTAGTTATGACATAGTTATTTCAAGAGAGGCGAGTGAACTATATTTCAATAATTAGAGTCTTCACCCATGTTTTCTGACGTTTTATAAGTTTATGCTTATATAAATATTTACCTTTTTATTTCTCTGTCAGTAGATGGTAGGATTATTTTTGTTAACAGCAATTTACCGGTATACAATACTCTTGCAAGATGTTCTTGAAACTATGCCGACATTCCATGTACAATTAATTTTATTTAAGAAATGTTTAACAAAAGCATCTCTGACCACACTCTCTCAAATTTTACAAACAGTGCATGTCAGATTTACTGATCTGTAATTGCCAGAATCAGATTTAGAGCCTTTCTTAAATACAGCTGTTGACTCTGCCATTCTTTTGGTAGATCACCTGATTCCAGAGACTTGCTGAGTGGAATAAAATGGACAGCTCTTCACTCAACTCTTTCAGTATTCATCAATATTGTCTGGACCTTGAGGCTTTATAGGAGTTTAACAATAATGTGAATTCTCATTTTAGGTATAAACTCCTCCACACCAACCTGCAGTACTTTTCATAGGGCATTTTCTTTAAAGGGATACTCAAGGCTTGTGAAAAGGCTCTGGCGACGGTCAAACGTTTCAAAAATATATTTAGTTACAATTACAGAGCACGAGAGCAAAACAGGAGAAAAGAAGGATTTGTTTATCTCTTAATTAGCACTTATTAGCACTATTTCGGTTGCCGATGTTTATAAAAATTGAAAAAAATCCAGTGAAATCGACTGTTCTGTCCTTCTGCTGAGTAACCACTATATCTTCCCGAGATGGTGAAGCAGACGAGTCTCCTTGTGATGTCAGTCTCCTTATGACGTCACACGCACAGAAAGTGTCTTTGGTCATTGCGAAGATTTCTCGTCGTCTTTTTATTCGTATGACGCACTCTGTTTGTAAGGCTTGTAAGGCTGTCTTTCGGAAACTGATGAAAAGACAATTTTGAATCTTTTTCCATCTTTTCGTGGCAATCGGGTGCAGCACATTCTCGAGGCATGGTTCTCACTATGGCAAGCACACGTCATAGGGTCACATGACAGAGAACGAGACTTTGTGGAAGCAAAAAAAAAATTCCCGTGTAATGTAATTTCTCTTATTAACACAGCATTCTACTAAAAACCTTCAACGTTTTCCATATGAACACACATATAAATTGACAAGATTCAAATTTATCCTACTCTTTACGCAATTCTAAGCAGTTTTATTTTGCCTTTAGAATCCCTTTAACTTCCATTCCTGATGCTTCTTATGCATGTGGCATCTATTAACAGGGTTGGTTGCCTTGACGTGATATAGCCTTAGTTGCTGGCTCAGTGTAAAACACCAGTTCCCACCCTCCTGATCAGTCATGACCTCTAGTAATATCTCTTAGTTTGGCATTATTACCTTGTATTTAAATTGTACGTTAAAGTTGTTTAAATGTGGAATTTTCTTATAATACATTAGTCAGGTAAAACTTGTTAATGTTACAGATGTCTGACGAAGAAATGGATGGGTTTGTGTGCCGCTTAAGGGGATTGCCATGGTCTGCAACTCCTAGTGACATCATTAAATTTTTTAATAGTAAGTGTCAACACACAGTTGTGAAAGAGAAAGAATATGAAGAGATTTCAAAGAGGGATGATGTTCATGTTTATACTAATTTTTGCTATGCTTTTATTAATGTATGAGTAAATGCAGTTAACATTCAATCATGGCCCCTTCGTTTATGTATAATTGTTGGGTGCAAACCAGAGGTGAGGGAGCAGAGTTCTGTCTCATCGATGTTAGCAAATAAAAGATGGAGGGAGAAGATCTTGTTTCTCAAGCTTCATATAACAAACTTGTTAGTGGCGGTGGCTTCTGATTTTCAGAGAGTGAGATTGCTGGGGGTGAAGCTGGAGTGCACCTGACTTTCTCCAGAGAAGGGCGAGCCAGTGGAGAAGCTTTTGTTGAGTTTGCTTCTGAAGAAGACCTGGAAAGAGGCCTGGAGAAGCACAATGAGCATATGGGACAGAGATACATAGAAGGTGGCTTTTTTTGTGCTTTATGAAATAAAATATTAACAGTTATTAAGCTTTTACTTTTTTAAAGTATCTTATACAAAATTACGAAGCCATCATTCTGACAGTGGAATAATGCTGCTTGAAATGTAGGCTTTTGTTTACATAATCATGCATTTTTTTAGCAGCCTTTATTCAGTTATTGAACCTACCAAATGACTGGGCCTTGTCATTTACTACATCTCTCTTCTGCCTGTTTGCTACAGCCACATTAAAAAGTAACGAAACAGCATGCGCATGCACTGCTTCATGCATGCAGTATTTTGTCAGCAAGTAAATTGGATCACATTTAACATAAGAAGGGAAAAACCAAGAATACTTTGCTTCCTATGATTCTAGACAATTAAACTCCATGGAATCAAACTATGTTTGATGTTTTGAAATTGTCTATCCTTCATTTTCACGCTGTATAGTTGACCAGTTCATTTGTCTGTCTTGTACAAATTCAGAGAAATGCACTGTACAAATTCATTTATTATTACTAATATTAGTAAATATAAAAGAGCTAAGGGAAGATCTTTTCGCACCGTTGTGCATTTTAAAAGATTTTTTTAAGGAAAAGTTCGCATGAGTGGTAGACTTGCATGAATTTAGGTAGTGTTTCGATGTTTTTAAAAGTCTGAAAACACAGAATAGTCATCAATGAATGGTCAATTTTTAAGTATGAAAGCAAAGGAAAAGTCAAACTATTGGCCATAAATTTCTGTCAAAAATATCTTTCACAACCCCACCCCACACCTTAAAACATTGTGCTGTTGCACACATTTATGTCCTTGCAGGGTGCATATCTGCTATTGGGTATAAGAGTTTCTTCCTTTTCATTTCTCAGATTTTCTTTTAGTTTTTTGTTGGTGCTGCTCAACAGAGAACACCTGGATCCTGCATGATCTTTGATAGAAAAAGAAGTACAATTACTGTATGTCTAAACATGCCACAAACATTTATGGTAAAATCTGTACCATAAGCATGTTCATTGCATTTTCAAAAACATTATAAAATTACTTTTTTTTCTGTTGTGACGGGAACAACTTGCAGAATATCTTTCTTTAAAAACATTTAAAAAAATTTAGTAACTATTCATGCTTATTTACAATGCTGTTTCTTCATTAGACCATGGAAAATTGTTGCACTAAGATCATGTAACCTCGTGTAATACAAGTTCATTTATAAACAAGGTTTTGAGAGACCTCGATAGTCCTTACATTTAGATTTTGTTCTAATGTAGGTCTGACAAACAAGTTGTTACATTAATCATGCAGTCCTTCCGTCAACAAAGTATTAAATCCATTTATGAAGGCCATTGTATAGCCTCTGTTGCTGACATGGCTTTAAGCACCAACAACTAAATGGCCAACGAGCTATAGTTTTGAAACGCAGGCATTAAGTGCTATCATTTAGGTCCTTAAGATTATGTAGTTGCTTGGCATCAACCCTGTGCAACATCCTGCCAACACATCGGTTTGTATTTTTATGGAACGGTTTTTGTTGATATTATTTACAAAATGGACAGACATGGAGCAGTAGAATAGTTCCTTAAATCTTTCTTTCTCTGTCAGTGTTCCGATCTAAGAAGAGTGAGATGGAATGGGTGATTAAGCGAGCAGGATCAGATCAGATTCATAACATGAGTGAGGCAGTGGTCAAGCTACGTGGACTACCATTTGGCTGTTCCAAAGAGGAAATAGCACAGTTTTTCTCAGGTAGTATCATCTGATTGGCATTGATTTTTTAAAATATTTATTTCATCAAGTAAAACGGGGTTGGTTTTACTTCTCAAATGTAAGCTAGCATATTTGTACCATCTAAAACCAATTTAATACGGTGGTAAGATATGCCTGTGCATTGTTTAGTGTTGTAGTAAGTAGACAACACATTTTGCAAAACTTTAAATATATTAGCATATATGTCCTGAACTTTTGGTGTAGCATATAGTACAGAAAGTTTACTTTTAGTTATATATCATGAAATTAGATCACAGTTATGCAAAGAATTTAAAGATACTTTTAACAAATTAGTTCAAGCAAGTGCTAGTAAAATAAAGATCCTCCATCTTATGTGGGGTTGTTTCTAAAGTCCATTAATGAAAGATAAGAGAGGAATATCTTCTGTTGGCATTATAAGAAAAGGCTAGGTGATGTTTTTTGTAGCAAATGTTTAAATATGTTTTTTGGGATAAGTCATGGATGCTGTGCTTGCAGAGTTCCTGCCATTACCATTGGGTGCTGACTGTTTGACTCTGTGTTTTTGTTGGGTGGGCATGTAGGGTTCGAGATTGTACCCAATGGGATAATGCTACCAGAGGATCGGCTGGGGCGCAGCACGGGGGAGGCGTTCGTACAATTCGCTTCCCAGGAGATAGCAGAAAAGGCCCTGGGTAAACACAAGGAGCGCATAGGGCACAGGTGGGATGGCTGGGCCTGATGGGGCACAGAGCCGTACTTGTTGTTTCTTATTTGCTGCGGGGAGAGTGGTGGGTGGTCAGATATTGTGACCATGCCTGAGTTTGCTTCTGCGACTACCTAATACTGTTTTGCACTGTTGTGTTCACTTCATATTACATGTCATGGAATTTCTTCTGTGGCATAGGGAAAGTATGTAGTTCAAAAGTATTAAGTGTAATTGGGGTAGTCAATTTTAATGAGCCCAATCATCACCAGATATTATGTACAGCCTGTACAACAGTCTCCAAATTATCTTGGGCTAAATTTTACTTAAGACTTACCACCTTACAGTGGTATAGTTGCTGTAACAGGTGAAATAAGTAGGTTGAAAAAATCTTTTCGTTTTGTTTGAGGCAAATGGGGGGGGGGACTTTTCCTAATCTTTACTGGTTTGATGGGGCTGGCTAATCTTTTGGAAGTTGGTATGTTTTTAAACTGGTATGGATGGGCTCACTTAAATAGCTTTTGCATGAAGGGGGAAACTAGCTAACTTTTTGCAAACTGGTTTGGATGGTTTCTGTGTGGTGATTAGGGGTGGGGGAGTTGGCATTTAGGGATTAACTGTTAATGGAGCAGTGATAGCTGCTGAAGTTGTTTGGATTTTAGTGACCTTACAATCTCATCACCCTCCCCTTGATCGTCTGTTTCTAGGTTTAGGTAAGATTTGCTTGTGCCTTTTAGCTTTTCTTTTTCTCTTTCTCTCTCTTTCTCCATCTGTATTACCTATTAAGAGTCAAGGGTTAAAAAGAGGGAAACAGAATATGCATGCTTTTTGTTGTTGGTTTTTTTTTTTCCTTGTTTAATTTGGTTGGGTGAGTAAATTAGCAGAATTTGACATCTAGGATCTTGTGCTACTTTTTTTTTTTTTGTAAAAGGTATAATTTCCAGAATATTTGGAAAAGGGAAAACGAGGGTAGGGATTAAAAACTGCAGCCTTCCAAATCTTTCTTTACTGCAATTAAATTTTTTTCTTTATTGAGATAATAATTTGATATACATATTTATAAATTGAGAAGTTGTTTTCTGGCACAGATGCTAAGTCATGAGGCATTGATGCAGGTGTTTCATGAATGGAAATGTTGAAAGGCGGCAGTGCAGCCCTTTAAAATCATTTAGTAATAAAATATAACTAGTAAATAAATTGTGGTGAGACATGGTGGGAAGAATACTTGGAATAACTCCACACCAACATAGCAAGGTCTTGCTTATGTATCCTGGTAAGTTCCATAATGGTTTGAGACTGTAGAATTCACAGATTAATGAAATGGATTCTTCTGTGCTTTTTAAAGTTTAAATAAAAAAATGTCAGCACTCATCTCCGTTTCATGTTATCCACAGATACATAGAAATTTTTAAGAGCAGCTTGGGTGAGGCCACTGCAGTGGTAGGAAGTCAGAGGGGAAGCTTCAGACCTCAAATGGGCATGGGTCGACCAGGGCCTTATGACCGGCATGACAGATACAGCAGTCCAGGTGGTGCTGGCATGGGAGGCCCAATGGGTGCGGGCTTCAACAGGGGTCGTGGAAGCAGAAACTTGAAAGGTAATCTGTGCTGTAGCAAAATTCTCTCTTTAACCTTCATAGCACTGGATTTAAGTATTACAAAGACAATGGTCAAAAAATGAAGATGAAAATGGTTGACTTTGGTTTTTACTATTGCTGCTTTCAGGTAAATATTAGACCCCCAAAACTATACATTTTTGGATAGGAGAAAGCTTGAACTTTGCATTAAAAGTAATGAAAATTGCCTTCCCCATTCTTCCCCAGCAAAGCCACAATTGTGGCTCATAGGCTGTAAGGGCTAATAAGGCAATTCTAAAGATTGGAGTAGAAAATCTGGAATGATCAAGTCATTTAATTTCGGCTTCAGTGGGATTTGTGACAGCAGAACTTTAATGGTAATCTAATCTGTAGAAAAATTCTCTGTTTATTATCATTAGGCAGCTTTGGAGATAGTGTAAATACGTCTTTGTGCCTTTTTGTGTAGTGTTTTTGTTTTGTTTTTTTTTAACGTGCCACTGATTTTTCTCTCTCTCTTTTTTCAGGCTACTTTGATGATGATTTTAATGATTATAATGGAGGCTACGGGATGGGATTTGGAGGCCGTGGGCGTGGCAGTTCACGAGGGCGCATGTCAGGAGGTATGATGGATGACAGAGGTAGAGGTGGTGCCCCAGGAAGCCATTACATGAGCAAGACAGGCCACTCGGTCCACATGAGAGGTCTTCCTTTCCAGGCTGGTGAACAAGACATATTTGATGTAAGTTTGATTGGAAGGCCTGCTTGACATCCAAACCAGTTTTTCGAGTATGGTGACAGCATCCAAAGTGTGAACTAATGTGCACCAAGGAGTACCATCTGCATTTAAAGACCACCAAATATTTTGATCAATTCATGCATTTTGATCATTAAGTTGCTAATGTTGCAGGTTTTTTCCTCTCCCTCCCCCCCCCCAATCAGTACAGTACACACAGTCTTTAATCAATAAATTTTTTTGTGTAGAGGGAATGGGTTTTGTGGACAGGATTTGTATCAAAAGTTGTATATTAAGATTTTTATTCTTGTTCTGTGTTATTTTTAGGATGGATTGATTTTCATGTTATTTCCCCAAAATAAGTACTGAATGTTGCCTATCAAAAAGTATTCTGATGCCAGTAAATAAATATTTTTGCTTCAGTTCTTTTCCCCTATCCAGCCAGTTAGGGTCAGCTTTGAGTTTGGACCAAATGGACGTCTTACAGGCGAAGCAAATGTGGACTTTGCTACTCACCAAGAAGCTTTGGAGGCTATGAAGAAACACAGATCTAACATGCGTGAGGCTGAATTATTTGCTTCTAAAGAACTGCTTAGACTTTTTTATTCATGCTTGTAACGATGTCCATGCAAGGCAAAAAAAAAATAATTGGAAAATCAAAGAATTTGCCACATATTTTGCAGATAAAAATATAAAAGTGAGAAGTGCAAACTATTAGTGGCTCAAAGGTGTCAGAAGTGTAATGACATAAAGTTACCTGGTTGTCAGAAGATGAGAGCATTACAAAGCTCTGCTTATTATGCCAGTGGAAGTGTGTCTCAGCTGTTCGGAGAGAAATATAGACTATGGTGACCTCGGGATACAAGTAACAACTTTAAAACAAAAGTCATTTTCAGTATCAGTGATGGCAGGTATGAAAAATGAATTAAGCATCAAAACATGTTAAAAAATAACACTTGTAAACCATATATATAAGTATTAAAATTTGTGACCTCAGATTTGATTAGGTCACCCCAAAACTGCTATTTTCTCAAGTCACTCCTCACCTTAAGAAAATGCTTCATTGCAGAAAAGAAACAACTCAGTCTGGTGAGGTTGAAGACTTTGGAAGAAATAATAATGGGAATTTATAAAGTGCAATATCTCAACCAAAGGTGGACTCGTTGCACTGAACAAGATCACTAAATAGTTACAAAGATGTAAAACAAGTTGACAAAAAACAAAACAGAAATGTAGAACAAAAAAACAGGACTCACTGTGTTCCCGCAGTAAAGGGTGATCACTAGATTTAACAGTAACAACTCCAGCTAGATTTAATGGTAATGACTCCAGAAAAAAAGGTTAGTGACATCAAGGAGAATACTGGGAAGATATTGAGTAATTTTGAGAATATGAAGAAATGTTTTATAAAACTGCAAAAGAGTGATCATCATGTCAGTTTATTCAATGCAGCTCAAGGTTGCTGCCAAAGCAAGTGATACATGGCGGAATGGAACCCATCCAATAGATCCAAACAGTTCACAGTTCAAAAGAACATTATAATTAGTCCTGTTGCAAAGTAGAAATACAGTAGTGCCCTGTTAGTATTGGCCAGAAAACTTAAAATTCTGGGAATTCAGCAAACATATCTGTTAGAGTAGAACTAAGTTTTTGATAATTTTTTCACTAAATTCTAAACCCATTCTGTTTCAGAGCACCGTTACATTGAACTTTTCCTCAACTCCACTCCCCAGACTCGTGGTGGATCTGAGGGAGGTGGCTATAACAGCGACATGGGGGGTGGCAGCTTTAGCAGTGGAAGCTTAGGAGGGGGAGGAGGTAGCTATGGTGGAAGTGGAGGCTATGGAGGGGGCAACAGTAACAACAGCAGCTTAGGTGGAGGGGGCTATGGTATGGGGGGTGGAAGCAGCAGCCTTGGTGGATTTGGCAGCAGCCAGGGTAGCAGCTATGGCAGCAGCCCAGGCCAGCAGTACAGCAGTGGTGGCATGGGGGGAGGATATGGCATGGGTGGCAGTAGCATGAATGGCAACTTGAATTCCAGCATGGGTGGAAACATCGGAAGTGGCTATGGAGGACGAGGTAAGAACTACCAGAAATACTTAAGCTTTAAAGATAAATTATTTGCTTGTCATACAGTACAAAAACCTTATTCCTACATTTTCAATAAAGCATCAGACCTGTGTACCTTTTTTTTTAGATTAGCCTAAATTATTCTGGGAAATCCTCACAATGAGATTTTTTGAAACTTTGTCTTTATAGGGGTTTGTTTCTTGTTATCTATTCTTTTTCTTGTGTGTTTTATTGATTGACCGAAGTAGTTAACATTTCTGAGATTTATATTGATTACTGTTGTGAAAGTAACAGCCAGTCAGTGAATTCCTTCTGGTATAACTATTCTCTTCATGCCAACTTACCAATGCTGACAAACAGATAACATGATATTTCTCTTCTTTTTCCAGTAGCTTACTGGTTTTCTATAGTCTTTGGCCTTTTATCAGAAGCGACACAAATTGCATGGTTTTTTCAGCTGTTACTCCAGTGATGTTAGTTTTTAAGTCTATCATTATTGTTGGTTTGTTGCCTCTGCAACCACTTAATCACCATACCAGGATTTCATTCTTTGGAGTGATTTCAGATTAGCTATCTTAGTGGTAAAATGGTCTGAAATATGGTTTTTAACTTATATTTAAGACTGGCACATGTAAGAAATTTTTTAACTTGGTATTGAAGTTGAACTTTCAGGTTTTGTAAGGTCTGTAAAAGTAATATGAATTGTGGTTATGACTGCAATATTTTAAATACTTTGCTGGTGCACATACATATGCACTATACACCAGAAAAATTCAAACATTTAACCTTTTTTTATGGATACTGTAGAGTTAAGACTTCCAAGGTTTTTGTTGTTGCACGATATTAAATACTTTGCATGTAAAGAACTTAGTGTTTTAAATTTTAAACTGTAAAATTTTATGTTTTGTTACAGGGATGAGCAGTAGCTACATGGATAGTGGTGGTGGATACGGCAGCTTGTCGTCAAGCAGCATGGGGGGGATGAGTAACTCAAATTACTCCTCATTCTGAACAGATTGTAGCCATGCGTGAGCCACAGCTGGCAGTTGAAGAGTACACTGGATAATATAATGAGCATGACTTGAAGATGCATTTCAGGGTCCTGATTATGACAACAGTTTAAAAACAAATCAAAAGCATCAGTTGAGAACATAATGTGCTTTTGAAATGTAGTTCATTATATGTGAATGGGAGTAAAGATGCTTTCTTTGTTGTTTAGTACTTATACAGTGAGTCACTTACATTGTTTAAAGTTGGTCTTGGTACACCTACTGCCATTGGCAAGCAAGGAGAGTTTTTAGGACATGTTGGTGATGCTATGTTTTATAGAATCGTCTTTTGAATGGCAGCAAACTCCTGAGTGCATAAAGATGAATAACTTTTGGGGAATCATTACCAGTCTATTTGCAAGTGTTTGTAAATGTAAATTCATAGTTTGTATGGCAGAATATAGTTTGTTTTGAATAATCAGTTACATAACCAACAACTCTAAACACTATTTTACAAGTCTTACAGTCTGAAAAGTGGCATATTGTAAACATGAAGGAGACAAAGCTAACATTATTCATCAAACAGCAATTATTAAACTAATGTAGTAATTTTTTTTAACACATTACAAGACATAAGTTTTTTTTCTCTCTCTCTCTGATGATGATGAATTTTCTCTTTCAGCAGAAAGCAAGTATTATGTGATAAATAAATTTTTGACATTATTCAATGCAGAGACATTTTGCTTTGATTATGGATCCTTTACCACCTAAACTGCTGCCTCTGTTTTCTTCCAATTGCATTTGTGTTTTTACCTTTAAAAAGGAAAATACAGGTATTTAAAAAAAATAATGACTATTGTTGTTGCAGAGCATTCAGGTATCCTATATATAGAAAAGAATTTTAGGATTAGGCTTAACACTTTCCTTATATAAAGTTGTACAAAAAAAGGCTTTGTTACTGTTTCATTGCTGTTGGTTTTTAGTTTGCTTCCAACACAGATAATGAAATTATCGGAGCATACCTTGTCTGCAGTTGAAATTTGACTTCAATTTTTGTTTTGCACAGTTGATGGGCGTTTGCCTTTGTTCATCAGTGCACATAAAAAGTGGATATACCATGTCTGACCACTCCTAAGCAGTGTAGTGGTTGCAGTGATGTCTCACTTATCCATTTGTGCAGTTTTGCAGAAATTTTTAAGCTCTGATCTGTTTTACATTACAGTACCTGTTTTGTTTTTTTTTAAAGGCACATGAATTGCAGAAAAAAATGATTAGTCGTATATATTTGATCTGAATTTTCTGCCAAAATATTTTGTTGTATTTTCTAATGTAGCTGATCAGGTCAGCATATGAATGCTACTTCATTGGCTGGCCAATAATAATCAGCTGTTCCATTTTTTTAATTTTTATCATCTGTCACCCCACACAATGCATTGGAATAAAACTTTAAAATTCTTTATACATTGTTTGTTCTTTTGTTAACTATTATGTAAAGTGCCATGCAAATAAACAGTAGTTCACAAACCTAAATAGTGTATATTTTCTGTTTAAGTGTTATTCAAAATGTAGCCCATATAATTAAAGAAAAAGGTCTGTATTGTATACACTCTCTCCCCCCCCCCCCCCACCCAACTTGCAGCACCCTAGGGTTATTGTAACAGGAGTTTATTAATGGTAAAACGATGTATGTCATAAACCAGTGTCCTCATCCACCACTAAACGTTTTGTCAAACCTGTTTTAGGGGTGTATACAAAACGTAGCATTTGTTAGTACAGTTTCTCCTGGCAGCAAACTTAATGTGGACTGCTTATTAGGATTGACTTCCTGATGTTTTTGCACCACTTAATAGATCTTTGAATCTCCTGATAGAATTCGAAAGGGCGGTGATAGAAGCAAAATGTCAAGTATTTAAGGAAAAAAAAAAAATGAATTCTGATCTAGTGCAGAGGGTTGAGCCGTTCACTTTCTCTTTTGCGAGACATAGTAAAGAAAACGGCGAAAAAGATCATTGCTACTATAAATTGCCACAGCAGTAAATTTTAAAAAGGTTATTTGCTTTCCAGTTAGTAAATGTCTAAATATTAATTGAGATGAAAATTGGTTGTTATATGCAATGCAAAAAGAACTCTGTGCTAACAGCAAACTCGACAGTGTGCAGTCAACATTTGGTATTAGAATTTTCACATAAATGACGTGTTTGATCAGCCAGATCCCAATTTACATCATGGATATAAAAGTGAGAGCAAACAAGCGTCACTGTGACAAAACTGCCTAGAGTGTCTGCTCGAACTTTGCCAGGCTTGGAGAAAAGTAATTCAAAAGATGCGTGCTGCACCGTACGTTATTGATTCCGAAATAACAGTGGGCGAAAACAAGGCTACAAGACATTAAAAATAAATGTTCATTAAGCTTTTACACAATACTGTTTTGTTACAGAAACGAATCGTTGGAGAAAAATGTGCTGTGATGTTTTGCCAATTGCCTTTAAATTTCACTATGATATGCTTGCCAGATTCCCTACGTGATATATAGTTGTGCTGCTTGGGGCTTGGCCGAATCTTGCGCGTTTGCTGGGTCATAGAGAAATTACGGTGCACCTTTGGTTGAAATGAGTGATAACGACGCTCCATCCCTTCTGTCTAGTGCTCACGCGGGAAGAAATTTGTCGATAATAGCAGCCGAGAAATGTTCTATTCGCCAGTGTATAGCTAATTGTGAAAGAGTAAGACATAAGTAGACCGTGCAAGACTCTTTCACGCATTAAGCAGACTAACGCCTAGCTTTGTTTCCTCTATCCATTATCTAAAATTATTAATTCGCAAGAGCAGGCAACCGTGAAAAGGTCTAAGAATTTCTCTCTGATTTAAATCGCTCTTTGCCCATGTTAAGGAATCTGAAATCGTTTAACTCGTAGAATACACGATAATGAATCAACGCTACAAGCGTAGACACGCACAAAACCTCACCCTAACCCATGCCCTAACCTAGCTCCGACTAGCGCTCCGCAGTAAGAAAGCTGCTAAATGCTGGTTAGATGTTGCTATAGGTCACCGTCCTTGACGAAATAACCTCATTTTTAGTTAAAATGGTTGATTTAAAAAAAAAACTAGTTTATTTTCATCCTATATTTTTTACTATTGCCATTGATTATATGTATATTTAAAATAGACATTAAGAATCACGGGAACGTAAAGGGCTTAGCCTTTATATGCCAATATTTCTCTTTTTGCAAAGTTTCAATAGATTATTGTAGAATATATTTTGTGTGGCGTACATAATAATGACTTAAAGCAATTTCTTTTTAAAGATAATAGTTCTCCCATAAGGCAATAGTTATACTGCGCCATTTTAGCTTCCGGTTCCGAAAAAACGAGGTATCTTTAACATAAAAAGCGCACTTGATGATTGCTTATTGTGAGTGTAACAATGCAACTTTGCAAATATTTTTGTGCTTATGAAATGAATTAATCGACAGTTATTGTTTTATATGACGTTACCTTGTGAGTGTGCTAGGGTTTGTAAATAACCAGCGCATGTTTAGTCTGCAAGTTGTTGGTTGGACTTGTTATTAGCTTTGTCCGGTAGTAGTAATAGTGTATCTCGCAAAATGTCCTTTGAAGTGCCCTTATGGTAAAAGAATACTATTTATTTTGACCTTAATTATTTCTGTTTTTTTATGCCCAATGCCCACCCAGTAGCGTTGATGGTTTCTCCTCGACTATATTATAAGCTTTAAAAGCTCTGTGATCACTGTTTCTTGAAGTTCTAAGTATGAGGATCTGTATATATTTTGACAGATGTCTTTTCACCTAGCTGCATATTTTTTTAATGTAGCGTAAGAAATGTAAAGTAAGTTTATATATATATATACATGACTTCACGTGGTATAGAAAAAGTATATAATTGCGGGATGTACTGCATGCACTGGAATGCTTTAATTGCAAAGGTGTCATACACAGGAGCATGAAGTCTAACCACGTTTTAAAATCAGCTAGCTGACAGGTGTGTCGCACAGGCCTCTGCAGCTTTCTCCACAGTCTTAGGGAACAGTCTATGACTACGCCAACATGCCTGCAGTCTAGAAATTCTTGAACAAAATCATTCTACAAGCCTAATAATCTTACTAAAAGAATTCAGCTATTTTTCAGTGATTCTTAAACTAACTCCATACAGCTGTGAACACATCCATATCGTTGGTCGGTGGCCTCCTATAAAGCTAGTATCGATGTTTTTAATGTGTAAGTGATCATTGTTAGACTAAAAAAGGAGAAAAACACTTGTCCCCATACTTTCTCGATTCAGTTATTATTTTTATATGGCAACTGCTCAGAAGGAATAACGTGCAACATCCGCTACGCGCCTACTCACAATTGTAAACATTTGTAAACAACAGTGTCGGAATGGTTATTGAGGAAATAGAAAAGGTTTATATAGCGTGAAAGTATGGGGGAGAGTTTATAAAGCCTTAATATAGTGTATAAATAAATATACAGTTTCTATTTCACGGATTTTCGGTTATTGTGGGTGGTTCTGGAACGCGTCTCCCGCTATAAACAAGGGATTACTGTATCAAGTTTTCTGTAGACTGCTGTAAAAAAAAATTTTCTTTTTTTTTGTAAAAACCTTGAGTTGCCCTTAAGGATAAGACGCCATACAAGCAACCTTTATTATTATTATTTATTATACATAAATTAGAAGAATTAAATTGTTTAAATTGATTAAAAGAAAATCCCTTCATTATTTTGTAGGGTTTTTATGGCTCATGACTTTATTTCATTTATTTGTGCAGATCATGGGTGAGGAAGGCTTTGTAGTGCGTTTAAGAGGTCTTCCCTGGTCAGCAACTCCAGAAGACGTGGAAAAGTTTTTTGATGGTGAAAATGTGTATTTTTGATGTACACTCTTATTGAGACTTATTTAAGATTAGCTATAGTTTTCAAATGTTATTAGTGTGTACAAAATCAGAACACCATCTATAAGGGTACTCAAGCTCAACACTGCGTCTGAGGTCAAATTATGTTACCCCATTATTCAAGATAAAACATTAATAAAATTTTGGATCCCAAAAGCACTAATGCTAAGGAGATTATGTACTTTTTATATGCAGCAATGTGCCTCATCATATCCTGGTACCAAAAATATTGCCAGCTAAACTGGTTAAAATACGAAATTAATCTCAAAAGTTGCAGAAAATAGGTTAACTATTTGATAAACTATTTGAATCCTTTAAGTGTTATTTAGAGGATTATTGGCTGCAGCATTTTATTTTCTAATGAATAAAAAAAGAAAAATTGGGTAAAGCTCAGTGCATGGTACTACTTCCCCAAATCTTGGCTAATCTTGTTTTTGAGATGTAATCCTACAAACATCACCATGCTCAGAAAGAAGTCAAAATCACTACATGCCTAATTAACAGTTGTTCCCAGATGTCCTATTGGCTAAGGCTTTCAAAGATAAATGCAATCATCCACTATCCTGATATCTGTTTTGTTAATGGCGTCATGATGGAGTTTTTTAAAAAATAAAAGAAGGTTGTATAGGTTTTATCTAGTTGTCTTTGTAAGTTATGACCCACCCACTTCACTTAAAAATTACAATTTCCTTTTTAACTTCGTTTGTAGCTTTAAGGCTAAACTTTCTTAGTCCAACAGAAAAGGAAGGATTCAATCTGGCACAGGGAGATCAGGATGCTTGTCAGGTTAGATGGAAGCAATTGGGAAAGAATAACCACTCAGGTCGCCAGCACAGCATATGCTCCTTACGTCCCTCTTTTGGGTTGAACTCTCCTGCTGTGTGCTAAAAGTTCGGCCTTTAAAACATTTTCTGCATATTTATCACTGGCCCCTTTTTAAATTGTTTGATTTCAACACTTTACAGGTTGTGAAATAAATGAAGGAGTAAATGGAGTCCATCTTACATATTCCCGAGAAGGACGCCCCAGCGGAGAAGCATTTGTTGAGTTTGTTTCAGAAGATGATGTACAGGCAGCACTAAAAAAAAATAAAGAACACTTAGGACAACGATATATTGAAGGTGGGTTTATTTACTCATAATCGGTGACATAAAATTTTGCTAAAGAGAGGGCAGACTTACAAAACAGTCCTTTTTAATGCTGTGTTGAAGATGCTGTTATGCAAGTGTAAATTAAATTGACAAATGTTGTAAAACTGCAATGTGGGCACATCGTTTGTTTTACCAAAAACTGTCCCTTCATGAGAGCTTCATATGTTTTGAATTCACAGCATAAAATATTTTGTTGCTTACCAACAGCTCTTAAAATGTACTCTTTTTTTTTTTTTTTTTTTTTTTTTTAAAAAGAAAGCATTCTTCAGAATGTCATCATAATTCACATTAGTGTTTTTATTTCTTTCCATTGCACATTAAATAAGCTGTTGTTATTACCAGTTTTCCTTTAACCCATTTATGCCAAATGTTGACATTTTTTTAATTTGTGCATGAAATTCATGAATGTGATTTATAGATATTTAAGGAACAAGAATTTGAAGAGAACAAATATTTATAATGTTCCAATAATGGAATATCAGGCATAAATGAGTTAAACCATTATTTCTGTTAATATTACCTAATTTTGTATTTACTTTTTTTGCTGCCTTATCTACTTTATTGCTGCTAAGAACTAGCACAATAATCACCATGTGCCATTTTGCCCACTTGATCTGTCAGAGCCATGGGGTGTGAATTATTTTAATCTTAACAGCAGATACAAGGAAGCGGAAAAATTCTGATTCCCTTTAGCAATGGCAAAGGAATTGGGAAGGTAGAATCTTGCTAGCAATGGGATAAAGTTGAAGGATAGACTAATGAGCCTTTCTGTTTGTTGGCAGTATTTCGGTCAAAGAAAGGTGAAATGGAGTGGGTCATCAAACGTGCTGGTTTGGACTCTCCCAACATGAGTGAAGCAGTTGTCAAATTACGTGGTCTTCCTTTTGGCTGTTCCAAAGAAGAGATTGCTCAGTTCTTTACAGGTATACTCCTTAAATAGCTGTGTTTTAAGTGAAATAGTATGATGTATAGCTGTGGTGAAAAAAATTTTCATTTTTCATTTTTATTAAAAATTAAAATTCAAGCAACATTGCTTCTTGTAGTTTTAAATATAATGTTAAAACATCAATTTTCGAGAAAAAGTGTCAGATTAATAAATTTAAATTTATATATATATAGTGATGTTTCTATCTGTGCATGTGCTTTTTATTTGTTTGTTTGTGTGAATAGGCATTGAGAAAATTATTTGCTGTGATGTAAATAAAACTTGTACATGTGTGTGTATGCGGGAGGGGGAGGAAATTTTAAAAGTTCAGCTCTTTTAAATGATTTTCCCTCCTGCTTTGTCAGATTCATAATACCATTAAATATACTCTTGAGTTTGCGTAGTATGATGTTTGTGAATATTAGACATTGAAAATAAAAGTTTAGATGTAAAGTTTGCATCAGAATTTGTTGAAGTAATTTGCAAAACTGAATTTTCTGACATACCAACAAAGGCAATTGAGAAAGAAATTATTGCATCCTTTAAAGCAATGAAAAGTAATAAAACAATTATCTACAGATTTTAGAAAATATGTTTTTTAAAAAGAGTATTAAGACTGTGTGGCAATTATTATGCTTAATTCAGTTTAAATTGTCCTTCCCCTTTTAATGCATCAGTATTCTAATCTTAAGATATTTTATATTGAGGGTGTTGAAAAAAGTTTAGTTAACAGATGCATTTTCACGTTTGTAATGTGTCTTTCAGATGCTATAAATATATTAAATACATCAAACATTTATTTTAAAAAATCCTGTGAAATTTTTTAGTTTGGACATTTGTCTACAAAGGGCTAAATAATATCAGTATTGAATACTCTAAAATTTCAAATAGTCTTCTCTGGAGCACAAGCAATAAAATCTGCAAAACGTTTTGCAACTATGATATTTCTTTTTTTAATGAAATTTTGGTTTTAGCATACACATAAGAGGGTCAGAATGTTGAAATATGGATTTAAAGAGGATGCAGAAGTGGTGTATCTTTATGTGAAAACCTGAGTTAAAGTCATTAAATCCACTCCATCTTATATCACTTAGTATATAGCCAGAACATTGTGTCAATAGACTTTATACAAGATTGTATTGCTGTTTCTTTGCCCTCTGAAGTGACAAGGAAAGAGTGTTGCAGAACCACATTTTTTAACCTATCGATGGAGTCTGTCACCCAAGCACTAAGAATTATAATCTTGTTATGCACTTTAATGTGTGTATATTTAGTCTTCTAAGAAGTCTAGAATCCTATGACTAAGTTGCAGATTAATCTATTAAAAGTAGCCATTAAAAAAAGTGAATGGTGAAGAATCAAAGAAACTAAGTCATATATTTTTTCCTCTACCTTATAGTGTTAGGTAAAAGCTTTTTAAATAATTTAGGGGCTTTAGTTTGGAAGTGAAGGTCAGTTGTTGCCCCAGTGCAAAAATGGAGGAATCAACACTACAGCTATGGAGACAAGGTAATTGCCATGGAGCTTTCCATGTTTTCCTGGAAAAAAACAACTTACCCTTGCTTCATAACAGTGGTCCTAGGAAATTATTTTGTGTCCCTTGGTTACTAATGGATATTGTTGAAAAGGCAACCCATGTCAGTTAACATAGCAGTGACAACCTGAACTTTAATCTATAAAAACAAGCCTTATAAATAGAAAAGAAAAGGTTGTTTCTGTAGTTACACAGAATTATATATGCATTAGGGGAAGACTTTAAAATGGGAGTTTGGATTTGATATGGATGCTGTACTTGCAGGCTGTCTACTTTAACCATTGGGTGCTGACTGTTTGACTCTGTTTGTTGGGTGGGTATGTAGGGTTCGAGATTGTACCCAATGGGATAATGCTACCAGAGGATCGGCTGGGGCGCAGCACAGGGGAGGCGTTTGTACAGTTCGCATCCCAGGAGATAGCAGAAAAGGCCCTGGGTAAACACAAGGAGCGCATAGGGCACAGGTGGGATGGCTGGGCCTGATGGGGCACAGAGCCGTACTTGTTGTTTCTTATTTGCTGCGGGGAGAGTGGTGGGTGTATGGGGGTGTGTGGGGGTCATAGGGGGTAGACAGCTACTTTTCTTTCTCTCCCCATTATTTATTGGTAATTATAAAACAAAAAAAACAAAAACGATGGTCTTATAACAAGCTGTTAGTGAACAGCCTCTTGAGTCAATTCCTCCTTGATCAGCTACATACATCTGTTCAGTATTCTAATGCCTTTGAAGAAACTAGAAACAAAACGAAGACAGGTACTGGTGACAACTTCAAAATTTGTGGTGCAACGTCTCTATGAACTTTCACAATGGTAAGGTGGACATAAAATGCTTGTGCTGACTGAATCTTTGAGCAGCTTTGTGGAAAGCATGTGATATCTGAACAACTTAAATATTAGTATAAAGAAAGAAAAGAGGCCTGTTGTATGAGAATTGGATGAAAGTGCTAGCCTTGTTGCTATGCTCTCTCACTTCTTTAGCTGACATTTTTGTGATTGTATATTTTGTGTTCAGAAGATGTGTGACGTCACATAGTTAATGTTACTGTTAATTTTTTCCTATTTTGTGTGCCATGTGCCCCTTTTATTATTATTTTTATTTGTGCTGTGAGGAGTCCACAGAAATTGATTTAATAATAGGAGAGGTTGTGTTGTGAGCTTTAGTTAGAGGGAGAGAAAGGCTTTTTTTTAAAAAAAAAAGTAGGGGATTGAATCAGTGGATTTGTTATCTATTTGTTATTTGTTATATTTTCTCTCCTTTTTCTTGCATTGCCAAAAATAGAGGTAGTGGCAGCATGATCTTAAAACGGTCATTGACTATCCCCATCAAATTTTTCAGGTACATAGAAATTTTCAAGAGCAGCATGTCAGAGGCTAATGCAGTGTTTGGTAATCAACGTGGTGGCTTCAGGCCTCCTATGGGTCCCGGCATGGGGATTGGTCGACCCAGCCCCTATGATCGCAATGACAGGTTTGGTGGTCCAATTGGACCTGGCATGGGAATGGGTGGCCCAATGGGTATGGGTTTCAACAGAGGTCGAGGAGGAAGAAATCTCAAAGGTAATCATAAAGTATAAAAAAATAGTTGTTACAAAATTGAGAAACTTATAAAAACTTGTTTTAAAGTTTGAATTTATGGATTTTAACTTTTTAGATTTGCTTATTGTTGGCATCATTTTTTAAAAAGAACTGTTACTTCATGAAACAAATCCTCTGGATCATTTCTTTGGTACAGCGATATACCTAAATGTGGGGTCTAAATAAAATGTTTAAAACTTATTACAAGGCGTTCTTTGTGTATTTAGTAAACCCATGGGCATTTGGCATCAAAAGCAAACAAAAGATTTTTATTTTTTAAACAGTAATTTATCATTTTTCATCAGTTCAGATCTGGTGGTCCTTTTCAGTACATTTACAAATCTGGCATACATTTTTGCAGTTTTGTGCATGCAGTTGTGTATGAATTTTAATTTTAAATGAGCTGCAACAGAATTGCCCTCTGGGACAAATAAAGTATTATTATTTTCTCCTTGCTATCTCATTTTGTAAAAAAAATTATGATCTGTTACTTTTCCAGGATATTATGATGACGAATTTGACGATTACAATATGGGATTTGGTGGAATGGGTTACATGGGCCAAAGGGGTCGTGGGGGAATGCGGCCACCTCGAGGTCGCATGATGATAGATGAACGACCACGCATGGGACATCCAGGAAGTCATTATATCAGCAAGACAGGCCACTCAGTTCATATGCGTGGTATGCCATTTCTTGCCATAGAGCAGGATGTCTTCGATGTAAGTAGAATTCTAGACAGTTTTCCCATTGTTTTCAGATTATTAAAAAATGGTTTTCATGAGTTTGAGTTACAGTCAGCCATAGTATTCATTGGGAGGGTTAGGGTTGTTTCTTGCATTAAAGATTTCTGCCACATGCCTTCTTCATTCTAGTACCAATAATTTTTAGACATCTCACCCTTACAATGCTTCTAAGCTCAAGCTGCATGTCATGTAAGTTTACTTAAGGTGCAGATTGAAGTTCTTTATTGAACACTATTTATTGTGAGTAATGTTATATATTTATAAACTTTCGGTCTACTGTTGGACAGTTTATTTTTTAAAGCGCTGATTTTTTTGGTAGTTCTTTGCACCAATCCAGCCAGTAAGGGTGGAGTTTGAATATGGCTCTGACGGTCGTCGTACGGGTGAGGCCAATGTGGATTTTGCTACTCACCAGGAAGCCTTAGAAGCCATGAAGAAACACCGATCGAACATGCGTGAGTTGTCACATTACAGTTATCAACTCAAGCCTCAAAATACCTTGAATCTAGACTTTCAACCCCCTTCCCCCTTCCCTCTTCCCGAAGTGGGAAGGCAGCTTCCAGAATACAGCAATGTCTCATGGTCCAGTATCAGACAACACCAGATTTGCATATTTTGACATAAAATACACATTGTGTGATGCACAAAAGTGATGATAAAAGTTATGATAAATGTATTCTGTAGCAATAATTTTTAAAAATCCTTAGTACTCTAATCTTTACTTTTTCCTCTCAGAGCATCGATACATTGAATTATTCCTGAATTCCACACCAACTCGTGGAGGTTCTGACATGGGAAACTATGGCAGCGACATGGGTGGTGGATTTAGCAGTGGCAACATGGGTGGTGGAAGTGGCAGTTTTGGTGGTGGAGGAGGCTATGGAGCTAGCAGCAACAGTGGCGGTGGTTATGGAATGGGAAGTGGTGCTGGTGGAGGCTATGGCAACCAAGGGGGTTTCAACGGGGGTCAGTTCAGCAGCAACAGCAGTGGCAGTGGTGGAGGCTATGGAATGGGTGGCAGTATGGGAAGTGGTGGAGGCTACGGCGGAGGCAAGTATCTCTATAGAACAATTTGTTTTAATTTTTTAATTTCTGACCTTAAGAGTTGTGACATTTCATTTCTTGGAAATTGCAGGATTTTGTGATATGTGCAAAGTGGGTTGAAATGTTATTTCTGTTACAGGGATGAATAATAGCTACATGGATGGTGGTGGCTACGGTGGAAATTTAACAAGTAACACCATGGGCAGCATGGCCAACCCTAATTACACTGCTTTCTAGTTCTTGATACCAGGATGCATCCAGCTCACAAAATGACACTTTTCTTTGACGTACTAAATAAACTTATTGAGGGTCATGACATATTTTCCTTCGGGGTGATTTATTCTGTTCCTGTGCGAACAAAAATCAGATTGCAAGAGTCTTACAGCCATTTTTTTTTTTTTTTTTTTTATTATTCTTCAGAATTATATTTCCCATATTTTTTACACTTAGGAATTCCAGTAATTTGTGGTAAAACAGCCATTTATTATTGCCTCTTAATTTACAGTGCAGGAAATAGTAATAAATCATCCAGACCCTAATGCTTATGTCATGTGAAAATGAATATAGAAGCATGGTGGCATGTTTTGTCTCCGTTTTGAGACATCCTAGTGGGGTTTTTTGTGTGCATAAGAGGTCCATTTTTTGTTATGTATTTATTTTTTATTTAGTTTGGGAACTAGATGACATGAATCATGATGTAATGGACAAAGCTCAAAAGTATAAACACACTTGTTAGATCAAGTGGACTTTAGTAGTATTTTGTCCTTTCATATATCAAGAAATTGATAGCATGTGTTCAGAAAGTTTGTGCAGAAATTACACAGCTATGAACTCTGAATGATGTTGACGTCGCATAAAGCATTTTCATGTTCATTGATATCAGCTGCCATTGTAAGCTACTAACCTGGCTGTTCATCAGATTATTCATCAGGGTGTAAAGTCACTTTTTATATTGCAGTTGACTTGATCGAGTGCATGAGTGTGTGTATTTGGATTCCTTCACTTTCAGACAAGATTTTTATCCGTGAAAACCATGATGACACTTAAGCTCTTGTTCATTAAAATGTTTGTGCGATCAGTTTGTTTTCGCTTTTGTGTGCTGAGCAGAAAAGGTAGTTGCTTATGTGATACAACACTGATCATTTACACATTTTGAGAACTCTAAAACTCTCAAGCTTTGTCTTAATTACTGAACATTTTTAATAAAATTTTCAATATGTCTTTTACATTTTTAGCTGATAGGTTAAATCACACAATGTTCTTAAAAAGCAGACAATACACAACAAAGGCAACAGACCCCTTTTTCTTATATATATACATTTATATATAGACTATAGCTAAGACTGCACTTTTGGGCCAAGAGCATGCAGTTGACTATCATCGATCAAGTCCAAGACCGAAATCTGACAGATTACATGATGGCACAAGTTACAAAGCAAACTGTAACAATGTTACACACATTCCCTTTTATGTAGTATTAATAGTGTTTAAAAAAATGGATCAGAATGAATAAAACAACAGCCATGAGCATGTGCATTACATACACAATGTAAAGGAGTGGGTAATTCTTATAACTCTTAGCATTTTTCAAAGGACAGATGAGATTAATAAACATATAAATTTAAAAATTGGAAATATCCGTAACATTCTTTACAAAAGCTCATGTAGATTTGGATATTAAGGCATCATTTGCAGTTTTTTTTTTAAATATTCAAAAGAATTCATCTTCAATGGCATTTTCCTCATAGTTACATGTGATATGCCAACTCATCTCCATACCAAACGCTTTAGTTTTTCTTTCTCTCCATAATGGAAAGGGGGAACTGGTGTTTTTACATGTAGCAAGTAGCTAAGTCTATATCACGTCAAAGTAGTCAACCTTCCTTTTGTTTCAATAGCACAACATTGCTGGTAAGTCTTTTTCCATCTTAGTGAAATGATACAACAGGATAGTCACAGTATATCTGAGGACTTAAAAAGTGAACAAAGTTGGTGTCATATAAAGGGCCAGTAATGGATTATTTCAAAAGCAAGATGTCTGGGAGCTGACCCTTTTTTATTTTGTTACTTTAGAAGTGAGTAAAAATGCTCGAAAAAACACAAGTTCAGACAATTCCTAGTTTTTAATCAGCATTATTGACACAAATCTAACAATCCATCAACATGGGTAAATGGAAATAAGGTGTAAAGAAAAATTAGTCCAGAAATGTGGTGGCAGAGGTAGCACACTTCCACATGGCATTCATTAACTTCACAAAACCTGTATCTTTTGGTTTTTCCAAACCACGCATGACTCGGCGCTTCATAACTGACACAAATTCTTTGTTGCTAAGTTCCCCATCATCTGCAGACCAAAACCAAAGGGCTTAAAACTTGTTTTGAGCTTTTTAAAGTGCTATTCATCATTTTTTTTTGATGAATTTATTAAGTTTATGCTTACTCATATTAATGTTCACAGCATTTCATGCAAAATAATGGCTCTACTCTTGAATGTAGTAATATTATCATCTTTATCAAAATAAGTGGACAAATTCTCAACCTAAATAAACAGTCAAGAAAGGAGTGACTCATTGTGCAACAATAAACTTACTGTTTTCATCAAACAAGGTGAAAACCACATCAATGATGTGTTCTGAAAGATCTGCTTTAGCCACCGTTTTAGCTACATGGCGAAATGTCTCTGGAAAAAATCACAAACAGAACAGCAGACAACAGCTTTGATTTCACATAATTTAGTGGTAGGAACATACTGTTTAGGGGGAATGTGGTGCAAGCATTTTATGCAAGAATCTGCAACTTAGCTATATTACACTGAACTTGTCCGGCACTAAACAGTTGCCACCTGCACAAAGTAACCATGTGTTGGAGGCAAGATGGGAATCTGCAATCTTTAAACAATGTGGACCAGAACTTCTATCTCTTTTCCAAGTCAATATTTTAAGAGCAGTAAACAATTGTAAGGTTTAAAATAAGTAAAATGAATTATATATACGGAATGCCTTAATTGTAAATAAAATGGTTAACTTTTCTAACAATCTCACCTCTGTCAATCGAGACACCTGCCAGGTGGTAGAAGCTGAGAGCAGTGTCTACATCATTTATGCTTTTGAGAAACTTCCAGAAAGCTAGATATTCTTCAAACTCAATTCCCTGCAAGAAACAGATTACTTTTGCAACTGTATTTTTTTTAAACATTAGAGTCTACTCTTCAAGCTACTAGATGATAAAGACATCCAAATTGTGTACAGAAAGATTTCTTCCTAAATAAAACCAAATCTAGAGGAGGCTGGGTTAATACTGATAGTTTTTTGGTGGGGTTTGTTTTGTATTTATTTTTTGTTTATTTGGTTTTTTTGCAACAGTAGTGGAAGAAAATCCACATCTTTCAAACCAGTTTTTCACAAAATCTGTTTCTTTGCAAAATGTCCAATTCCTACTGCTCAACCAGATTTGACAGGTCAATGTAAATTTATCTTTCAAGTACAGTGTAAATGTCAGATAATTCATTTGCTACAGGGAATGGGGGTGGTGTTTTGGTATCCAAAATTCTAGCATCTCTGCGACCAGAGGAAGGCCTTGAAAATAGAAATAGTAACCCAGAAGCATCTTCCTAGCACAGTAAAATGAAATATGAGGAAGATAATGAAGGCAGATAACTGATCAAGGACCAGTGCCAGACTATACAAGGGAATGGTATGAAATGACAGATAAAAGGCCTACCAACTCATGAAGACCCTTACCAAAACAGGTCAACCCAAGACTTTTGTCACTGATGACAGCAATGGCCATCTTCTCACAGAAACTGAAGGACTGAATATTGCAACAACCTGGGCAACTTCCAGCTAAGGGAAGGCGCCAATGTCCTCCAAAACAACAGAATGCCCACAGACATGCCAGTACTATAGGAAGAGGGCGAAACAGCTATATGATGTCTAAAGGGACTGAAGTCCCCTGACAACATCCAAGCTAACTGCTAAAGCAGGGTGGAAAAAAAAAACAAACAAACAAAGGCCCTTATTGCTCGGTGCCAAAGAATCTAGGAATGTAAAGAATGGATGCAATCACTAGTCATACCCCTTAAAAAGAAAACTGAGCTTTATGCTGTGCCAGAAACTAAGGCTCTATCAGTGCAATACAAAGAAAGAAAACATACAACAGTCCTGAAACTACAACACCATAAGTCTCATCAGCCACACATGCAAAATGAAATCCGGAATCATATTACCACTACCACTGCTAGCAGAAGAACACATTGGCTTCAGACTAGTCAGGAGCACAACTAAACAGATCTTTAACTGTTGCATCCTGATATAAAAACTTGTTCAAATCTTCAAAGCACTATACAATACTTCATTAAGCACAAAACTACTCAACAGCTAGGAGACTTCTTTCCAGCAATAATGAGTGTCAGCAAAGGTATTCCCTATTGTCTGTATTCAATGCCTTCTTCAATGGCATCATGGAAGAAACCTATGGCCATCTGACCTCCATTTCTATTGGTGGGTAGACCTGTGTCTTGTAGATGACATTGATCTCACGGCAGGAGCCAACAGCAAACTGCAAGACTGTACCAACAAACTGACTGTGAATGCATATCTAATGCATACCAGTATTTAAAGAACAAATCATGGTTAACACCAATGGCTGCAACAATGCAGGGGTCTAAATGAACTGAGAACAGTTCAGTAAGATGAACAGTTTTAAGGACTCTTCAAAGATGGCAGATGGACTTCAGACATTCACACCAGGATCACAACAGCAACAGTGGAAATGGCCAGGCTGGACAGGATCTGGTGTGGAAAAACAATCAGGTTTGCCAGTAAGTACTGACTGTATAAACCCCTCAAAGTTCCCATCCAACTGTAGGGATGTGATATGTGCACTCTGCTTAAGTGAAAAGAGAATACAGGCATTCAAGAACAAGTGCCTGAGTAGGCTGCTCCAAATATCTTACATGGAGCACAAAACCCATCATGGGACACCAAAAACCCCTTCTCCCAACAGTGAACTGGCACAAAAGATCTGATTTGGCTTTGCAACCTGGCATGAAACTCTAGGGTACCTTCAAGGGGAATCAACAATAGGTGGACAGAGGAAAACTTGTTTGCAAAAGTGAAAGGTGGGGATTCTCTATGCAGTCTATGGTGAGAGTAGCGTCCCTTCGCCTGGCAGGTTTGAGGGAGGCGGTTCTCCGCAATTTTTGTATTTTTATTAGTTTGCTGTGTTTTTGGTGCCCATTGGTTAGCCCGGTGCTTTTTTTTTTTCGTTTCGTCGTTGCTGTGCAAGACTATTTGACTTTGGTTTCTTCTGCGATTTCGGATTTTCCGTAGACTTCTGGTCTTCTCTGCATAACGGTTTTTTTTTTTTCTGAAGATCTTGAAGATCACACAAGTCAGTCCTTTGCTTTCAAAATTTTCATGCAGTTTTCCTCTGTTTTGTGATTTCATCATTGCTCTATTCTGCGTTGCTACTGTATGACGACACTATGGCTTTCCAAGCTGTAGATCTGAACTCAGGGCCGTTGAGATCCAGTACGGGCCCAGGGCAGATGACTTGCTAAACTGCCTGATTGTACACCAGCAAGTCAGCCTTACCATCGACATCACCTCCCCACCATTGGCAGATAACAAGACCCTGTTTTCCTGTTCTGTGAACACTGAGGACAGGCTGTTGCCACACAATATTTCAGATACAAGAGCTTTTCTCGGAGTTTGCTTCTATGGCGGACACTAACAGTCCTTTGCGCAGCTGATACTAACACTGGCAGCTGAGAGTCTCAGCCGTTCCACGAGAAAGAAGTGCAAACTATTTGTAGTTTTGTGGTTATTTGTGGTTACTAAGGGCGATCCCTGTAGATCTAATGGGACGACTCCAGATAACAAGGATCGATGACATCGGAAAAATATTGAGAATATACTGAGAACATCTTAAGAATATGAGGGAATATTATCATATTATACAACGAAAAAGGGGATCGTCGCTTCACTTTCTTTACCACAACTCAAATTCGCTGTGACAGTGAGTGAAGCACGCGAGAGAGATCGACATCCAGCCTGTAGATCAGTCAGTTCGCAGAATGCAACACAAAGACACTTAACTCATGCGGCTTGTAGATGTTGATCACAATCATCAGAGGGGGTCATCGTGCAGTTTGACAGTGTGGCCTGTATCGATCAGCTATATACAGGTCACAGAGATACGACCACAGTGCATGTAACTCAGCACTCGTCAAGAGGACTGAGGACTGTACTGCAGGGCCCAGCACCTGATGATCTAACCCTTCATTTTCCTACAATGCCCATGCAAACACCTGTTTCTCCTTCTTCTGATTTGTGGACCTATGTTTGTGAGTAGTGGTCATGCGCTTTGCAGCAGCAGATCGTTCACTCACAACTGTGGTCCTTTTTTAGCCGTCGGATCGTTTGATTCTAACTTTCCTTTTGGTTTTCTGCAGCTGCTAATGTGGATTTTATTGGTGTACTTTTCTGTAACATTTCGGCGAATTGAGCGTTTCTCAAGGATTCGGATTTTGCGCGTTATAAGACTCCTTCTTCATCATCATCATCATCATCAGTCTCTGCTCGCTAGTCTAATTGGTGAGCCTTGTTAGAACTGCATCTATACAACCATTCACCCAGATGTGTACCAAAGGACCAGCATGCCCACTTTTCGAGTGGTACCAGTCAACGGAATGATTGAATGAAGGTTGGAAGACGAGTCAAAACAGTATCACTGCTCGTGGAGTTTATTGTTAATCATTACTTATCACTGTAAATTTAATATCTGATCATGAAAAAGAAATTCAGTGATTTGGTTGCTGTTATACCTGAGACTCTTCCTTGAACTTCCGTCTGACTCTTTTCAACATGCGAGACATTCTTTTGGAGGGTAATCCTGCATATGTCAGCAAGATGTTGCCAAAATCCTTCTCTGATATTGTTCCATCTTCACCAGCATATCGCTCAAACTACATACAGATAGGTATTTAAAAATACATGAAAAAGATCTCTTTACAATCACACATAAGAAACATGCACTCACACTCAGAAGTCCAATGGATATTATTTTTTGTGTCCTTTATGCCTAATTGGTGGTAGGTAAAATAGCTAAAATCAGAATGTGGCAAAGAAATGTGTACACTCCTTGAAAATAACCTGTTAACATAAAATATGCACAGTATATTTTTTTACTTTTGGAGAGAGATATGCCTAGCAAAGTATTTTGCAAAAAAACAGCAGTGCGACTTCACCAAAGACTACAGTCATTCTGCATGAAAAAAATGCATGAGATTCACAAAACAAATTAGTGAAACCAAAATGTTCTCTTTCCTAAAAAGCTATAATGTACCTCAATCCTGTTGATTTCACGCTGGAGTTGCCGTTGAAACTCCAAAAATTCCTGATGCGTTAGTTTTTTTTTACCATCTTTGCCAAAGAAAAATGTTACAAGAGCTGAACTCATCCCGCGATCAACGCTACCAGTTGTGGTATGGTCTCGGTGTTTCATCCCTATGCTAGTCTGGTTGCGAATGATCTCCTGAACCTTTGAAAAAAATATATATATTAAAATCAAGAATG
The DNA here is from genome assembly GCF_003073045.1 of Pomacea canaliculata. Lineage (NCBI taxonomy): Eukaryota > Metazoa > Mollusca > Gastropoda > Architaenioglossa > Ampullariidae > Pomacea > Pomacea canaliculata. The sequence continues at coordinate 29,736,572 of NC_037590.1, read as the reverse complement.
TCATATGCAGAAACGCAAAATGACTAAATACATTTGAAATATCTGGTACACTTAAAAATAATTGAAAATACTGTTGAAAACATTTTTGAGTTGATGCTACTCCCTTTGCAGCAATGGGGTGACCATCCCTATACCAGCATTTCTCCAGGTGGTAGATAGGAGGCCAGCCTCCAGATATGGAAGGTTAGCTGCAAAATAAGCTGGGCTTTTCCAGATGATTAAGCAGCTGCAGATCAACCGGCGGTATTCCTAGCAAGATGGGGCAGGATACCAGGTAGTGCTGTTAGCTCTATAAAATACCCCAAGTGTAATATGATGGGCTCACCAGGCAAACAAGAGCAAGGAAGTTCCCAATGGCTGGACTGACAGATGAGGAACTTTTCACAATGACTGTGAAGGCAGATAAAGGCACTAACTAATGAAAATTAGTTGCGGTGATGGGGCTCGTTTAATCTATACAATCAACCTATCCTGGAGAATGCCCACTTAAATATAAAAATATGCCAAAGTTGGATGTGCTGGTTCTGCTGCAACTGCAAAAACAGCACAACATATCAGTTTTAAATGACAGACCCCAAAAGAGTCCCTTTAAATGGTGCTCTGCTTCTAAAGTCCCACTGGGGTAGAAGAAAATGAAGCTCCTTCCCAAAGGAAGCCCAGCTGAATCTACCAGTGATTACCATATCGTTTAGTAAAAATTTTTAAATGTCACACTTACCATATTGAATTCTTCCAAGTCCAGCTCCCCATCTCCATTGATATCAAACATTCGGAATGCAATTTCAAAATTTCTTGGAGGGGCTGTTACAGAAAAATCAATGATTATCAATGTTGGAACTATACACTTTAATTTTTGTTTTTAATAATCTATTCCTAATTAACAACATCACTAATAGTCTCAAGGCTTTATGTCAAGACAGGAGGAGCAGACAGCTTGGTGGCAATGGCATCCAAACTCAACAGCATGTACTGAAACCAGTTTCATCTCTATGTAACACAGAGTACTTTTCCCCAGTTCATCAGCTGTGGAGTAGGTACCTAAGGCAAGGCAGTGAGCAGGAGACAGGCACCAACCTCACAAAAAGCTGGCCTTCCTATAAAAGAGGGCTCTAACATTTCACTCCCCATAATCTGTAAGTCATAATACTACCTTTACTCCATGTAGGTCAAGATGCAAACAAAGTAAACAATTTGTTTCAGACATTCAAAAGTAAACTTGATATTCAGCTCCGATCAGATCTGTCATAAATCACCAAACATACAAAAAAATTCTAATGGAAAACCAAGCTAAAATATCTGAACAAAGGAAATTACATAACTTGCACTTCTCTTTTTTAATCTAGTTATTATTATCTCAAAATGCAACAGCTAGTACTTGAGCTGGGGTCTTAAGAGCTTCAGAACAAAACAAGTGATTTAGTTGAACAAATTACTTGGAACAACTTAACTTTCTCCATATAAAAGGGTCACCATTTCAAATAACTTATAAAGATGAAGCAGAGCTTATAAAAATAGTTACATCAGTTTGACAATACAATTCTGAAAATGACATTCACGTAAAGTGCTTTGATGCAACAATATAAAATTATCTACTTTACTATTTATCTACAACAAAAATTACTGGAAAGAACTGTGAGTAGGAAGATGTAGTCAGAGAAGGAAATGAGGCCATGCTCGCTCAGCTTGTAGAAAATGCTGTCCTCGCTTATGTGGGAAGAGGTCTCATGTTGATCCCTCTGTCATGGAAACAAAACACATTTTTTTACACTTTCTAAATTGGGCATCAAACAGATATTAAAAGTTATACTAGTTTCCACTCCCTCACTTTCAAGTCTAGCTCTAAAATGAGTTTTTTAAAAAAACAAAATACAAACGACATAAGCTGGTTCTGAAAGTGCAATCTGCATTTATATAAATTTTTTCTTTATAATCCCATTCCTTACAAAAAATATCTTAAATTGTAAAAATATTATACACTTTTTTATTCATAAGAAAGTAGTATCACAGAGGATACTCTACACATACTGTATGTGCTACAAAATAAAATACATTGTTTCCCTTCAAAAAAGGTGAAAAAACTACCAGAGCTGTGTAATCATTCTAGTCCACGAACAGTTTCATGAATAAAAGGTGCACAAAGCTTAGTCCTGAATGTGTGAGACACCAAAGAGAAACAGAATCACAAATTTAATGAGAAGTAAAACCATTTTCTGATCCAAGTGCAAAAATCAGAGTTTGATGGAAAACAAAATTTATAAAAATGATAAATACTGTGCTTCAATAGAGCAGCATATAGCACTATACTGATGCCAACATAGATTACATGGACTCCACTTAGCAATAAGCATATAGCTATTATAATGTAATTAATAAATGTTAGATCACAAGTACTCTTGTGTACTCTAGTTACCTATGGTACCAGCTACTGATCCTAGCTGTTCCTACTACTAAAATAAGGCACTTGGTATGACAAGACCAAGCATATTTGTTTTCAAGGCCTGTCACTTGAGGCATACCACCAAACAACATCTTCTTAAAAAAAGCATGAACAATTTTTGAATTTAAATGTAATGAAATATAATAAAAAATTAAACTTGTTTTGTGTAAAACACAAAGACCAAAACAACAGAATGTAAGTACTTGAAGATGGGCAAGGCTCAGGTAACTTCTTGAAAGACCACGCATACATATTACAGGAATTTCAAGAGGAATGGAAATTCAATAGTGTGGAGTAAATTTGCTAAATGCTTTTTATGGTGAGGAATGGTTAAAATATTTGTTAAAGGAACAAGAGGATGAAAGGTGTTCTCATTAGCATCAACCAGAGTAAAGTTCCTCATCTTGTAATTATGTATTATCTAGCAGAATTCTAAATCTTCTTCTTAGAAGGAATAATTTTTACTTCGGCTCTTGGAAAATACATTTTGTTGTGCTGGACTGAATTCCCAAATCCACCCCATATCAACATTTTTAGTTTAAACTATCATGTCCATACCATATTCACCATTTACCCACTCTCAAATCCTTTTACCGTACACCAAAACCCCATCTGTACGATGAGCATTACTCCTTACACCAATCAACATAGCTGTCCATAGTTGTGATTATATTTATTGTCAATAGACTAGTCTGCCAGCCTGTTTGTCTCTGGAGATTTAGGACAATATCCATCCTTACTGTTTGTTCCTTAATTCCTCTTTGTGTCTTTTATTTTCGTTTTTTATTACTTGTCTACATATAGTTGTTTCTCCTTATGTCCTTTGCATTCTGTCCAATGTCTTAAGCACAAAGGGCATGCTCCTTTTGTGACTGTGATTATGTGCAATATAAATCCCACATTTATTATTAAGATGATCTACACCATTTTAAAGAACAGATGGAACAGCGTTGTTAAAGACCAACCTGAACAGTTTGCATTTTTATCAGACATCAGCAGATATAGGCGGTATAAAACCTGTAAATTTCAGCATCCAAAACCCATCCGTTAATTATCTGCTATGATTCGCACCTGTGACCAATGAGCGCTGTGTTCTACGTCACGCTAGTGCACCATTCCCAACACTGCCAACCGTCAGCACCAATCAGAGAGGGAGAATGAGCAATAGTTTGGATTATTCGGACACTGACAGTCTGCGTTTCTCGTGGTTCTGAAAAACTGCTACTTTAGCACAAGAAATGCTGACTTTCAATGTCCGAATAACCTTAACTGTCTCTCTGATTGGTGTTGAAGGCTGGCAATGTAGTGAATGGTGTACCAAAGTGATGTAGAACACTGATAGCAGCACTCAAATGCAAATTGCGTACTTTGGTAACAGATAATTAACGGATCCGCTTTGGAAGCTGAAATTTACTAGTTAGGTTTGTATCGCCTATATCTACCAATACCTGCAAAAAATGCAAACCATTCAGGTAGATCTTTAAGTTTATAAATTTATTGTAAGTAATACTGACAGGATTTTCTTATGTTTTCAAATTTTTTGAATACTTACGTAGTTTATAGTTTCTCACGGTTTAGAGAATTAATGGTGGTACTCAACCATAGCCACCCCTCCCCACACACACACAGAAAACTGTAAATGTTGAGCCATCTGCATGTGAGATTATTTCAAGTTTTCTTATCAATTACAAATATGTAAAATAATAACAGAAGTCAATTAGTAAAAAGTAGAAGGATACTTTCTCCTTTTTTCCCAGGATATGTTTTTAAAGTGCATTTTGCAAATATATCAGGTCTTTATTTTGAACATTTATCTTGTAAGAATGCCTACTGATATCAGAAATCTAGCAGTTCACATATCAACCTAGCTCTTCTCTTTTTTTCGAATTTGTAATTAACCTCACATATGATAAAGTCATGCTTGTGCTTGCTAGTAAACATTTGGAATCCGCTTAGTAGTCTAGAGCAGCCTGGGTTGACCTCTAAATGGGTTTTATCAGATCACTCAATGTATCCTGAGAAAGCAAATCAAGAAATTCCTTTAAATAAATAACACATTTGTATTTTTTTTAACCATTGTCACTAATCACTAAATTACTGCTCCTCAAATCAAACACTCTACGTATTCACTATCAATTAGACAAAGCAGACATCAGCTAAAATAAAAGGAAATGATGAATAAATAATGAAGAGACAGGCAAAATAATGCAAAAAGTAAAACAAAACAGAAGGCAAGTGCACAGCCATTAGTGAAGTATTTTGTGAGTGGAATTAAAATACAACACTGGCGCATTACATGTCTGCATCACCAAGCCTACAGTCAGACCTTGGCTTTAAACTGGAGAGTAAAACCTAATGGAAATTCCTTTATACCATTACTCAGTTACTTTAACGTGTAGTAAACTAAATACATGATCAACTAAATATGGCAGAAGAAATGGCAAATTTTTCAGAAACATTGCACTGGCTATTCAACTGATCTTGATTAGACAGTAACAGGCCTCTTCAAGTGAAAATCTGTACTATTAACTTCTTTTTTATTGGTGTATGGTTTACAAACAATTGTTGTCAACATTCTATATGGACACACTTTCAAGCTTATCTGTATGTATTTTGTGTGTACACATATGTATTTTATTTGGTTTGAACTATTTCATATGTAACTTGTCTTTGACTCCTGTTGATCTGCTATTGATACCCCAAACACTCAGTGCTAGACTTTTAACAAACAGTAAACACAAATGTAATCTATGTCTACCCCAAAATGTACAAATGTACTTCTTAAACAAAATAACAACTGAAATTAGATATGCAGAATACACACTACAGCTTGTGCTTCAATACCAGCAGGGACTGCTGATAGTAAAAAAGCTATGAAAGAATATAACGGCATGCATTGCATACTATCTTTAGAACAGGCATGTTCTTTCAATGTTATACAACTAACCCTAGCAGAATGCTAATAAAAAAGGCCTGAGCATATTTGACTGAATCCAGCTGAACAGCCATTGCCTAAGAGAACCATAGGCAAAAGAAGGTTGAAAAAAAAAACAATCCAAGATACAATTCAAAGCCAAGATCTTCCTGCTGATTTAGGACCGACTCACCAAATCTTTGAAGCTATCCTTCTAAGATAGTGTTTGGGGGGAAAACATTTAGGGTTTGTGAGTGCCATATGGTGGCAAGATTTGCATAAAAATAACAATGAAATAACAAGAAATTTGGGCTTTCACAATACAGATTTCTCCCTATCTTTTATTAACAAATTATAAGCTTCAAAACAAAGTCTGCATTTCTATTCCAGATTTGAAAAAATTATATCAGCTCCCAAACACTAAGCCAATCTCTTCAACTAACCTCTTTAAAAGATCACACTGGCGAGACCTGACAATTTCTTTTTTTCCAAACATTGAGTTTGATTCAATGGAAATCTTAGATGTACATAATATCAAAATGGAAGTAAACTGAAGGTAGCAGAAAAAAAAAAAAAAAGAAACTACCATCCATAATTAGTCATGAACCAGTGCTACTGACAACACCACAAAGGCATCACAATCTCTTTTTAATCACCCACAGTACGTGCTGTTCTACCAACTGCATTTCTTGTGCAACATAAAAATGTAACCAATCTTTTTGTGCAGAATGAAATTCATGCTACTGATTCTCTCCTATAAACAGCCAGAAGGCATCACTCTAAACAATTGGAACATTTGTCAGATGTTGCCAGATAGTTATGATCTTTAAAACTTCTTGAAATGTGTGCACATAATTTTCAGCACACGCATGTGTGCGCATACACACTCACACAAACACACACCATTCATCTATCCTTTGACTGGTACTGATGCACAGACAATACCTAAGCAAACAATTCTGACAACAATAGAAAACTGAAAATGTATCATGCTGAAGATATATAAAGTTAGTTTAAAAAAAAAACAAACCTCTGTTTTACTCAAAAGCAGAAACTCACTAAAAACATTTACATTCCTAATTTTTTTTTTTTTAATTCAAACTTTGATGAACATTAATTATATAGCCAGTGCATTTAATTCTTTTGGTATGTTTTACCTGGAGATCAAACTTGCGAAAGCTGTCTAATCCAAGACCTGAAAAACAAAAGGTAATCACTCATAAATTAATCAAGCAATTTAGACCCCGAACGAAATGACCCCAAATAAGTCTTTGTTATTCATCTTTGCAGTTGACTGACCTCTCTGCCCAATCATTCCTTCAAAACAAGAATTACATCTGAAGTACGCATAGCCACCCAAACAATTTGACGTAACTCATGCATAGTTTTTCAGTGAAATAATAGTTTTCCCTTCACTTGCAATGGAATAGATAGATGTGCATTTGCTTCTGTGCATCTAAGTACTCCCTCAGATATTTTCATTTAAAAAAATTTAACATCAACTTGAAGTTCATTCCAGTAGTCAAAGGACACGTTTACTCAGTTACTTCTTACAATATTAAGAAAAAAACATTATGTGACTGCTGATCTGACTCCTGAAATTAATAATAAAAATGTTAATCAAAAGCACTTGAATTAAAAGATTTTGGCATGAAAAAAATTTAGGTGCATGCGAAAGCCAAACACTTTTAGATTACCAACCATCAGGTTGTTTGATTCCTGGTGTGATGGAGCGCACAAAGTCTTCTGGAGTCATATAAATTTCTCCATTCTGCACAACTTTCAGCGTTGCAAAATAGCGAAAAATCTTGTCTGGTGTGGAATATGCACGGATACGGTCCTCATATCCAATGATCTACAGATTAAAAATAAAAACAGAATATTAAATACAAACTGAATTCAATCTATTTGAACCTGCGGTTATTATTTACGGCAAAAATGCAAAAATGCATTTCAATGGCCTTCAAGATGAAACAAAGCTGAATACCTAGCAATGGAGTTTCATCACATGCAAGTATTTTCTAAAACAGTTTAAGCTGACTACTCTTACAAGCTATTTGCTTTTGTTACACCCAAGATGCTTTTAGCTTCTACAACAAGTAAGCATCATTAACTTGACAACAGTTACATCATATTCATCATTAAACACTGGATGCAACTGATATCATCTTACTATATGACTGAATATTATTCTCGTGTTTCTAAACAAAGAATGAGAAAAAGAAGGTCTCCATGATTTACTTCTGCATCAACACTTAAAGAATACATACCCATCACTCACCTTTCTGTCTCTAAACCCTACTTTCTTTTTTTTCTTTTTTCCCTCTTCTTCTTCGTCTTCATCCTCACCATCCTCTTTGCTCTTGCTGGAGTCAGACTCAACTTCTGATGCTGCATCCACCTTCAACTTCTTCATCAACCATGAAAAGCTGCAAACAATGATTATCTGCATAACTGCAATTAGGAATATATACAGAATGTTTTGATTCCTGTTGAATCTCAAAGTTTTTACTCTTTGTTAATATAGATTTATCGGTGGTCTTTATCCTGTAAATCACAGTACTTTACTTGACAGACTGTAGTATGTTTATGGCATTTAGGGTACGGCATTAAGTAGATTTTTATTATAGAGACAGACCCCACTAGATCTGTATCAACAGCATCACTTCAGATCCAATCATTGTTTGTTATGGTGTACCTCAGGGTTCAGTTTTAGGTCCTGTATTGTTTGTCTTGCACACTTCACCTTTATCAGAGATTATCACTGCTCACTCAGTTGTCGTTTCTTTTCTGATAACATGCAACTCCCTAGGTCTGCAAAACTGAAGCACTTCGGCAGTTTTGTCTATTCTATCCAGCAGTGTATTTAGGATGTTTTGGCCGATATTTAACAAGCTGAAGTTTGATGACAAGTTTTAAGTTATGCTGTTTTACTTGGCACATTCTTTTGTTTATATTCAAGAAAAGATGATTATTGGCAACTCTACTGTTATGCTGTCTGAGATTATGAAGAATCTTGCTGCTACACCCAACTGTCATCTAACAATGCATGCTCATGTTCCTGGCATCATCCATACTATCAAGACTAATTACATCTCCACAGCCACATTTTTCATTACCTGATGAAACAGGCCATAAGGATACTTGTTTTAGCCTTCATTCTGTCCAGGTTTTATAATTGTAATACTTTGCTTCAATGCTGTCTCCAGAATTTGTTGTACTGTCTTCAGAAATTTCATGTTTAATCCTTCAAATTTGCAAGTCTAAGAACATTACCCCTTATCTCCGTGCCCTGCACTGGCTTCCAGCTGAATCCAGAATAAAGTACAAGTTTGCATGTTTGTTGTAAGCAGTTTACTCAATTGGTTCTTCATATATGACTTGGTTCATCAGTATATCCTGGCAAAAAGATTCCAATCATATGCAGATAATTTGACTCTTGCTGTTTTACATATCAATGCTAAATCCTTAGGAGAGTGCTCAATCTCTACTTTTTGATCTGCTCTGAAAACTTTTCTGGAAAATCTTTGATCAGGATTGTCCCTAAAAACCTTAAGAGAGAGATAGAATGTATGTGTGTGGGGGCCTGGTTGCTATGAATTATTATTGTTGTAATGCATGGGAGGCTTTTGATAATATGGGCTGTTGCTATGTTAATTCTTAAGGCTTATATGTCTTATGTAGGCATTAATATTATGTTTGTGAACTAAGGTTTTCATGAAAAATACATGACACATTTGAGTTAATATTTCAGGTACACTAAGCAATCAACCATACACTAGCTGTTTGTTGTGCAGGTAACTAAGCTTACCAGCATAGTAAAAAACTTCATTGTATTGCAGTTATTAGCTTACATGACAAGCACAGTTTTTTGCTCACCATGAAAATGTACTTACCCGTCCAATCCAAAGCAACCAATCAACAGTACTACCAAAGTGAAAGTATAAATTATAGAAAGTTTGCTTGCTGGTCTGCGCTTATGCCCAAAGTTGGAGTAAGCAGATCCTCGGGCATCAACTGGTAGTGATGTATGAATGAAGGCTGCAGGAGTTGATAATAATGTCCACTGCTGCTGAAACAAGTTCTGCCATCTGGTGTTTGCCAGTGTTTGGCATGTAGAATAGTCAGCTTTCTTGTGACAGGGTCCAGCAATCTGGACTATGTTTTTATGTGAAATGCTTCGCTGAAAAGTCAAAGTAGGGTTGGCTGTTGCATTTCTGGCATGATGGTAAAGTGCTAACATCCATCGATGCTTTGCTGATCCTATCAAGAAATTCTCCATTATGATGTCTGAAAATAAAATGAAAGAATCCACTTTCAAATTTGGAGCTTTGAACACTGACAAGTCTCTGATGAACTCCTGTTTATAAAGTTGTTCTTTTTTTTTTTAACGAAAAACTTAAATTTTGTTGAATTTTTTGCTTTTAAAACGTTATGACGTTAAATGGTTTATGAATACTACGAAATGGCTGCTAAGAAACCGCAGTTTTCTGTAACAGATACCACACGGTAGATTACTTCATTCTTCATTCTTCTCTTATAATTAAGTGCACGATCTCCTGCTAAATACTGATGGGTATAACAATGAACGTAGATCCCCACGTCCATGGTATAACATAATAATGGGTGCATACCAGACACATATTCCGACTACTTTTACATCTGAGACCTAATTTTTTGCATATAATATCCTCACAATGCCAACGCTCATTAAGTGTGATATACCCATCAAAAGTACATTTATGTAACTAATTGATGTTAAGCTTAAGGCATTTGTGCACACTTCAAATCGAATTATTACTGCAGAAGATGCAGCGTATTTGGCTTACTTATTACAACCTGCAACCGACAAAGGTCGTCAATATTTTAAAAGAAAGGGGGGGAGTAGTACAGAAAATAACGAATGACTGAATGTTATGCAATGTTAACATATTTACCTTTCTACAGAATAGCCTATGCAGCTCACATTATTCAGCTGTAAGTAGTTATTGATAATAATGATGCAGACACTAGCGACTGTACCTAGCGTCCTACCAGGCAAACAGGGGAAATAACTACTGAACATTCTTGTGTATGTCGTAAACACCATGTAAGCAAAGGGACAGACATACACGGAAGTGCAAAACTTCTTCAAAAACTAATATAGCATAATGATTCAAAGTGACATTGACAAATTGCAAGAAGGGTGCGAGAAATAAATTTTATATTTCAATATAACGGGGTGTGCAGTTATTTATGTTGATAAAAATAATCCTAAATATTCGTATACAATAAAAAAAAAGGGGGATTAATAAATGTAGGTTGATAAAAACTTGTGATGAGAAGAGTTAATTTAAATTGTTTTTCGATTCACATAACCAAAGAGTGGTGAGCAAGTCGTGTTATCATGTTGGCAAAGGAGGACTTTCGATTATTTAAATACACTTTTAAAAATGTTACAAAAGAACGTATAAAACGCCCCCATTTGGAGTATATGCCAGTGTACATCTAAGCTCTCTGTTGTCTATTCTTAGACACGATCGAGTGGACAGAGTACAAATATGTGGTATTATATTACTTGTAGAATGAAAAGATCAGAGGATGGAGTCACAGGGTGGTTTCAATAAAGTATCGGAATAAGAGATAGATCTTTATTAAAACTCCACTCTCTGAAAGGAGAATTAGTTTAAGAGACTTCTTAAAATGTTTAGGATATTAAATGGATTTCATGTATTATCGACAGGCATGTATTTTTCTCATCACCACAAACTATCATTACTAGAAAATTAATTCAGATGGAAAACGTTTTTAATCCTTGTTCCACAACTGAATGCAGATGTTACTTTTCACAGAGTTGCTGCCAGTTGAAACTCACTTCAGACTAACATTAAATACGCAAAACGAATTTTAATAACTTTAATAATGGTCTAGATAACATGACGTAATTTATATAATGACTTTGTAGTTTTGATGGTTAAAATGTAAAGTGAAACGCGCCCCAGACACAGATGCTAGCCACTAAAACGTAACTTCCGGTAGTGTACACCAATCTGCACACAGCGTTGTTCCCGCCACCTTCACTCTTGGCGCGATTGTGGCTTCGATACAAGGTAAACCTCGGGGCTGAACCTCCATTTTCGACAACAGCTTTGGACTTTGATCGTCTGTACCCTTCGTTTACATCGAAACGTCTTCCTGGTTGTTACTTTTGTGATTTTTCTTCTCGGGGGAAAAATGTTCGAGGCACGACTTGTTCAAGGATCTTTGTGGAAAAAGATTTTAGAAGCGACAAAAGATCTCCTCAATGAAGCAATTTACGATTGCACAAGCACAGGAATCAGTCTTCAAGCTATGGACAGTTCACACGTTAGTTTGGTGTCCTTAAACTTGCGGAGCGATGGATTTGATACCTACAGATGTGACAGAAACTTGTCCATGGGCATTAATTTGCCGAGGTAATACAAATTTGGTTGTTGCAAAATTGCGCCGAAATTCATCAATGCGTCATTTCTGATAAAATCTTTTTAGTTCTTTTCTTAATTCCCAGCTAGATTATGACATATAAATTATATCGTATTGTGTTATATTCGAGTCAGATAATTTCAAAGTAATGCAAATGAAACTATTAACTTCGTACACATACCATTATTGGAAGTTAGATTTTAACGCACTTTTGCTTTTGCAGCATGGCAAAAATACTGAAATGCGCTGGCAACGATGACATTATCACCATCAAGGCCGGCGATAATGCTGACACAGTTACATTTGTCTTTGAATCGCCAAGTAAGTACATTTTTCAGTTTTTTAAAGTCTTTATTGGTATTGTCAAAACGGTGAGTTGCTTTTGAATAAGAAGCGGTACAGTTCTGGTGTGTTTTTAATAATTACAAACAAATCTGTTTATATTTAAAGTATTATGAAGTCATTCAAAATTTTGTGATAAAACTGTTAAGTCGCATATCAAGTTTTATTTATTTTATTACAGATCAAGAGAAGGTGTCAGACTATGAGATGAAGCTGATTGATCTTGACACAGAACATCTTGGCATTCCAGTAATTCGATCAACTTGAATTATTAGATTTTAAAATGAAAACAGCTACTTAAATTCTTTCTTAATTTTTTTTTTTTATTGTTACATTTGTCATTTTGTATAAAACAATAGTTCTTTTTTGCACTTGGATGCTGATATAGATATGTACTGATTTATTTCACAATAGTGGTAATAATTAACCTTGCCTGTGCATTTATATTTATGAGTTTCTTAAAATCCATACAGGACACCGAGTACAGCTGCGTAGTGAAAATGCCATCTGCTGAGTTTCAACGTATCTGCCGTGACCTTAGTCAAATTGGTGACTCTGTTGTCATCTCGTGTACTAAGGAAGGAGTCAAGTTTTCTGCCAGTGGAGACCTTGGGACAGGTATTTTATTAAAAGCAAAATTACCATATAACTAATTTTATTCATTATTCAGTAATCTTTTGAATGAAAAATTTACCTGTTGTTGTAATGCATGTGTTTTCTCCTACATATCAAATAGAAAATCTCCCAGTAAGATAATTTCAGTACATATGGTTTATTTGAACTTAGAACATCTGATAGCTGTACAAAAACTTTCAAATTACTTTGCTGATGCAGTAAAGATCATGTTTTATGTTTGAAACCTAATGGAAGTGACTGCATGCCATGTTTCTTGCTGCCAATTGTATTTTTCGATACTTTCTCTTTTCAGGAAACGTCAAACTTGCCCAGACAACAAGTACAGACAAAGAAGAGGAAGCTGTTATTGTAGAGATGAATCAGGCTGTTTGTTTGACATTTGCACTCAGATACTTGAATTTTTTCACCAAGGCAACTGCTTTATCTCCACAGGTGACATTATCTATGTCACAGGATGTACCACTGGGTATGTAACTGAGCATCTTTTAGGAATGCATAGAATCTTAATTCCAGCATAAAAGCAACATGCTAAAAGTTTTTTGTTGAATTTATTTTATCGTATAAATCAGTTTTAAAAGCAATGTAGAGTTACGTCCCCTGGTTAATGTTGTTTCGCTCTTTTTTTTTTCAGTGGTGGAGTACAAAATTGCTGACATGGGATACTTGAGGTTTTACCTTGCCCCTAAAATTGAGGACCAGGATGGAGAATAAATGGGCAGGACAATGTGACTATTCCATGGACAAATTTGTTTCGAACTTTAAAGCCAGTCATGTACACAGCATGAAGACTGGAACAGTAAAAATTGCATTGTTGTGTTTTGAGAAAAGAAAAATTAAACTAGTACTTTTTTCAGTCAATGTTATACGTGTCCCGTTTTGAACAAGAAAGAGCATGCTTCATATGAACTTGATAGCATTTTCAGAAATCTGATAATCTAACGCGTTTTCCTGGCATTTTAGTTTTTCCTCCTTTACATCAAATTTTTCTTACCAGTAAAGTCTTGTTCATGCTTGGGGAGGGGCGAACATTTTATGTGTCTATATATAATATACAGATTGTTTGCATTCTTCCTCTTCTCTTCCTTCCTGTCCAGTCCTACCAAATTTTCCTCGTGCAAAAAAAGCTTAATGAGATTTAATCGGTATAGCCACAAAGTGATGCTTTTTTTGTTTGTTTTTTTAATATATATATAACTTTTGCACAAGTGTTCTAGACTACTCATGTGCTTGCATACATAAGACTGATTTTGTTTTCTTTCTCTGCTAACCTGCTTATTGCAATCAAGTGCAGATACACAATGTTAGAAATTAAACATTTTTATAAGAGGTACATCCAGAGGACAAGACCCATTACTGCTTCCAGCTCACCCATTAAGCATTAAATAATAACTTTAAAGAGAATGGGCTGTGTCAAAGCTTTCAAGGAGTGAAAGACTACATAGGAACCATAGAAATAGGGAACTTTAAGAAAAGCACAGGTTTGAATGTTTGTGTAACTGCATAGAGGGTTATGAAGATGAAAGGCAAAAGGTCTTAACTGGGAATAATTTTGTCAATCACATCCTGCTCAGTGTTCAACTGAAAAAGGACCTGTATGAAGAGCTGAGGGTTTAAAGTAGTGACTTTCATAACTATGGTTTCTGCCTATTTTCAATGATTGGGAAAGCTAACAAACTAAATTGTTCCATAAGGGAGGAAAATCACAAGCTGTTTGAGATGGCAGAGAAAATCTTTATTTTTGCATTGCCTCAATATGTTAAAGGTTTTATTTACACCAGTAAAGTTATGGTAGCAAACACCCAGTAATATTTTACTGCCTCGGCAAATGTCCTGAGCATCACCTGCAGCGTGGTGCACACTGACAGCAAGCAGTTTGTCACTTTACATTTTGTCCAGGAAATTTTATTCCCCCTTTCATAATGCCAGCATCTTCAACAGAAAGCTATTATATTCAGCAAAACCAAATTAGATGTTAGAGGTAAAACACCAATTTTCTTACCTGCTATTTTTTATAGCATAAAATTACTTTCTAGCAATACTGTGGCACATTATCCATCACCAAGACATTCACAATATTTTTCTAATAAACGTAAGCTACAATACACATTCTTTCACTGACCAGACAATGTGAACTAAGCAAACAAAAAAAAAAGCAACCTGTCTGGAGGATGAAAGTAAATCAGATACAGATCTGTATCATTTTCTCAAAGGATCAGCATAATATACTAATAGACTGAAGCAAGCCAGTTAAATAAAGACATGACCATTTTGTCTGGGAAACAGGTGAAACTTAAAGGTGCTTTCATATTCTTGTTGTTAGCTCAATGCTGAAATTCTGATTCCAAAATAAAATCCATTTTTAATACTGTAGTGAAAAGTGAAGTAACTAGATAAATGTGTGGATATGCATGCTGGTAACATTCATTTTCACTCTTATACATGCGCACTCTATGTAATCTTTCAAGCCATCTGTTGGGAAACCTTAAATGTATGAACATGAGGTTAGCCTTTAAAAGTCATAAAACTGTCCCAAAGAAAAATATTACAGCAGTTGATTCGTTACAAATACACATTAATGCAAGGATATATGCTCTTTGCTTCTAACATCTGACCCACTCAAAACTGATCAATCTGGTTGAAAGAAGGGTTGGTTTCATATTACTAAAGTACAACCCAGTTGTAATGACCCTAAGCATCACATGAATATCACACGCATTTTTGTATATTACAAGTCTCAACAAACATTTTGGTTATAATCTGATAGGAAATGAGGCCTTCACATTTTATACTTTCCCTCTATTCTAGGATCTCAACAGTTGTCAAACCAGCTAACATGATTAACACTTTTTGGTGGGTTTTTGTCATATTGCTCCATAGTAAAATGTGTGAATTAAGTCACCATAGTGAGTTTGCCATAAAATATTGCAAGGGAAGGTATTTTGCAAATTGTTTATTATACTGCATTAAAGACTTAATGGTAAATATGTTTTGGAGAAAAGAATACAACAAATCTGAAAGGTTTGGATAACATCTATCTCAAATTAGTAATAGAGATACTAGTAAAATCAAAGCATTTAAATGTATAAAGAATGAAAAAGAAATGACATTAAGTGAACTTCAAAAACTGTACGCACACCTTAAATATTAACTGGCGCGGTAATCGGACACATTGTTTTAAATCAGCAGGTCATTACAAATCCACTACTGTGTAGTTTAGGGTTGTTCATGAATCGATTTTTGTGACACCATTTTCTGTGGCCTCCATCTTTTGTCTGTCATTTGTGCTAATTTTCCTCAATTTGAAATTCTGCACATATTTCATCTCACCGTTCCAGTTTCTGAAGGCTAGAAGATTTGCCTTGTTTAGGAAGTCTGGAACTTCTATACCAACGCTTTCGAATTCGTTGTTTTCCATTTCTTTTGTAATCTGTATGGCTGCTTCGCGAGGAGCATACTGTTTCGATTTTCTTGTTCCGACACTGTGAACGATAGATATCTGCTGCAACTCCTCATCAAAACGCTTTCTAAAATTCTCCACCATATCAAAAAGTTCTGATTTAGTGTACACCTCTCTGTCATCTAGATGGTCGTGGAACCATTTTAGTTTTTCTGCCAAGATGTCCAATTTAGACGAGCGTTCCTTTCTGGCTTTTGAAAGTCGTTTATCATGACTGTATCGCCTTTCTGCTTGTAATGCCTTTCTACTGTACGGATGTATAACTTTCTCCGATTTTGTTTTCTGACTTTTCGGCATTCTTTTATGGCAACACAGAGGATAGTATAAACACGTGTGATCCAATTAGCTTTCTTCAGCCCGGAAGTAATTCTTACCCATAAACCCACAACTTTTTTTTAGGAATAGGGTATAAAAAATAGTTGTTTGCGTTTTTTGAGTTTCTTGTTTGTGTATTGTGATAAAAAAAATTACTAAGTTTAAGTTACTTTACTCCCGATGAGTTCAAAATTTACTCTTTGGATGGAAATTACATATATTCTCATATTGTTTAAATTCATATAAAGATCCTTCCGGTTTAGGCGGCCAGTCCATGTGTGTTAGCGATTCGCGTACCTGGGAGAGAAATTAGAGTTTAACTGTAAAATTTTTTTCTGCTGTAAACTTGATGATGCAGGCAGCAACGTCAGTGATACGATCTAAAGTGCTGGCTTCTAACTATTGCAGAAGGTAAACGTATAATTTAAATATTTTTTGACATTGGGGCAACCGCAGGTCAACATGAGTAAAGACTCGCAGGATTTATGCCCATGGTATATTTCGTACTGTTCGACCTACAGTATATTTATTAAATTTTAGCACTTTTTGTCTTCTCAACCACTCTGTAGACTAATTCAGTGGTAGTCTTATTGGTCGAAAAAGTTACGAAAGTCTATAAACATGACTTTTGTAAAAACTAACCTAGTGCGATTGGGCCCGAAATTTCGGCTTAGGGTGTAAAGTTATTAAGAAATAATCAGAATATGAGCATAGTGTTTCTGTTACGTTCTTTGATAATACCTAACCTTTAACACTCGTCTGATCATGCATTCCTGCTTTATGCTGTTTATGAATCTGCGATTGAAAATAAATCGAGCCAATCTTTTAGATTCCCCTAAGTGAATAATGATCGTGTATCTGAAAAGATAATCAACACTGTATAATGACCCTATATGCAAACCTGGTATATCATTTTAATAGGGAACAGTAAGTCGGATAAGTATTTTAACGTTTTCATAATTGTAATCTCTAAGAATCCACTTCCTGTGGATGGATTTCAATGATTATTCACTTAAAATTGTGTATGACTGCATATTGATGCTAAATTGTGACCACAATGTTCAACAGGTTGGCACTAAAGCTTCAGGTGCACAGGACCTATATGTGTAACTGTGTGTCAACAAGACTTTATGGCACAGTAACTGATGCTATTCTCCCACCTCACGCTGAAGGAACAGAGAGAATATATCCACCCAAGATTCAGAAGCTAGTCCAAGACATAAGTGAGCTGACATTGTTAGAAGTTGCTGACCTGAATGAACTACTAAAGGTACTCAAACACTTAAATTGTTTTAAGGGTTCTATTAATTTTAAGAAATTTTAGAGCAATTAGTATTTTTAACATATTTCCACATGTGTTTCCAAGGATGTATTACACATTTTAGAAGCCAGATGAACACAATTTGGTATGAAATTGTTCAGGGTTTTTTTTTGTTTTTTTTTTTTAAAGTTCTGGGTCATTTGTAATTCAAACATGGATTCAATTATTGTCATTAAAAGAATTTTAGTTCTACAGTTTTATCTTCTGCAAGACATAATCCTTCTCAGCAAAGTAAATACTGTTTTTGAAATTTTTCAGAAACATATATATATATTGACTTCATTTGCAGAAAACTCTAAACATTAAAGATGCACCCATGATGTCTGTGGGTTCAGTTGCTGCCCCAGTAAAGGTATGGATTTTATCTCTGCCATCATTGGATTTATATTGTTCAGCTACAGCATTGGTAGTTTACCTTAGCTCAAAACAATTTAAAAAAAAAAATTAAAGAAACATCCATTCATTAGTTTTGAAGGAAGAAATGTCTACATTCAAAAAGGGTCATTACGGTACACGTCAAGTTTCTCAAAAACCATATATGTGTATGGATTGATTTAAGCATACTGGTTTTATGTGGGTAAAAGGAAGTGGAAGAAGAGGAAGAAGCAGCCCCAGTGAATGTAAAGATGACCTTCACTGTGAAACTTACAAAGTTTGATGACACTAAAAAGGTTCAGCTCATCAAGGAAATCAAGAGTCTTCTTCCAAATATGAATCTTGTCCAGGTAATTATCATAAAGAAAATATTGAGGTTATTCTTTACTTCTCATCTCTATTTCTAAATCCGTTATGACACATGAATTTGTTTAATAAAATAAAAAAACCCACTTTTGGATATCAGTAGGTTTTGTTAGGGGATCATTAATCACTTGATGCTACTTAATGTAGTTATGTATGTTAAAGCAAAGATCATAGTTCAAGTTAGGTTACAAGAGAACTGCAGCAAGTTCTAAATGCAGAAGAAATATCAAACAAACTACAAATATCAGATTTGAGCATAGGCTTTAAAGTATTCGACCTCAACTCTGACTTTAAAAAAAAAAAGTAAAGTTGAATATAGCTTTAAATGGCAACCTTCTATTAATGATTGTAAGGCTTATTACTGTATTTGTGACAAAATCGCAAAAATTTTGTTTCAGGCCAAAAAGTTTGTAGAGAGTGCACCTCAGGTAGTGAAGGCAGATATTCCAAAGGATGAAGCTGAAAAACTGAAAGAGGCTCTTGCAGCTGTTGGAGGAGAAGTTGAAATAGAATAAGCTGTTTGTTTTTGATTTTTCTTTTTGTTTGAAAAACCTATGTACAGCACTTTACAAACTGATAAATTGTATTATTGGCAAAGCACTAAAAAATTGTAGTAAAATCAGGAATAGACTGTTAATATGTGGAAAATTCTGAGAAAGAATGATTTGTATGATTTCATAGGGATGTCCTTTTAAAAAATGCTAATAGGAAGCCTGTCAGATTTGACAGGCAAGTTTTTCCTGTATCAAACTGAACAAAAGAGATAAAATCTTAAGAAAGTTCTGGATCAGAAGGTCAATTATTCCTAATGTATACATTTTCAGTTAAGAGAAGTTTTTGTAGATTTAACTTTGTTGGATGCCAGCAGCCATCAATAATTTACAAATTTGCTGAGGATTTTTTTTTTTTTAATTCAATGTAGATGGTTGCAGTTACTTTGTCATGATACATATGAGAGTGTAAGTCATTGTTCTACTGATGCTTGATGTGTGTAAAGAGTGAATAAAGAGGAAACATGTAGATGAGAAATTGTTTTTTGTTTTTTGTGGCATTTAGTTGCCTTTCAGATGTGCAAGAATCACAGCACTGCATGTTACTTCCTCACCAGTCCTTATTCTAAAACAATTTAAAATGGGAAAGAACATGCTGCTTGTAATTATGTTTCAGCCGCTGAAAATCCACATTCACATGCAGGGTCTTTTAGCCATAAATCTTGGTATTGGTGCGGATAACACAATACCATACACAGAATTCCATATAGATGCATGTGGGATAAGTTTGCAAGTGTTGTCTGCATTCGTATAGAGAAATTGTTAGCTTCCATAAAGCAACACTAATAGTCATGTAAAAGCTCCAGTTTCAAATAATATTGCACATGACAAGTGCTTTTTTTTTAATTGTTCCTGAAATTGCTGCAAAATATCTTAAAATATTCTAACAGAGTTGTTAATACCATGCACAAGTTCACAAAATCCTTTTTTGTCATATGAAAAAACAAAAAATGTAAGCTAATAAGTTTCAAAGTTCAAATCGCATGTAAAATTCAGGAAATGCAGAGTGCATTTTGATACCACGCTCCTCAAACATTTCAAGATTTAAAATGATAGAAAACCCAGTGGAGATTTGTAAATATGGTAGCTATGTCCAAATAATCAGTTTACTTTTAATATCAACTAAGACAGCATGACAAAATATTTATAACACACATGAATTTCTCTTTAACCCATGGAAATAGATTTGTATAAGGTGATCTCTTGAAAAATGTTCAACTGGACACATATAACACATTTTCATTTCCCTGAAAATAGTATATGTTGTGGTACAGTCAGTCAAAAGACTAAAGGAACAAAAGAATGTTCAGATTTTTTTGTGCTTTATGCTTAAAGCTGTCCATGTTATGATGTGAAAACTTGTGCACGTTTGTAAATAAGGTCATATGAAGATATGCAAATCACCAATCATTAAACCCTGGCATAGGGAATGACACTGCAAAATTTTCAACACGCTGTTTCAAATCTTTAATCTTGGAACGGATAACTGGGTCTTCATCCACCTTTGCCTTGAACTCTTTCAGCAACGGACCACAACTGCTGTTGATTTCCTTTGTGAGCTCAATAGCTGTTGGAAATTGAAAATAAAATTTAGTATCAACATAATATGCTGACAGTGATTGCATATTCTTTCACATTTTCACAATCTCTTTCATGAATATTGTGACCAGTCCTTCTCTCTATTAAAGGACAAAGTCAGAAGTTGGGCTTTAATGATGCTCTACATCACATTTCCACTCAAAATGTCAAGTTGCAAAATGATCATTTACTTGCGATCACATCTAAAGCACAATTGTGAGATAGTCGAAGCAGACTTGTGATATATTAAGTTTAGTCACTGAAACATTCGGTACAAAAGGTATCAAAAGTTTCCTAAAAGCATGTCATCAAAATGCTGGTACGCTGGATTTGGAGATCACGCCATAACATTGTGAACCATAGCACAATGATGGCAAGGTTAGTGAACTGTAGAATGCTAGCATGACCAACAAAATATTTACAAAAAAGTAAAAGTTTCAATGTAGCTACTGCATAATTCAACGTGGCAATTTCTCAAAGGTAGGAAGCAGCGAAGTCTTGTTAAAACTGTTCTGTAAACTATGACTTTCTGTAGATTACTAGCTTTCCATGCTTCTTGCAGATTGCAAGCTATAAATCAAGCCTACACTGGTTAGTCAGCGAAACAGCTAACACTACATCACTTGATACTTTGTCTTGGGCAAACATGGGAACCTTTGGGGATTTACCTGAAGCTGTGTTTTAGATGCAGCTTAAGTAAATGACCACTTTGTAACCTAAAATGTTGATTGAACAAGTTTCAGAATGTCAGCATCCATTATAAAAGCCCAACTTACCATTTTGCTTGCTTATCTTAAGACATTCAAGTTTTAGCACACATTTACAGTGCGCTCACAACAAATGATTCAATTTAAACTACAAATTAAAAAGAAAATTCTTGGTGTCTAGAATTTTCTTTACAGACAAAGATAAATTCTTCATACAATGCAATTTTTTCTGTGCTAATGTAAAATATTTCTATGAAAAAATAAAAAACAAATGTGAAAGGAGTCCAATTATAACTAAGCCAGAAGTAGTTATTCGTACCTTCATGAAAAAAATCAATAACTTTTTCAAAGTCAGCTTCCTTGAAGTTTCGAGAGGTTAGTGCAGGGGTACCAAGTCGCAACCCACTTGGCTTTAGAGCAGATTTGTCTCCGGGGCAAGTGTTCTTATTCACAGCAAGGCCAATCTCCTCCAAAACTTTCTCACCCCTTGCCCCATCCAGCTTTTGAGGACGAAGATCGACAAGCACAAGGTGTGTGTCTGTTCCTCCTGTTAAATGCAAATCATTCTTCATCAAATGTAAATACTAAGTAAGAGAAGAGGCAACCCAGCAAGGAACATAAGACAGATTTACTTGAAATAAATGAACATCACATGACAAAAAGTTTACCACTAACAGGGCTTCTGCTAGGATAAATTCTTTGGGGTCCTAGGACTCCTTCTTCAGATTTTTAAGGGGTCCCTGTTCTTCACCCAAATTTGAATGGACCCTATTGACGAAAATTGAAGGGGTCCTCCGAACTTTTAATGCGTAATGTACGCAATTTTTTGCGTAAGCAGAAGCCCTGCCACTAACATGAACTGGATCTTAGTTTAATTTGACCAATGCTGAGAAAACTGCACAAGCCTTAACTGTAATTATGCATACCAGGGGCTGTAGTTATGAAGCGAGGGCAAATCATTGATCTGGAGCAACATGGGGAACTCGAGGAAAAGCATCTTTTCAAAATTAAAAAGCAGTGCCTAGCCATGCAGATGAGGAGTTATGAAGATGATCTGTATAAAGAAACAAAATGTGCACAGGGTCTAAACATCACAACTTGAAAAGACTTTTCCCAACTCTGCAACGGGGAAACAACTTACTCTTGCTTTATAACTAGGGCTGCAGAAGTGTTTCATCAGCGTTATTTTGAAAGTCAGTTTTTAATGATGAAACCATGCTTACCAGACACAATATGGTACCCTTTATTTTGTAGTGCCTTTGCCATTGCTTTTGCATTGGAAACAATTTGTTGCTGATACAGTTTAAACTCTGGTGTCTGCGCCTGCTTCAGAGATACTGCAACAGCTGTTGAAGAAACAAATATAAAAACCTAAATGTCAGGACTTGTGAAGCAAGAATTATGAAGTTGCTTCTAGGTGTGACTCACCACCCTTTTCCTTTATTCATTTTCATTTTATTTTAGTGCTTCTGGTGTATAATGCAAGAATGATTACATCAGCCTCTGTGAACCCCACTATTAAAATTAAAAAGGGGGATGCACCTCTAGCTATGAGAAACAATAAGTTGGTGAAACAGTCTGGGTTCTTATTTGCCGGAGGCTTTAAAAACATGTGTGAAGAGAAAAAACCTAGATGGCACTGATAAGAAAATGGCAGCATAACCAATAAGACTGGTAGGAAGAAGGCCTTAAATTGTCATTACTAAAAGCACCACAAACTGCAGCAGCAGCTTACCTGCAATCTGATGATTGTGAGGGCCTCCCTGGAGACCTGGGAATACTGCCTCATTTATCTTCCTCTCCAGATCAAACATTACCTTTTCTCCATTCTTTGTTTCCTTTCTTACACCTGCAAAAATGAAGTGCATGAGAAGCAATATGCATCTGAAATTGTTCCATCTGCAGTCCAGGTGTTCAATTACAGATGAACTGTCAGTTGTGTAAGAAAATGTTGGTGTGCATATGGTCTAGAAAAACTCTAGATAAGTTTTTTTTTAAAGATTGCATCATTTTCCAGAGTTCTTTGCCCCATTATTATTAAAATCTCCCAAATCACTTTTCTTGTGCAAGCACAGTGGTAGAAACCAATAAAGATATTTCAATGAAATGAAAATCAACCTTTTCTATAGAATATCATGCCAGAGCGAGGCCCTCTCAGAGACTTGTGAGTTGTGGTGGTAACAACATCACAGTATTCAAATGGACTGGGAACCACTCCTGCAGCTACCAGACCACTGACATGTGCCATATCTGCAAGTAAGTAAGCTCCCACCTCATCTGCAATCTCACGGAACCGCTTGTAGTCAAGGTTACGAGAATAACAGCTGACACCTGTAAGCAGAAATGGGTTTTGCCAACTCATCAAAAAGGAAAATTAACAAAAGAAAAATGCTGAGGAGTACAAATGCTATCTTGCTATGTTTTCAACAGTCTAAATCAAAGATTACCACAAAGATGGCAAATCCTAAAGTGATAATCAAATGCAATCATTAGCTCTCGACATTTCAGTCGATTATTTGTAGTCACATAATTACATTAACTCAAAACTTAAGCAAGAAAACTTTTTTAAAAAAAAGAAAAAAAAACCCAAAGCAAAAGCGTTAAGCAGACATGTTTTAACAAAAACATTTATTTCCAAATATACTTCTTTAAAACCAACTGAAATAAGCAATTGCTTGCGTAGCCAAGTCAGAACACGAAATTGATCACTTGAGACAGGGTAAGAATTAAAATGCCACAAACTAAGGCAAGTTAAAAAGCACACCTGCAACAATCATCTTTGGAAGAAACAGTTTTGCATTCTCTGCCAGCTTGTCATAATCAATAAGACCAGTAGCAGGATCCAGCTTGTATGGGAAGGATTCAAAGAAAAGAGATGTTGCAGACACTTTCTTTTGGTTGGTCATAAAACCATGTGACAAATGGCCCCCATCTGGCAGATGAAGCCCCATGATACGACCATGAGGTTCAACAAGAGCTGTGTAAACAGCAAAATTTGCAGGAGAACCAGAAAGCGGTTGGACATTGACACCCCACTCCTCGTTGTTCAAGTTATAAGCATCAAGTGCTCGCTTCTTACACAGGAGTTCCACTTTGTCAATGATTTCATTTCCACCATAATACCTAGTCAGAAAGAAAAGTGCACACTGATAAAAATATTCTACAACAGATGAACAGTATTCTGGTCACATCAATGAATTAACATGGTCCGTACTACTATGACAGAAACAAAATACTGACTTTATCCTGGATAAACTTCAATTATCCAGTGATATCACAAGCATATTTCAGAACTTTCAGGAGTAATCAAAGCATATTTCTATTTGTACAAAAATACAAAATTATTAAGTGCATTCCTTGACATCCCCATGGAATAAAACCACTTTATACAGATTTTCACTGAAAAGTAGTTTGTGGCAACAGCAAGGAGTCTTTTGTGTCTGCTGTTTTCTGTATGTATGGCATCTATATACTCATGTTTGAAACTTTCCCTTCCTTGCCGCAAAGATCCCATTTATATCTGGCTTTGTTGTTCTTTGCTTTTTCAATTGCCAAAAACTTTTATATTTTTCATCTGTAAGCCACAGCTTATTACAGCAAGTCTGCTTTGTCAACATTGTAAGAGGATGACGATGCCACTACAAATGGTGACAGTCAAATCTGCAAGGGAAGTTATTCTGTAGCCATGTATCAATTTCTAGCTTATACAGAAAAATAAACAAGCACTTTCAATATTTTTAAACAATTAATGCTTCAAAAATTTTACCATAATAAATTTTCTGCAAATATTTTTTACTTTTCCCTGACCTTTAATGAATTTCTTCCAATATTGACTTTTCAAGTTCTTCTGGATCTGTACAATCCCTGAATTAATGAGACTAAACACATCCTTGCAGAAAACATATCAAAAAAATCTTCAACATAATTAGGACAATAACAAGTGAAAAATTACAATCTTTGTCAATACACATCACTGCCAAACTTCTATCTTTCGGTGACAAAGAAAGGTTCAACCCAAGGGAGGGAGGTGAGAAGCACATGCAGTGCCAGCAACTTTTCAAATTGTTTCCATCTGGCCCGACAAGTACCCTCAACTCCCTCTGCTGGATCAAATCCCTTCCTTTATGCAGAATGGTGAAGGTCTTTAAAGGCAAACCTGCAAACAGCTCATAATTTCTTCTCAACATAAAACACCACAACTAGTAAAATGATACAAACAACTTAAAATAACCTTGCATGAAAAGTTTAAGACTGTAAGAGTGAAAGATACATTCACATGACAGCTGAACAAGACAACTGAATTACTCAACACTCATCAAATCTATTGACCTCTCACCTCTGGCCTGGCTGACCTTCAGAATATTTATTGTTGAGACAAGAACCAAGGGCCTGCAAAACAGATTTGCTGGCAAAGTTCTCAGAGGCAATCAACTCCAACCCTCTGCGCTGTCGCTCCTTCTCTGCACGAATGAGCTCATAAATCTCTGGATCATCATCTCTTATGTCATCCTGCAGCCAAAATCTGCAGTCTTCAGTCATTCTGATAATCAGAAAGCAATAAATAAAATAAATATAGCCCCACCACCTGGATATTAAAAGTCGTCATTTGAATGACATGCAACTATCAAGTATTCGACTACCAGTCTTAAAGTTTAGTATGAACAAATGTACTGTAACATAAAAAAAAACCCACTGCAATATCACACATTTACAATGTTGCTAAAAATATTAACCAAGTTTTGGTCAATGTTACTTAACACTTTTAATCACAAGACCTTGACGTTTTGTGTCCTAATAATGTACAATGCGATTAAGTCAACATTAAAATCACTTTTATTCAGAAAAATATTTACATCAATGTTTCACAAACGAACTTTACAGACGTGAATGTATGCCTCTTTAGAATTCTTTTTCTCCCAGACTGATATGAATTAAAATTAATGGTCATATAATAAATGCATAGCAATAAATGGCAGTCTTATGTTAAGTCGTTAACATCGGAAAAATGTTGTCAATATCACAGGTGCCCATCTTCCCATTAAAACAATCTCTGATTCTTCAATTTTCAAGAAATCGGCAAAATTCAAACACTATACTAAATCTTTCACACATTTACTTCAAATTACTAATAATGGATGATCAATAAATTCGATACGTATTTAGTACTTCAAATATAAAAACTTTGTTTGTATTAAACAATTTTAAATATTTAAATAGTAGAATAACACAACAGATGGTCCTCGACCGTTCGATTTATTAACGTTAATCAAAGTCGTAATGTTGACACGTACTTCAACGAAGTTCCTATCACTTTTATCAGACCCGACAAAAAAGCTGACATGAAGGTATTGTGTATATATGCCTTATATGTAAATTCTTGTTATTAAACATAATAAACTGGTCTGCGTTAATCCCTACAAGCAAATTCCCGCCTTTTCAAGTGCTTTTGTCAATCAATGTGATGTAGTGTTGATAAGATTTCAAATAAATTGACTTTCTCGCGTTAAAATTTTATAAACCTTTTATTTGTCATAACGTACCTGCGTTCGTATGCGATATTCACGTCACGCCTTACCAACAACTTCACCACCGACGCCAGAGACCACCTCGTGCAGTCGGCAAAATATATTTATACATTAAAATAACCAATCATATTTGTTTTAAGAAGAGGTTATACCTTTTGGCCAATCGAAAAAGGTGTTGGAAATATCTTGAGCTACGTGCAAGAGTGAGTTCCCCTGTCACTTCGTCTTACTTTTACAAAAGTCGGTAAAGCGCTAAATCCGTAAACAAGAGGCGGGTGGACAGTTTTTTTTTATTACGGTCACCAGATGTTTTGGGAGCTAAAGCGGGACGCGTGCCGATCATGGTGTCATCACTAATAACCAGCGCCGAGGGGGGAAAGGGGCTCTGACAAGGAAACGCCGAAAGGCAGTGAACCAGGAGACAAATTTGAAATATTAATTAAATGGCGATAGGCAAAAGCAAAACTAAAGTCACGGATGCGAATCAATGTACGGTTATCATATTTTTAAATACAATCGAGACATTGATTGACTTTAGATGACATTTTATGAGCCGGGACGTCTGGTCCAGCTGTTAGTTTTTTTTAAAAAAGCTTGTTCTCCACGTAATATAATTTTTATTGGTATAGCGCATTTTCCCACCATTGTAGGCAGGCTGAAAGCGCTTTACTAATAAGAAAAACGCACAAAAACAAGAATGAATGCTGGTCTTAAAAACATTTGTAGAATCACTGTATGTGACCTTCGCCTATCACAGTCTATAGCTGATATGTAACACTGTCAAACTGCATGATGACCACTTCTGATGAGGACTCATGTTAAGAGTGACCATCACCTTGTTTTCTGATACTGATGGGAAGGCGATGTCTTAAGGCTGACTGACTTGCAAGTGGAGAATCAGACATTTGATGTTTGGAACAAGCACAATGCTTTGTTACTGATTTGTCTGACATAACTTTTATCTTCACTTAGGACCCAAACTCGCAGAGTAGCTCCCTTATAGCACAATGATAGCCTGACAGGCTTTCTTTCATCTGTGAATTTGTGCTTGCCATTGTGTGGGTATGCCTGAGCACTAGCTGAGATGTATGCAAGTGAAGTATATTTGTATTGTACACATACACCATTCTCTCTGGACAATTAAGTGAGCATTTTTTTAAAATGGAATGTAAATGCACTGTAGACTCACACTTGCACTTAAGAGGTGACCTTTTGTGTCAAGATGACACCTGACCTGCTTGCTTCACAAACCTTTCACTTCTGAGTAACTGGATGCAGCCTTTGTAGAATGCATCTAGAGGAGGCATACATCCTGCAAACTTATCACAATTACAGGTGACACAAATACTGTACAAGCCTTTCTGTGCGCAATGTATCAGGATCAAGTTTCCAAGGCCAGTAGGCTATATAGAAATTTAGAATTTGGTAAATATTCTGATTTGTAACAATATGAAACTATGCACCTTTTTTTTTTTTCAGTTTGATGGTACCCAAAAGAAAATTCTGGGTAGATGTTACAGAAGTACAGGAGAAATCTGATATTCTTATATTAGGCAAAATATCAGATGAGAACTTAAGAAAAACTGTAATTTTGGGCCCCAAGCATGTTGACACCTGCAGACAGGGTATGCAAGTTCATTTAAAGAAGCAATTGGCTTAAACATGTTTATTCACTAGTTGGGAGTTTTAACACAATCAGGAACATCTTGCAAGTGTTGTCACCATTATTGAACAATATACCCAATGAGGTCAGTAGCTTGGCTTGTTTATTGATCAGATGTTGGATGAACTGAGCAGGAATACCTTTACACAGACAAGACATTTTTTACAATTTACCAAGTGAACTGTATAATGTTGAGAATCTTTTATAGAGAAGGGGTTGGAATCATGAATTTGCCACTTCCAAATGGAGGTACAGATTATGACTCAATTCAAAGAGGAGTCAATCAAAACATTATTTTTCTATTTTTGTTGTATAGTTTAGTCCTTGTTACTCCTCAAGAAGCATAGGGCCACAACACCACCTCGCCTGCGGACCCAGTTTTGGGCAGACCCCTTCAGTTGGGCTCAAGTGGTTCTGACATAATTTTTCATTGTATAGTGGAAAGAGTTTTTTGCATAAAAGTGTATCATTTTTATGTTAAATCTCTGTTTAATGCAAATGTGCTAGCATTTAATAGATGCCCAAATTCCCCACAAAAAGTACCTTTGTTGAGAGTGTAGCGATTGATGCAACATGTTATATCTAACCAGAACATCTTTCCACCTTATAGTCATCACCAAGGAGAATATCTTTTACTTATTTTTATTACTTATTTTGTAGACCTTCATTTGATATTTTTTGAGGCTATCGTGTATTAAGCATTCTTAAAACTAATTATAAGGAAGAGTGGCAGCTTCTTCAATCACTTTCCATCATTCTCCAGCACTCGCAAGCATGCAGCCAGAAGAAGCATGGGAATTCCGTTTCATAGAACATAAATCAGGAGATGTCAGTATTTTATTTCGCAACATACAAAACTTTCATGCCACAAAATCAACGTGCAGTAAGTGCTTTTCTTTCAGGAAAAGCTATTTGGACGGCAGAATTTCCTATCACAAACACCAGATATTAAGAATACAAAATGCTGCCTGTCTTAGAAACGGAGATTATAACAAAACTATACATTAATAAACAAATCAAAAGATTTCAAGCAATGGATTTTTTTTTTTTGCCTTAATCTGTTACTTTCATGAGAGAGGACATTTAAAGTTACTGTGAAGTATATACAAAGGCAACATAAAAATGCTTACAACTGTTGTGGGCAATTTCACTAGACATTTAGGGTAAAAAAAAAAAAAGGGACAACAGATGTAAATTTATTTGTGCATTTTCAGTGTGATTTGCATCATCAAATATAATAAAGCCTTAATGTCTTTATCATAAGGCCACGGCTAATTTTTTTTTGTTTTTTTTTTTTGGGGGGGGGGGGGGGGCTAATTGCGGCAATATTAAGAACTCTATATGACCTTTTCACTTTAGTCTTACTGAACACAAATGCAACTTTTTCCATTCTTGGACATAGAAAATTTTAACCATACACTTAGAAATTACGCCTTATACCAGTGAAACAAGCAGTCATTTTGGGACAAGATTAAACTCCTTATGGTGATGTCTAAACTGGAATATTACAAGATAATAGAAGATTATAATTAAAAATCACTATCATCTGGATCTTGCTGTGGAGGCTGTACTCTCCCTCGTGGCCCTGCTGCAATAGGTCCTTCATCTGTATCATTTTCATCATCATCATCATCATCTTCATCATCATCGTCATCATCTAGATCAATTTCAGAGTCACCTGATCCCTCAGATTCACTATCCTGTTGATTTCCAGGGATACATCAAGATTAAACAAGAATCACAATTTGAACTGGACAGAAAATTTTGCATAATAGGGTAGAAAATGTTTGTCACAATTCTTCAGGTGTTAACTATCAGATTTCTGCAAATTGTTTAGCTGTTGATACTAAGGTGTTTTTGTTATCTTTAAATTCCTAAGGAAAAACCTGATTTTGTGGGCTGTTGTTGACTGACGTTTATTAAGCTTTGCAATTTACTGGGAGATGCAATTTACTGGGAGATGCTAAAAACACTTAAAAAGAAAGCAGCTGACAAGCACTGCTGATATGTGCTATGGTTTTGACTTCAGACCAGTTCACCGTGTCCAAGTCTGTTTGATATCATGCCACAGTGGCTCCCCATCTTCCATGTCAAGTGTCAGAATTGCATAAATCCAAAAGCCATGAAAGTGGTTTGAAATAACCATTTACTAACAGCATTTGATCTGTTATGGTTTGAGACTCCACCAACATTACCTTTTCTTAAAGGATGAAGTCGAAGTGGGCGTGTTTTGAAATGGTTTCGCCCATGCGAAGGAAGGTAGGAGTACCCGGTGGTGTAATTGAAGACGACTGGCCGCTAGCATTCCTTACCGCGTGTACTCCTACCTTCCCTCGTACGGGCGATACCACTCACTTCACTCAGGAGGGACGACTTCGGCCTTTAATAATTCTTTTGTGTTATATTTCATGACATCCGGCATGACCAATTCCTACAATCTAAGATTTGTATTGTGGACATCTAAGAGATAAACTGTGTTCCTCTAAACTACTTACCTCACTAAGCACTGGGTTCATCCCCCCTGTCACTCTAGCTTGGCCTCTCTCTCTGTGCCCAGCTGCTGCAATACAATAAGATTGGGCTGTACAATTTTTTTCACTGGTAATTCATCTAGTCCCAGTATGAAGCTTGCAGGCATACATTTTAAACAGAATCTGTACTTAATCTGGAAAATATATATAAATATGTATATTCTCCTTATCTCTCTTTCTCACACACGCACATGCACACATACATGTTTACATATGCCTTGTAAATAAAAAAGTATAAGGCCAGCAGAAAATGGCTGACCTTCTGGTCGCATCCTCTGACTTGCTGGGTGTTTCTTTTTCTGCATGGCATCATCATCAGAATCATTCTCATCCTCTTCTTCATCAGGGCCTGCATCATATTGTAAGATAAATGCATGTCATACATCAATGAAATCAAGAAATACACAAGTGACAAAAAACTTTATTAACATTTAGGAAAAAAATGGAAACAAAAATGAATGATCATTCACTCTGGCATAATGATGATTAGCTTTCATGACATTGTCTTTTTTTTCTGTAAGCACAATAAGCATGCAGCATGTGATATTCACCACACATATTTTGCAAATTGGCATTATTTTAAGAACCTTTATCTTCTAGTCTGTTTCTAATACAGTATCCGTTCTTTATTCTTAATAAATGTTAATTTTTTAATCATTAATGTTATTAGGGTAGTGACATTACATGACACAAGTATACATAATTACAATTTTAAGTCCCAGTTAGAAGTCAGTTTCAAAAAAAGGAGGAATTTTGAATATGATACTAAAAATGGGAGCAAAGGAAAGCCAATCATAATTGGATATTTTAGGAAATCAGTTCTCATTATAAATTCATGTTGTAATTAATACTTAAAGGGACTAAAGAAAAGGGGAGACAGCTCCATATGTTGTACACACCAAATAGTTTTTCCTCTTCTTCATCTTCATGTGGGGCAATCATCTGCTGCCTCTGCTCCTCGGTCCTGATTTTTTCTGCCATCACCTTCAGTGCCTCCTCTGTTTCCTATACAACATGGCATCACAAGTCCATTACTTTTCAAAGCTCTGGGTATAGATCAAAAACAGTTTAGAACCTGAAAGCCTTAAAATCAGTTAAATTAACCCGGTTTTCTTTCCCCAAAAACAGTTCTTTGAGAACTCTGGCTAAACTGAAACTGTGACATACAAACACACCAAAAAATAAATCACACAAAATACTAACTAAAATGGTATTTTCACATACGTTAATCTCTTTCTGAACCCAACAGCACCAGCTTTTGCAGTAATCATTCAGTGTCTGGATGTGCATTCATGGGCACGCAAATGTCGAAAAAATAAAAAATAAAATGATAAATAGTGCTCTCACCTCCAACTTGTCATGTTCCACACGGTTATGTTCATCAAGTTGCTGTTCTAGATATGCTAAGTTCCGGAATTTCATTACATAAGAATCATACAATTTTTGAAGATCTTCTTCCAGTCTTTCATACTCGTCCATATAAGCAGGCCTAGATATGAGCAACAAATACAGGAGTAAGCCAATTAAACAATACACAGTATGGTCTGAGATCTAGTGCATGCACATGTGCACAGATTCACTTCTAGTCCTATTTGGGGGTATTGTTATTTTGCTTCTGATTTAAACAACAAGTTTATTTTAAAAATAAGGCTTAACTATAAACAACTTGAGTACTAGGTTGCTAAGTTCAAAGGATTGACATCTAGCAATGTGACAGGCAATCACAATATAAAGAGAATGCACATAAAATATATTGTGTTGTCCAAGTCAACATCTGCAACATACAAAACTGTCCAAGACCTAACATACAAATATGCTTCTTCAGATTTGTTTTAAATAAAAACCTTTGGATTTGATTAAATATATTTTCTAGATATACATACATTCACTTATAAAACCCCTCTAAAAGCTAACAACTTTTAAAACTTTAAGTAGGTAAAGTAATTTAAAACTTTAACTGTACCCACTAGCAAAAGAAATAAAAGAAAACAACAATAAGTCTACAACATTTCTCTTCCCTCATATTTCCTCTTACCTCACACTTTGCAAGGTTTGCAGTCGCTTATTGTTGCGCTCCAGCTCTGATTTCCGTTTTTCTATTTTTGCCTCAAGGTTTGCTTCATCTGATGCAACATTATCCAACATGGTCAGAGTCTTCTGAATCTCTTGCTACAGGAAAAAAACCCAGTTTTATTCAAAATCCAACCTACATTACATGCTGATCATAAACTGGCATTAGTTACATTTAAAATAACATCTTTGTACATTAAGCTGTTGAACTGTGCAGGTATCAGTAACATATGATGCTTGATAACATTTGAACATGATAAGCATGTTTGTATTTGAGTGCATGCATGCGAATGTGCATACTTGTGTTTGCACATATACATGTAGATATATGTGATATAGCCTTTCAACAACATGAAATATTGCTAAGAAATGTCAATCAGTATAATGCACCCTTATTTCAAACTATATGCATTTTTAGCGCTTAAGGCAGCGGTTCTCAACCTTTTACTTGTGACGCACCCCCCTGACGAACAAAGGTACGTCGCGCACCCCCCTTAGCCACACAATGTAAGCTAATTTCACTAATACCGGTATAAGAAACTTTTTAAAAAAATGACCACCTTTGTGTCCCCCTTGTAAGCACATCGAGCCCCCCCAGGGGGGCGCGCCTCACCGTTTGAGAACCGCGGGCTTAAGGGAATTTTTTTAAAGCAGCATTGACAGAAAAAATAATAACAGAAAAGAGCATGACATCACATAAATAAAAACAAACAAGCTGTAATAGATATTTTAACGTATTTAATATTGATACACACATAAATGTACACATAATGAATGTTCTTACTTGGACTGCCTTGATTGAGGCCTGCATGCTTCCTTCTACTTCAGTCAGCTCCAGCGACCGTGCCACTGCTATTGTTCGCAATTCCTAGCAGGATGTAAAGCCATTCATTGTTTTAGCAGTGCACTTTTGGATTGCATTCTATAATATCATTGTAATTAATATAATAATTTGGGTCCCATGTCATTTCCATGAAATAAAATGGAAATGTCTAAATATATAATCAAGAAAAATTTGAGTATGAGAAAGCAGGCCATGAACTTTCACTTGCTCTTGGCACAGCTGATATTATTCTCAAAATTGGTACCATTCACTCACTCCATTAATATATTATCAAAACAATGTTGTTCTAAAAGAATGATTGCAGGCATGTTTTACAGGTAAGTAACAATACACTTGTTTGTTTTTTAAACATTTATTTCATTTTATGGTAAGTATACTAGTTCAAATACAGTGTACTATAATAGCAACAGTTTACAAAAAGTTCCTCTTCTTCCTCCACTGTTGTTCCAGAAATATATATATATCTAAAGGAAGCAGATTCAGCACATCAAACACAAAGCAATGCAGGGTTTTCAGACTAAACACACTGTAGAATCAAGAAATATTATAAACCAGTTTGGTATAAGCAGGACAAAGATATAACAAACCCTCAGATCAACTTCTTTGCCCAACATGTCATAAAGCTGTGCTCCTTTTACTGTGATCTCTGAGGCTAGTCGCCGTGCATCTTTCAGATCATTAATCTGGATAAGCACAACATTTTTATTAATAAAAGAAAATAATATAATAAAAGACATTTGAAAAATTTTGTGTCTATACAATCACCATGCATGTCTCAGAATATAAAAGTAAAAATATTCCATAAGACCCTACTCATCATAATTCAATAATGCAGTCAAATCTCAGTTACTCCGGCCACTGGTGGGCAGTTAAAGTAAGACGTTAATTTGAGGTCTACTAATGCAGAGATTAATCTATCTGATAATTAAATAAAGTAAGTTTACCTTTGACGAAATGTCAAAGGAGATTTCTGAGGAGCTGTCGGAAGTTTCCAGTTCTCCAGCAACATCTGGTTTGGTGGCACCATACAACACAGAGGTAACTTTTAACATTTCTTTGACAGAATAGCCATCTGCGCTATAGAGACG
This sequence comes from Pomacea canaliculata, assembly GCF_003073045.1. Taxonomy (NCBI): domain Eukaryota; kingdom Metazoa; phylum Mollusca; class Gastropoda; order Architaenioglossa; family Ampullariidae; genus Pomacea; species Pomacea canaliculata. The sequence goes on along the minus strand of NC_037590.1, from coordinate 29,701,411 downwards.
TTTGGTGTTCATTTTGATATGAGCTTTGGTAGCCTGTTGAGAGAAAGTTGTTTATCTTTTCAAAAGTACAAAATACCATAAAAATGCTGATCAGCAAGAAGAAAGGTTTTATAAATGACATGGTACAGCAAAGTATTTCATTACAGTACTATCAAAATATCAACAACTCTCCATAAGTGGTCTCACCAATTAATGAAATAATATTTAATGACACTTATACATTTATTACCAACTTTATCTCTTCTTCTAATAGCAGTCTGTCATAAAATAAAACAAACTCACCATGAACTCAGCCACAGATTTGATAAAGATGACTCGGTCTTGCTCTGTATCAATGTCTGGATGCATCTCTGCAGTAGGCTCATACCTGAACAGAATAATTTGAATTTTTTAAATTTAAAAACATCAAAAAACTGCACAATCATTTTCTTAAATCTGTAGCTTTTGCAGCATATCACAAAGCACTATGGGAAAAGTCAACAAAGAATTTTAATAAAACAATTGCTAAGGTCACTAGAAGAAGGTGGCAGTCAGCTTTTCTTAAACAGATGTTAGCACATAATAAATTTTCAGTTTTGCTTTTCAGGCAATTAATGTTTCTCCAAGAGAATATATTTTTTTGTCATATTGTATGACCCTGAAATCACAAATTAAAATTTTCCTATCATGCAAGATGATTTTCCATTATAACTTAAAAATTAGATAATTTTGAGTTTAATGGTAATTACCTTTTCACAAGCCACCTGAGAATTTCTGCAACCAGTGGAAAGTTGGGAGTTCGAAAATTTTCCATAGAAATAAGTCGAGGGTATCCTAGAGCCCTCATCATCTCTGTAAAATCTAGAAAGACAGTGAAAGGGTCAAAAAAATTTGAAATTCTGGCACTTGGTATACGGCCTATAGTGAGCAGGAGAGTTTTTGTATGATGCTTTTCATGAGCGGATGGCTGTGTATGGCAATGACAGGGTATTAGCTGTATGGATTTAGCTAAATAAGGATTTTTTGATGATGATGATGATGATGACAACACTAGGCGGTTTGTGGTCCAAGTTAAAACTTGGCAGGGACATCTTTACATCATACACGGCGAGTTATGTTCCTGTTGCAGCATGTTGAATGCCTTTCGCCGCACGCGTTAGCAATGAAAGAATTTTTACCACAATTAAAGTGCTATAACAATCGAACTATGTGGTAATTTTACAAGTCACAATCTCTATATTTTATATATAGTATTTATGCTATTAAAGGGATCCAGCTTTGATCCTTTCGATTTATCTGGGATTAAGTCACTCCATGATGACGATTAGTGCTGATAAAGTATGACACAATGCACGATTCGTGCATCCAGTCTCTGTTACAGACTTCTTACTTCTGAGATCTCTGAAGCTCATTTTGTTGTGTGAACCACGCCTCTCCTTCGATGGAAACAAAAACCATGAACAGCGTTAGCGTCTTCGCATGTTTCGACTTCAGCTATTTTGACATGCGCACTGTGCATATCCGGAAAGCGCCATCTGTAAACAATCACCATGGAAAATGACGCCTTGTAAACAAGCGGGTTGCGAAGGAAAAGTGGAATGGAATATGGCATGATGAATTTACGTGGGTTATTTTGTAAAATACAGATCAAGCTATTTGTGATTTTTGTCCACTTTATACAAACAATACAAGAACAGGCGTAAATTGTAAACGTTCAAAAATGAACCTCTAGTACGTTTTTCACTCCTCTAGCTATATATAGCTGTGTGTCGGCTTGCACACGTGTATGTGTGTGTGTTAAACATGAAACATGTGTTCACATATAGTGAGCATCGACGTCACAACGATTTGAAATGTCACCCCACCTGAACGGATCAGAGGCGTATGTGATCTGCTCAAGCACGAACTATATATCGTCTATTTTCTATAGTTTCATCACTATTGTCCACCTGTGATCAGGATATGTCGGGGGTAGGAGGAAATTACCCTCTCAGTCAGTGTTTTGAGGTTTTTCTGGGTCAGTTACATAGATAAATGCAGTTCACACAGTTCGAAACATGATATATTAACCATCCAAAGAAAATAAGTGATATAAATATCTCAAACATGTATATCTTGGCTACATAACAAAAGCTTAAAGGTGATGTTACGGATGGCGAGGTTGGAAGAGAAGTGGATCTTTGCTCTCTGTTGCTCTTGGTGTTGTGCAGAATTTAAGGGGGAGAGTGTTATCATAAACATGTTTGCCCATTGATATTTGCATCTGTCGATAAACACAGCTGTCGTCCGCGGTAAGTGGCTCAACAGACACTGTCTCAACACAAACTTAATCTCACGTTCTCAGAACCCATAAAGCCAGACAGAGTTTTCAACACACTGCCTGGAACTTTTACGCTTCCCAGATTCGAGATAGCTGTAACCTTGGATTAATCGTATACTCAGCAAAATCTACTAATGATCGAACTTTTCTTTATGGTGCCGTAACAATTAACAAAATATGTGCACATACTTTTAGAGATTGTGCTCAATTCTGAATTACTAGTTATTACTGATAGTCCGGCTGTGAAAGCCCAACGAGAAAGGCTTATACAGTCAGCAGGTTATATGTGATGAGGAGTGTAATAATGTGTTGCACATACACCTGTCGTTGACTTGGTCGATAGATTGCAGCCAGTTACCCGAAAGGGGAAGAGGGGATCAAAGGGGCGAGTGAAACAAATCAGGCACCTTCTCGACACAAAAGGTCACCTCTAAATGAAATGTGAGCATAGGCCTACTGAAGTTTGCATTTAAGTATCTTTTATCTGATCATCCAGAGAAAGAGAGAGAGAACCTGCTTACACACACACATGCGTACGCACAATTGTTTTTTTTTTTTTTTTTTTACTCACCTCTATGGGTACACACACAACACAGACATACAGTCTGACGATCACAAATTTGCTCACCATATACATGAGAGGGGAAGTATGGCATAATTTTACACTGATGTAGGAAAAAAAAGTGTACTGAGATTCAGGGTCGTATATAAAGGTTTGTTACAGTGAACAGAAAGCAACATCTGCCATTTAGCCACAAACGAGGGCCATACATATCTCACAAATATTGAAAAACTGCGAAAGATCAGTGGACTTGGACACAAAGAGCGGTGTCTCACTTACATCACTGCGTGCGCACCTGAAACAGGTGTGACTTGTAACACATACTCTCTCTCTCTCTCTCTCTCTCTCTCTGTGACATATATATGTAACTGTATCTCCATCACACACATATTTTACACACACACACACTCTCTCTCTCTCTTTCTCTTCTACGCACTCACGCATAATTTCCTACCTAATGGAGGTAGTGAGAAAACACATTCAAGCACAGCTAAGTCACCAGGTGACAAGACATCCTATAGTTTTAAGCTGATTAGTAGCATTTCTTTCAAGACAATCGATTTTGTGGACGTGTAAATGGGGTCAGACCTCTTTTGTATGACCATAACCATTAAAGTTCTTGTTAACTTTTTGTATTACAATATATTCCGTTAATCTCCAACAATGTATCCTCAATAAAACAACCCGATAAAGTATGTAGAATACCGAGATATCAGGACAATGTGTGTGTGTGTGGTGGGGGGGGGGGGTGTTGAGTGTGTGGGAGGGATCGAAGTAGGAGCATCTGGAGAGAGGACTTTGAGCTCATTAATGTCATCGTTAATTAACTCAATGTAAAACACATGTGTTCCGTTTAACCGTGCTGGGCACGTGGAATAATGCACTTAGTAACGAGCTGAATAGTGTTCGATTTCGTCAAATTCGACCATAACATATCATGGCTCTCCCAAGATTCTAGGGAGAGATATGTCGGTTTCTAACAGGATTGACTTACAGTCAGACAAGAATATGCAATGCTTCATTCGATATGAAAGGTCAATCCTCAACGCTTAGGTACTGCTCCATAGCCTAAATAATTGTGCGTTAGTTGTAGTTTGTTTCTTCCAGAACACATTTTTTTTTCAGTGAACGGTAGTCTTTTGGTTTAAAGCTTATATTAAAGGTGAGTGGGCCTGGTGTATCCAGACCACCTGTTGTCTTCTCCAGTCACCCAATAGTCAAACCACGAACTCGTATTACTGGACTGCTGGCAGACGATTTTTTTTCAGTTAACTACTAACCTACTAAAACGAGGCATGCTACTACAAAGCTTCCGGTTTAGTCACATTCTTTGTTTAGGCTCGTCGAGACAGTGGAGAACTTGGCAAGAGGCTAAGCGTTGGTCTCGGCAGACAGACAGCAATCCACCTATACACGTCCATGGTCCAACATCTTTTCAACTTTCATCCCTCCCAGTGTTTTGGGTCCTTTGCCCACCTGTCAGCCTCTCTTTATTGCCATTCTCACAAGATTCAGTAGACACCAAAGGGCATTTCATATCGACCATGCAACAGGTCGAGCAACCACTGGCGAGACATCAGGCTACAAGTCCGCCGTCCTGCTGTCAGTCCTTTCCTTTGCAAGACATCTAACAACGATTTTCGGAGAGAACCATACTTGAATATTTTTATTTTAATTTCTAGTTCTCGAGAACTGACGTTAACGGAGAGGTTGAAGTACTGCGCATGACTGTCAGTTGATATTTGACATTAAACAAGGGACTTCACATCGTCAACAAAATCGAAAAGAATATTCTAGATGGCGCTGTTTTTAATGGTTCTTCTGGCATGGTTTTTGGGCGATTCAGGTGAGTCAGAATATCGTCTTTTATGTTTGGTTACCAGAGTAACCATGAGAAGAAGTTTCGTTCATCTCATCCGACTTATTACTTTAAGTTTTCTGCCCTCCTCAAGTCGTTATCAAACCCCCGCAATGTCCTTTTTAAAACAAAATTGTAAAGAATGACTGAAATTGTAGATCAAGTAACTCCAAGAATACTCAACAATTACCACAAATTAGTTTTTTCCGGCAGCATCCTAATATTACGCATTTCTGCGCAGGGAAATTTTTATGGCGCTGGGTCTCATATGTCTTAAATATTTTCCAACATCTTGTTCTTTTAGTTATCACTGACATATCTGACTGATAATTTATCGTTTTTCACTCTTTCACTCTTCGTCTTCGTCGTCGCCGTCGTCGCCAACTCCATCATAATAATAAACAGAGTGATGCATCGTTAAATTTTTTTCAAAATAGTCTTCTGATCGGCATCGGACTGTTAACATGCGTGGTGTTGCAGCTGTGGGTTCGTTGACTGTGTGCAAATTTCCCCCTTCACTGCTCGGCCAGTGGAGAGGCACTGGCTGGAGAGACCTGGACATCGACGCCTCCACCATTGGGCCCATCACCGTGGAAGGAAAACCTTACACCTTCTCTTGCTATTCCATGCAAGACAACTTCTACATCATTAAGTGAGTCTCCTTCGGTGTCATCTCTCCCGAATGTGCTTCCGACTTTACTACATGCGCATGAGTCTCTATCTTAAACATGGCTGGTATGAAGAAAGCTCTACAAAGACATGTCTTGTTTTTCCACCTTGTACTCTGGACATGATTGTCATCGATGAACGGAGCGGCTAATGACTTCAGCCACTACTTACTAATTAATTTAACGCAAACTAATTAATTTTTGAAATGTAACTTTTCCCCAAGTGAAATCTTAAGTGTTTGACATAAGTTACAAGCGACGGCACAAGGTCCAAGCTTGTTGGTCTCTGCTAGCGACGATTTTTTAATATAAATGAATGTGCAGTAGGTATCATACTACTTGAGATAATTTATTGATGATGCCATATTCAAGACAGGAATCACGGAGCTACATTACTGATAAAAATATTGTTAGAAGATGAAAGATAAACTTATTTATTCACAAGAAGGTGCGCCATATCCTAACGACCAATTTTTTTTATCCGTTAAAACTGACGCATCTCTGCCTGGTGTATTTTTTCAGCTGATAGCCATACAAAACATCACAGTCTTATTCAAATGGCATAGGTCAAGCTAAATTTTTATCATTTTGGTTTACCATAGTGTACTCCATCGGTTGTTTTCAGATAATATACTGATTCATGTCCAGATAAAAGTAAGCTGATGGTGAGTCGTTATACATCAAATAAGAAATAATCTGTACTACACTGTTTGCTTTTTATTATCTACTGTGCGGTGCAAAGGAACGAATCATAGTGACTGACTTCGCAGATGATCTGTCTTCCTAAAACTATGTTACTTGATTTTGTTTCACCTTGTGAGCTCAGACCGTAAATAATATGTAATAAATAATAAATAAATAATAAAAATAATACACAACTGAACTAATTCAGTCATAGCAGTATTTTGATGAAAGAACGTGCGTCATACAGGTAACATTTCGTGAGGCAAAACCTATTATAACCCAATGTCATTTCACGATTAGGCGTTTCCAATCAAAATTATTCAGTTATACAGAGGATCCATAACTTATAATTTTTGCTGTGTATAAATAAAGTTTTTTTTGTATATGTTTCGAAAAAAGCATGTGTTGCAATTAGTTTTGCATCAAACCCTCTGCTTGATCGGACTGTTTACATTCCTGTACATGCTTGAGGGCTACTACGATAAAAGCCTCACCTGTTCCGTGATGACAGCCTTGAGAGAGACACGATTGTCAGATAAAAGTGCGATGACCTGTAGATTGTAGCAAACTCGGCCAAGGAAAGATACACAAACACACGAGCAGTGTGTGTGTGTTTTTGGGTCTGAATTGTATTTTTTAAAAGTGACCCATAATCGTATACAGCACATCAATTTAAACAATAACGGTTGATAACAATTTTGTTTATTTTTTATTTTTATGCTTTGACCCGTTTTAGAACGGTCTTAATTTTTAAAGAATTGCATCATTTAATCAACAACTCGATGAAAACGACGATTACCTACATTATCATATGAATAATAATATTAATATTAGTAACACCGCTGGTACTGGTTTATTCTAGTGCTGTTATTGTTGTTGTATGTACTGTTATATCGCAGTGACCTCCAGAGAGAGAGAGCTGATTATGTGAACGAAGGTCGTACGGAGTAAAACATAATTCGGTCATTCGCCCAACAAACAAAACAGCAAGATTACAAGTTCGACAGATCACAACGGTCTTGTTTACTGTCAGACGATCTGTAAACATTTGAGAAAAAAAATCGTTTATATAAGATATACCCTTATTTGTGGTTATGCACTGCTTGACTTTGAACACTTGAACGGAAAACGCGCTCGTAGGTATAAACAGTTAGAACAGGCGAGGGAAACGAGAGATAAGATATTTCGCACTTTTACAGTCTTGTATGCACTTTTTACTCGATGAAAAAAAAAAAAAAAAAAGTAAAGAAGTCATCCAAAGATGCCCTACCTCTCTCTCCTTCTCTGTCTCTCTTTCTGCTGTACACCTAGTAATTTTGTAAATGTCTGTGGCAGGCCATCAGATTTGTTCTAATTTGGCAAGAAATTCAATCATTACATTTGTGTGACAGATCGCCAGACGTGTCCTTTGGTGGCAAGCAATTAAATCATTACACTTGCATGAGGTTATTAAAATCCCCCAGCAGCGACGACGTGTACTACTACTACATAGAAACAGGTGAGTACTGATGCGAATTAATAATGAAGACAGGGTTTATCCTGTGGTGTCAACCCCACTAGTGATGCACCGATGCCAGTAGTAGTTAGTTCATCTAGGTGTGCGGGTTTGCGTGTCTGTGTTAACGGGGGAGTAGGTACCGATAGTCGTGCTTCATCCTACCCATGAATATGTCTGCTGGATGGAGTTTTCGTTTCTGGTTAGTATTAATTGAACTGTTTTGGGGAAGTACTTGATGCTGTGCGTGTGTGAGAAATATTAAAGTCATAGTATATTAAATATATCGTTCTTGTCTTGCTTCTATGTAACTAGTGTCCCATTGCTCTCCTCTCCCCTACTGAGCGCACGTGCCTGCCTGTTGCAGAGCCCAACTACGATCGTGGAAACGCATCGGTCGTCACGATCGAAACGGGGCAGATAAACATTGCTAAGACTGTCTGCAACAAAGCCAACAAGACTCTTCCGAGCGACTACGATATTCTTTTCAGAAAAGGTTTGTTTAGGGCTCTTCCCCATTTCACCCGACATACTTGCCAAGAGTTGTGCGAGAAAGTCAACGACACACAGCCTCCATCAGAAGAGTGCAGTACCTATGACCTTATCACAGACCGATTGTCACTGGAATCGAGAATTGCTAATTAAGAGAATTTTTTTTATTATTATACTGATAAAAATGAAATATCTTGGGCGTTTCTACTTTGAATATTTACAGTCTTGTAACTTCGTACACAGCTTTTTACGCGACTGTAGAAGTGTTCATCTGTGCTCCTGCCTGGTCTGAAGCCAACCTGTTCTTCTGTCCGCCTTTAGAATTGAGGTTATTTAGGACATTTCAACCTGGTTTCACATAAGTTGTAGATATTAAGGCTGAAATTTCAGCAAAATGGCTTCAAACATAACTAGGAACAGGTTCTGCAGAAGTTTACCAATCGCGAGCTATGTACTGCATCCTTTACATGTACGATAAATTTAAACTCATGTTTTCCCGTTACAAAGAAAAAAAAAATCCTAAAATTTACAACCGTAAAACGATACTTACAATCAGTTTACTTACAGAAAGAGCACGAATGCAGTTTATCGATTTTGAATAAAAGCTCGTCTGCCAGGTGGATATGTTTATGGCGAGCTACTAGGATAATGCATGTCAGAGAACACAACAGCTGCGAGTTTGTAAATGTAGAGAGCAACAGCAGCAATTAAAAAAAACAACCCAATTACTTACTATTCCCAGCTGTGTTTCTGTGCAGCGTGGCACTAATGACCTCATCGATGGGGCGCCCAGTAGTGTAGTGGTTAAATCACTCGCTTGTCACTACTGGTGAGAAACTCGAGGTTCGGATCTCTTCTTGAGACACTCTCCTGTTTCATCCCCGCTCCCTCTCCCCCATAGTGCGAAATCACCTCAAGGTTGAAGCACTTTCCTACTAAATAAATGAACCTAACAGCCGACCTCATGGTCCAAGTCATTTTTTTAAGCAACCACCATAATCCTTCATTGTATTTATATAGATTTGAACGCAGAACTTGGATGGGCAATTAAAGGTTTGTCCCTTTTGTGTCAGTGCATCTGTGGCAGTGTCTTTGCTAGACTAGCGAGCCATATAATTTTACCATCAGAGGGAAGATATTTGCTAAAGGGAGGAAGTATGCCACCCATCCCCCCACTCCAGGACCACGTTACGGGGCCAGGTGCGAGGCAAAATATTGCATGCAGTGGCGGGATCCCATAATCACCGTGTTTAAGAGTATACACGACAGAGATAGGCGACGAGGTAGTAATGAGACAGGTTGTCCATGACAACACCGAGATCTTAGTATCACTTTTTCTATGAAGAAGTCCCGAAGAGAGTTTGCCTTACTCCATTAGTGAGGGAGGGAGGTATATTCTCGGCATCTCTGAGAATCTTGAAGGACTCGACCTTCCTTTGTACTGAAGCTCACAGGACAATCCTGGTTGTGACTGTGTCGACAAAAATACTTCGCAAAAATACTGGCACCAGATCCTCTTTAAAATTCACTGACAATTTTGAAATGAACAATAAAGGTTTTTAGCAATACCACCACAATAATAAAACATCTGAATAATAATACGGTATATTGATAAATAATTAATTAATATGACATGGAAAAGGAGCTGATAGACAAGTCTTCTAGGCCTGCATTGATCACGCGTTGTCTATCACTAGGGGCAGAGAACAATATTTCGGCTTTCAGTTGTCCCCAACAGCTGCAAGCCCGTTTCCAGGGCAACTTCAGCAACCTGAGCAGCCAGAGAAGTTGTCCGAATGGCTTCACGCTGGATGGCTGCAGCAACAGCAGCATCTTGTCTTTCAACTATACCGACTGCGGGAGAGGCAACTCATACTCTGGTTAGTATTAGTTATCTGTCGTGATGATGCCGTCTTTCGAGGACGATAGGACACATGACTGGACACATGGGCGTATTGGTATCAGTACCGATGATGCTATTCAGATACACCCTTACAGATACCCATAAATACAGAACATTCATATGTATTACAGGGTCGGTCGATTACCTGTGTATCTTCACTCTCTACGAGGGCGGCTTCAACTACACGACTGTCTATCAACCTGCTGCTGGCAATGAAACAAACCCATACATTCCTTTCTCCTGCATGGTGAGCGTTGAATTGAAATTTTAGGCTTTTGGATTTGTTTCGCCTAGCAAATCTCCTAAAACATAGCTAGCTAAGCTGCAAGTGCAGTGAGTATGTAGATCTTCTTGTAGTCCCCAATCGCCTTCAGTGGAGCATAGGGCCGCAACATCACCCCGGCATCGGACCCGGTTCTGGGCGTCCCTTTCCAGCTGGGACCATGGTAGATAGTGCCCTTCCAAATTGTCTGACCTCACTTGGGTAGTGGTTGGCGATAATGTCAGCAAGACAGGGTAGGTTATCGACAGATAAAGCGGTCAGATAAGTCCTTTATAACATATGAAAAACTGGATGTTGCCAGTGACACAGAGAATGGATGGAGAAATTGGTAATTGATAAAGTAGGCGAAAATAATGGTAACAAGATTTTTTTTTTTAAATTTGGATTTTGACTTTTAATACAGAGAGGCCAGTCATGCAAATGAATATTTTTTTATGGGAAAAAGTTTACGCGATGTCAGAGATATTCAACAAAGGGTAATGGAATCACAAGCAGAGCCGGCGTTACAGGGATGCGGGGCTTGGGCAAATAGGATCGCGGGGCCTTTGAAAGCAGACACAACATACATAGCAGAGCAATAAAAATAAATACTGTCTCATCCCGACGGTGCACTTGTTAGCGCGGGGCCCCCATCAGGTGCGGGGCCTTGGGCGGTCGCACCACTCACCTTCTTAGCGCCGGCTCTGATCACAAGACTGCCTACATCGCCCTGTAGAGGCAAAGAGTGGGTACATGGAAGCTTGGTGCCAATATGTGTTGTAAGATATGTGTTTGTATTGCAGAATCAGACGGAGGCCGAAGGGCGGCTGAGCGTGAGAGTAAGCGCCGACAAATGTGGAGGTTCAACTCACCAGGACCTGATTCTCGTGAACAAAGGTGCCTGGTGTTATTCTTAATGAAACATAACCACAGGAAATCATCTCATAATGTATGTCAAAAGCAATGTACTTCCTGTAGCTGTTTACATACATTTAGTTCATAGTGACACCTTTTCTCCCTCGTTCATGAGAGAGGCTCACAAACGACCAGTCTGAAGAACAGACAGACAGGCCAGGTGACTGACTAAAGTATAGCAACAGATTTAGTCTACATCTGTTTCAGAAATCTGCTCTGAGATATTGACCCCGCAGGCACCGACAACGGAGAACATGACCACAGAAAGACTTGGGAACCCCACCTTGATCCCGCAAATCACCGGTGCTGGAGGAGATGGTGAGGGGGTAGATAATAACTCAGGAGATGATGATGATGATGACGAACAAGGTATATGTGTAGCATGAACTTTACCCTTTTTAACCTACTCTCTCCATCCTCGAAGGGGCTTTTTACCTTATCCTTGAACTCAACTGTTATTTTTTCCTTTCCTTTTCCTTGTAGTGTCCCCTGTGAGAGCAGGTGTTTTGCTTTCCTTTATTTTCATTGACCTATCTCGGCAGAAGTTTGCAATTTTGACACTGCCACCTTTTTGAATCCTGTTTTCTGTACACGCCCTTGTAATCCCCTTACCTCACTGAGTTCATTAACACGAGTCCGAAAATCTGGTTCCGTTCTCTCTTTAAGTGTACAAAACATTATTGTCTACAGTCGTTGATTTACAATTGTATCATCGTTCTTGTATCTTCTCCAAAGTGAAATATTCACGACATATCTCATTTGAGTATTTTTATGGCTTAAGAAAAATTGAGTTCAAGTCATTTATTCCTTTTTTTAGTGAAGTGTATGAGTTAGTAGCCTTGTCTACTAAGAATATTTCGAGGAGACTTTGATATGAGATCGAATTACGACCATTTGCTTTCTTTTGCAGAATCAAGCGGAAGCTCGATTTGTGGGGTGAGTAAATCTCATGACTCGCATTTATGTATCGAGTTGTTAGCACTGTACTTTCTAACGACTCAAAGCCTACAGAGGTGAATAGTTTCTACTTTCTGAAGACTCTAAATTTTTTTTCTAAAAGTGCGATTCTTCTCTTTCGTGTAACGAATTGTCAGTTACGTATTGTCTAATGTCCAGCATTGTCTCTCTCTTCAGTGTCTCTTATTGCTGGTCCTTTATCATCTAACCGTAAATTCCCTTCGCAGATGAACACTGCCATCTTGAGTTTGATTTTACCCACTGTCGTCTGCATCATGAAGACCATCGCTTGATTTCTGCTCGGCAGAAAAGGATCCGTACTCCATCAAATGGTTCTTCAGGAAAGAAGAAGAAAAAAACTTCGAAAGAAGTGCTAATGACACAGCATCTTCCTGGCACTAAACATTTTATCTCATATTGTGTGTCAACTTATCTAATATAATCGTGGGTTGCTGTTAGCTTAATTTTTAAAAAGAAGACTACTTGGGCACATGTCACACCTCTCTGCCACGGGACACTTGTAACATAATTCACGTGCACTTGTAACTCTGTAAGTGACAGTTGTGATTGTTTTCACAGAATTGAAATCTGTATGTGGGAACATTTCTCAAAGCGGTTCAGACGTGTGGGGTACTTGACGTCCTTGTATTTCAGGACTGAATCTGGTTTTATCCTCTTTAAAAACCAGTTTTGAAGTCGACGTACATAGAAATATACCTTTTCTTTTCCATGATTTTTGTTGAGTTCAGTCTCGGATCTTTTCCTTCTGCATTCCCGAAAACCGTTACGCCCAGATGACAAACGTTTTAAAAATAAAGATAAGGCTCTGAGGATTCAACAAGTTAACCAATGTGACACCTTCTGTGAGGCGAATCCCAGATGTCACTCCTTCAGTTTTGATGCGAAGACTCGCGCACCACCGTTTACAGACACACCGAGTGCGTACAATTAATTTATTAAAGCTGGAGCTGAAACATGAGAGCTTTAAATTGTAATGTTTTCTTCCACTGAAGACAGGGCGTATCACATATTAGTTCTCAAGTTTAATGTTAAAAAGAATGATTTTGTAGAAAACACGCCAACATAGGTTTGTTTTTCTTTCTTGATCCGATTTTGTTCACTATGGTTTAATTAATTTAGAATTGTTGTATGACCTTTCTAATGTTCAAGGTACAAAAATAAAATTTAAAATGCAGATAATGAGTGTTATTCCGTCTTCTCTTCCGAGAGGCAGAGCGCTAATTACAACAATGAGGTACACCAATGCTCGCAATCATTCACATCAGGTCTACATTTACAAACAAATTTACAAGGTGAACGGAGATCACCCAATGCAAGCATGTCACAGTCATCTATCCCCGGTTCTATCTCCTCACAGCCAAGATTTCTGCACACGACATCAAAGGCTCGTGGCAAGCGATTTATCTACAAACGTCACCTTGTGTTCACCGCCTAGTTTTACTGCTTTAAAACCAATTACCAGCATCGGTGACATCGCGTGTATGAGACTTCCATTAAACTCGGCTATATCTAGCAAAACACAATCGTCAACCTATCCCTTCGTCCCTTTTCTCACTAGGGTGTCTGAAAATGTAAAGCATTCATGTACCATATGGACTATGGTAACCATTTTCTGTTCGCCCACCAAAGATTTAATATTTAAATAAATAGCCCTCAAAACAGATCAAAAGCGAACAGCAACAACAACAAAGTAAAACACAAGGCACGTGCTCACCTTCAGATCAGTGTATTTATTGAAGGCGGTGGCTAAAAAACCAGACTCAAACAACTTGTGCAACATAATGAGTTGCACACAATGTTACGCTTGATCGCTGGGAATTTTAGCTACCGTGGACTTATGAAGGAGGTATAATGAGGTTCTTACATGCATGAACATTGGGGACCAATAATTCACAGCTAGGAGGAAAGGCATGGGCTTGGGAGGATAAAGGCTGGAGGTGGCGAAGGAGACGTAGAGCGAACCTCTGAACACATCGCCCTAGGGTAAGAACAAGCCACAATCTCTGTCTAGAAATGGTCACAGACTGATATTTTCCTAATTATATGCTCGCATATTAACAGCAAATGATTAATCCACCTTGGCGGAAAGGGGAGAAACCTGCAACAAGTTCACGGATGAAAATACCACAGAACAGCTTGTGTACCAGAGGCTTCTCATCCTTTGGAAACATATTTTGTCTATCATACTATGAATGTATTCTAAATTGTGAAAAATAAATGCAACTTATTGGCTATCTCTCACTTTAGCTCAAATCAAAAAATAATTTGCAATGTTCTATTATTGTCTTGGAGTACATATCCTACATGGCAATGTATCGATCTACAAGACCTCAATAGATTTATTACAAATCTTGAGATTGTTAAATTTTCTGACACAGAAAGCAGAAGTATATCTTTCGAGAAAAAAAAATCTTAAATAAAAAAACAAAACACCATCACTCGAAGCAGATCCCAACATAAAATAATTAGGCTTCTAAAAGGTCATATAAACTGAAAGAGCCATTCTTTAGCCCATTAACTGTCTAACCGAAGACAAAAAGACTTCAATTATACTGAATCAACAAATTTTTTAGAGTTGTTTCAAGACTGCAAACGTCATAGAACACTTAGGCAGCAGCTGCACCCACTGACAAAATGCTGCGGCCAGGTGCTACCTTCATCTCCAGCGGTCCAGACGCCAGCAAAGGGCGTTCTCAGTCCAGTCTTGCTCGCAGCTATTAAATACTATGGAAGGCACAAACACAATCCATGTACTGGTATGTTTTAAACGATCATTTTCCCCCAAACCAAGACTGGCATTACGAACTTTATTTATCACAGAATTATACTGATGCTTAGAGCTCTGCTTTTTTGCTCCCTCCTTCCCTCTCCATGCCTTAAGAAAATCGTAATCATTCCACAGTTCACCAAGGGTTTCTCAGAGGTGGAGATAACTATTATAAGCAGCTTGAAAAAAAAAAAAATTGCTAAAACATTGTATGTGCTGCTTAGATCAATATCTCCACTGAAAAAGTCAAGAAAGGTTTACTAACAATGTTGTGGACATCTGCAGAATCTGAATGTTTCCCAAAGTCTGTCTTTCAAAGATATAATCTCACAATCAGCACACTTAGCCATTGCACTGTCATTGCAACAGAAATGAGAACGAATGGTAGGCTCACTTGGTTCTAGGGAAACAAGGGAATACCCAATCCCCAGCTTGAACTTTTAACAAACTCAACACTGATCTATGAAGGTAAGAAAAGCAATGCCTTTTTCTCTCCAAAATAATGATTAAACTTGTCTGGGGTACAAAACTAAAAGTGCTAAAAAAAATTACTTGTTCTGGCGCATCTCCTGTTAATGCTGTGAGTATATACAAGGCCTTATGTGTCCACAAGCTTCATACAAAATATAAATTGATGAATGTGGTCTAAGCAAGGCCCTGAACAACACACAGTTACACCACACAGAGTGGCCACATATATGATAAATGTTATGTGTTGTTGCTCTTGCACAAATGCAAGTGCATACTACTCACAACATTCACATTTGTAGGGACATAATGCTGAAACGTTACAAAAACTGGATCACATTTTTATCTCTGGGAAAACCACATTTTCCCGATTGTATAGAAAATCACTATCCCTTCTTTATTTAACTGAAGATGCACAAAGGATATATTGGATGAAGTGGTTTTTCTAAACAATATCAAAGAGCAAAAATTAAATCACAGGGCACACCTAAAAAACTTATAGTCTAATACACTTCCTTCAACAAGACAAAACCTTTTATCTGACTAGAATTTCATTAAAAGTTCCTTGCACGTGAACACTGAGATTTCACTACACAAAGGTTATCGCCTAGTTGACACCTAAGAGGTGCTGTCAAAAATGAAGGCCTATGAACTCTGAACTGATCACTTCCTGTTAAACCTATTAAGTTTCTATTAGTAGTTCTCATAGTGTATTTGTAACTAATTTAATTAGTGATAGAAGCCTGTTTTGTCAGCAGTTCTATTCAGCAAAAACTGAACAGAGTCCACCTCTAAACCTGCTGCCAGCCAATCTTATTACTTCTACAATGGCCACGGTGTTTTTTATATTTTGTCATGTCTGTTGTTCTCTATCCAGATGTCAGCTGCACATTCTTACCTTTTCTGCAGTAATATCCTGTGCACAAAGACCCCTAACCAACTAAGCATTTTACTAAAATCTCAAGTTCTGGGAACTGCACCATCTACCTCAGAACTGTGCTCAATAAGATCATGTTATTTGTCCTAACCCTCAGATAATTGTTAATAGCTTCTCACATATTATCAGGGATGAAACAGATAACAGCATGAGCGCTGTACCAAACAGGCAAAACATCAGCATTTCACGAAACAGCCAACCATGGTGCAAACAGGAAGTGCAGAACCCCTAAATAACCATTTAAAAAACTCTCATTATTGTGATTGATAAAAGCATCCATGGGGTCTCGAAAAACAATAATATTCTGATTAAATGTGGTAGTTGTGCAGAGAGCTTTAAGTTCTTAAAATGTTTAAAAAGCAGATTTACAAAAAAAAAAAAAATACTGTTTTCTATGCAAGACCATTCTTTCATCATACAGGTGCTCCAGCCATAAGCTGACAAATGGATGCAATGTCAAGGAATCAACAGGAATGCTTATAGCTAGAGAGGTGTTGTGCAGCTATAGCCCCAGATGTGATCACAGAGAGAGAAACACACTCTTGGAAAAACTTTAAGGAAATAGACATTATTAATGAAGGCCATTCAGAAGTGCAATTCCTTTCCACCAGTTTAAACAACTAGCACATTCTGTGGCTTGCTCCTACCCTCTCTGCTGCCTGTGGAAGTGCAGAAGTAAAGAATGTTCTCTCTCTTTATGAATTTATTCATGAGATTGTGAAGTACACTAGAGAAATAGGTAAAAAAAAAACATTAGACCCCAATCCTATGATTGCTTCAAGATAGATAAAAGAAAATAATCCCAGAATGTGGGAATCTGTGTTATGTTTATAGAAAAATCTTGGTTACATTTTTCTGACTTCTCACTGCACAAATTCCCCAGAAGATACTTAGATTGTTCAGGAAACCGAGCCCAAGCTCAGTAGAAATATAAGCTGCCTGAGGGGTTCACTTCCTGCTAGAACAACTGTGTTCTAGCCATGGTGATATTGGGTAGGTGGTTGGATGGGTTGGGAGGGGTGGCCAAAAAAGGAAAATTCTACTTCTGGGATTAAACTTTTGCTCACTAAGAACAAAACCTGTGGCTCCAATTGGCCACCTATGCTCTTTATCTAATGTGTTACAATACATCACAAGCCATAGTCACTATACTTTTATCAAAGTCATCTAATAAACCTGGAAACAAGATGATATCTGGTGGTGCTTTTCATTTTCCTTGATAAAACAAAGCACTTTATCATTTTTTTTAAAAAAAACTAAAACCTAGCTGGTAATAAATATGGCACACTAGCTGACTTAGAATGTGCATTTAAGATGTGATTTAAGAAGCCTTTGCTCTGGTCCAACAAAACCTATTCAAGCCCATATAATTATTAATATATATATTCAAGCTTGTCATTTAGTAAACAAAGCCCACACAGACATGCATTAACTGAACATAACCACTAGACACAAACTAGTGGCTGATGTGGTGACTTATTTCATTATGTCAACAAATATAATGTCTAATAACAATCATGCTGTGAGTTAATCACTCTTGATCTTCAATGGGGAGAAGTGGGTAAATAACAAATGAAATCCACATACGAAAACAAAACTTGCATAAAAATACTGTGACTCATCTGTTCAAATAGGTCTGACACACACTGTGCATCACAAGGATAGGCAACCTGCTAATTACCCGCTTCAGATAGATTATCCAAGGAGAGCCACCATCTTGGAGCCCTACTGCTATCTACATGTACTATGTTGACATGGAACTCTACTCATGCATGTCGTCGTTTCTTGTCTTGTGTCTTGTTTCTTGCTCCAAAACTTTTTTAAGCAGGACATAGCACCATCATGAAAACAGACAATCCACGGACACCACACCTGCCTTTCTCAGCCAGTAGAAATGTGAGAAAGGTGCAGGGCTGCACCCCAGCCTTGTTGGTCAGTTTAAAAATGGTCTGGCTGTCCAGCAGATGCAGATTGACCACTTTAGTTTTCACAATAAATCCCGAGACAATCTAAAAATGCTTTGGGATATCAGCTGCTTTTGTAGGGGTTGGGGTGAGGGGAGGGCCCTTGTCAATTAAATCCAGCCAAGAATGCTCGTACAGCACAAGCATAGATTCCTCCCTCACTGCTGCAAGTCAAGTTGCGAGCTACATGTCAGCACAGGTTCTACTTTTGCGTGGCATGTGCCAAGCTCATCTAGTTCACATCACAGATCTAGTCAGCAGAGCTGGAGGGGCAGCAGAAGCAGCAGCATGCAATGCAGCAGACAATTTGCTTAATGCTGAGCACTTATCTTCTTTCTTGCTTTGAGGAAGCGCACATCCACACACCCATACAATGTAACGTTTTCCTTTCTCCCTCTGTGCCTCTCGCTTAGGCATGTGTAAATGGTAGAGTGCAAGCCTACTGAAGTCAGGGCACTCAATTCATTGGCCGTGTTTTCGTGTGGGTCTGTGAAAACCAAGCTGCTGTCCCTGGGGTACTGATCACTATCCACTTTCCACTTCCTGCCAGGTGAAAGCCATTGTTTTGATAGTGTTTCCCTGTGACAGAAGACATAAAGGACAGTCCATCATGCTGTAGCAGGACCCCAACACCAGCAGCAGGATGATGCCTGACAAAACTGTCAAGTAAGTGGAAGTGACTGTGTCTTTCAAGTCAGTGGCAGAAATACTGGCTCTTTTAAGTCAATGAGTGGCAAAATCTTCATGCTTGAAATTTCACACAGCTGAAACTTGTTCTTCCTCAGGATCTGGAAATAAAAGCAGCAGAATGCATCAAGAAATAAGATTATGGGGGGAGGGGAACTACAAACAATACTGGCAAGATGGAAAAGCAGTCTCAATTAAAAATTAACACTATGACATGATCTGAATCAAATTAATTATGCTAGCACTAGCTCTCTGGGCCAGTTTATGCAAATTTCATCTAAAGTGCTGGATTTAACGAATTGCCATCTAGTCTTTGAATCTGCAAGACCTGAAGAAAGATGGAAGGAAGAAAAAAAAGAGATAAAAAGGGATAAAAAGTGGTTGGGGAAAGCGCCAAAACAAACTGCTTTAAAACTAACAGGTTTGTCAAAGTAGGCACTACTACCAACATTACTGACTGCAGGCTTATGTGGTGGGAAATAAAAATGCACTTGTTAAATAATCACCAACAGATTGGGAACAGAAAGATGTTGCACAAGGAATTTTTGTCACTACAAATTTTCACTCATTAAGGCAGACCACATCTCCACCCCCACCCCCAACAAACAGCCAGAAAAGAACAAGCAGCATGCTGGTCACCTATCTAGGATTTCCACTGGGGTCATTTTGTGCTCCACTTGTCATGACTGTTGAGAATGAGAAAAGTCTGAGTGGACGACTAAACCCAAAAGTGAAAGCAGGGAGACAACTATGTCATGCGTTTCATTCAGCAAGCCACAATACATACAAGATATTAGTCTTGAAGCACCCTAAGTGGATGGTCATCTCATGCAAGGTACCTGGCCCATCTTCTGTACAAGCATTGAAGACACTCCTCTAACAATCTTACTTACATAACAAAGCAAACGTATAGAATATACCAGCAGCATGATGCTATGCCATAAACTATCAAGTCTACATATAGTAATTTTGCGATATGATGATGAGCAGCAATAGCAGTAAACAATCTGTATGCCAAGTCATGACTTCAGTTTTCAATGAACTGAACCTTACACTCTGGCCTTATTTACTAGACAAACACAAAAGCTATTTGCAGCAATGTACATAAGTCATTAGACATTATATTCATTCATCTCTTGAGGGGTACGGAGATTTAAGATTGTAAGTTGTCACTTATTTTGTCTTCTACTGATGATTGATCTTGACATTGAATGCTCATAATTACTGGTGTTTTAGGATGCCTATTGATGAACAGAACCTACCCTGGCCACAAGGTATGTCATAGTCCTGTTGCCCCTGCATGTACGCCCCGTTGTGCGAGTGTGTGCGCTCCATTTTGTGCCTGTGCAGCTGAGCCATTTGAGCTGCAGCTTGGTAGTCAGGTAATGGGGGCCGTCGGATGTGGGGATACCCCGGAAAGGAGGAGTGAGTAGTGGCTACACACATTACACACAAACCACCCTCTTACTCTAGTGGTGACCTTACAACGCCAAGTGACATGCAGCAACCATGCAAGAAAGTAGCTTTCCATGGTAATTGTCTCCCATTTTTTACACCTCTCTTGACACATTTATTTCATTTTCATTTCATTTAGAAAGCGTTATTTCATGAAAAGTTTGAAACAGTGCACTTGATTCCAAAGAATCTTAAGTACCATGCCATAGGATATGCTTTTTATGCATGATTGCTACTGTCCAGGCAGTTTTGGTTAGACAAAATTGGTTTGCCTGATTAAGTACATCTAAGAAATACTTGAGTACTCCTGTCTACACATCATCAGGCAAACTTCGAGATTATAGAAGTTTGTATGCACAACATAAACTACTTTGCAAATCATAGTTCTTAAGAGCAACTAAAGTGACTCATAAGGATTTAAACAAAATTTTTGTTTTTATTTGGTTTAAAAGTCAATGATTTTAAATGATCTGAGAGGCTGATGAGAATGGTATCAGTGTAGGTTGCATTTAAGTGCAGCATGTGGGAATGTTTGTGGTGGAGTGAGACCTGACACTGTAAATACCAAAGTTACCACAACAGGCATGCCTTGAGGTAGTGCAGTACAATGAACAAGCAATAAACATACAACAAATATCAGAAATGCAAAGAGCATGGATGATGCATCTGTACACAGACACAAACATGTTAACATGCACACAGAAAAGAAAAAAAAGTGCAAATGGAGAGAAGTGAAAAGGGCTATGTTGCCATCAAACCTACCTGTTCATGCATTCAAGTGCCCCCAAATCATTAACATGAACCAGCCTGATACTCACTATGTGTATGTAACACCCTTGTGCAAACCAGCGAAGGTTTATACCTAACCCTTTTAAGCTTCCATACAACTAGACAGCATACAAACACAGAGACACACAAATAAATAATAATTACATATGAATGCTTGTGATGCTGAGACAATTTTCGGTCTTTCAGAATGAATATTTTGTTTGTCACATACAGTGGAACTTCTATTATCCGGTCTTCAATTAACCGAGCATTTGGTTATCCGGGATCTTTTAAAAAAAAAAAATACTGATAGACATCACAAGACCACCCGAGCGAAGTCAAGTGCAGGATTGCCAGAAGAAAGTGATGACGACACAGTTGAAGACAAACATTCAGGAAAGAAAATTTCTCTTGCAGAAGTGCTAAAATGTGCAGAATCACTGCTAGACTTGAGCAAAAAGTGGATTCAAATTTTAGTGACATCTTAAAACTTTGAAACTCTGCGCGTCAATAAAATTGAAGTGCTACAAGAACACAAAGCACAGCCTCCTGTATTTTTTTTTTTCAAAGAAAACTTCATTAACAACACAAGAAAGGTAAGAATTTTACTGTATAGCCCCTATTCTAGCATTTGCAAATTTTTAGAATTATTTCGATTATCCCATTGACAGGCGCCAGTCATTAAACTGGATAATTGATGTTCCACTGTATTCTCAACTGTAACACTGGTGACAAATTTTTAAAAATTGAGAAATTTTAAAGATAATGAGAAGTGAAAATTCGTACCACCTGCTATTGGCGCCCGAGGAGTGTTGTTCATAGCCACGCTGTACGTTGGTAGAGGAGGGCGGTGTTGAGACACTGGAACACCTAAGAGAAGTCCAGCTGTTATTTTTCCCAGCAGTAAATAGAAACTACTTCCTATCACCTACAATTTTTCAACATGACTCTTATACAAGTGGGGAAAAAAGGAATGTTATTACAATTTTGTGTTCTTGTTGGTTTGTTGAGTTGTTGGGATACA
Organism: Pomacea canaliculata; assembly: GCF_003073045.1. Lineage (NCBI taxonomy): Eukaryota > Metazoa > Mollusca > Gastropoda > Architaenioglossa > Ampullariidae > Pomacea > Pomacea canaliculata. Next base: position 29,679,225 of record NC_037590.1, on the reverse strand, counting down.
GATTATCAGAGCTGCATACTTTCATTACCTGGATGGTGATAGGGGAATGGCACTTGATGATCTACTGCAGGCGAGTAACTGGCCCCTGACTTGAGAGTTAATGTTGACCCCATTCCAGCACAGCCTGAGTCATTGTCCATGCACACCTCCATGGACCCCAGCGATCCTATGAAAACATGCATCACATCAGGATAAGGGAATGGGAGATAATCAAAATCTAAGGAAAAAAATAATGAAACTAATCTGTTACTCACATCAGCTAGTAGTGCTGCAACAGGTATCTAAGGCATCTACTAAAAACTTAAAATCTCTTTGCATACTTGTGTGTGTGTGTAAGAGAGCGACAGAATGAATGCATACGTGCAAAATTCAACATTTATGGCAAGTCTCTCTCTCACACATATGCATGCTAATAAACCAGAAGTAAAATATAAAAGGCAGTTTCACAATTTGCTGTTATCATTTTTTAAACATGGTCTTATCTATACACTGAAATTCATCAGTACACTGAAACATCAAAGAGCTCACAAAGTTAAAAAAAAGCTGCCTTTGAAGAGCATAACAATATGTTAGAGCAAATGCTTGTCAGATAGCACTTGGTTACACCAATAAGGTTAAAATAACATCTGGTTACACAACCAATCATGTCAGGGAAAAACATCAGATCAAACAGTTTACCAGCTACTTCTTTCCCCCTCCCCCACTGACACTTCCATCTGCACAAGTTACAACAGATGACAAAGCTTGCTTGGAAACATTTAGCTTGTAGAATCTTCACAAAAAGCACGAAAGATGATGTGTTAAAAGCACTGTCCACCCAGACTTTTTTTTTTTTCAAATCTGGCTCTACTGGCAGGATCTAAAAATGGCAAATATTGCCATCCACCTTATACCGAATGAAATCTGTCCCTAGTAAAGTTTTACTAAAATAAATCAAGGATTACCATAAACAAGTGGTAGGTACAGGTCGGAGACTTTGTCTGCAAAAGAATCTCATTTGTTGAGCACATGGAAGAATACATACACTCTAGAAATACTTGTATCTCAGTCTACTCTTTCTTTTGTCTAGAGTTTTCACCATTATCACAAATGATGGGTGAATTAACACCACAGAGCAGAAGTTTTGCATATTTATTTTCTGCAGCATATTCAGAATTTCAACATGGTTTTTCCAAGATCAAAATGGACTTAAATCTTTGAAGCAGATCCTTGCAATACATTTTTTTAAAATAACAAAAAAATAATCATATACAATCAATCATTCTTCAAAAAAAAAAAAGGCATTGAGGAGAGATCTAAAAAGCAGCCAAGCCTACAGATGGCTAGGCATCAGAATCAGAGGCAACGCAGCAGTGGCCTCTAATGAGGATATAGTGGAAGGTGGTGAACATACTCTAACCAGCCGATGTTTTCACTAACAGTGCTGCAAACAGTAAAACTGCAGCTGAACCTAATTAAACAACAATGTTCTTTAAATGTGTTTTAATTTTCTTTCCTATTTACACCCTTCTCTCCCACACTAACACAAAAAGCGAGTCTCAGCAATTGATTATTCTGACTGTGCTTACGACTGAACACAATTATACCATTCATTGCACTGCAGCTGATCTTATGAAGCGCTTGCAAGTTTGTTTTTCTTTTTAGCATTACACAAATAACTTGCCAAAGTTAACATGCAACAAAAGGGATCAGCGACTGACTGAACATGTTTTCAGTTGCTGAACATCCTAAATTTCTTTCTTACTTGAATAATATTTCTGCATAAAAAACTGACAATATCAACTGAAAGCTGAATAATAATCTTCCACTTTCCCCAGTAAAAGCACAGAGGCTAGTAGCAGTGCAACACCTAATTAGCAGCTCAATGTGCATAGTAATCTCTTTTTCTTACTGTCAAAGCTGCATTTGGTCAACACCAAACAGATTACTATTGTTAAAATTTCTTGATGAAAAATATCTTCACATATATTTTACAGTTATAAAAATATGCAATTTCTCTTCACTCTGTGCAAAAGAAATGACCCCTTTTCCCTACAAATTCACTGGTGATACCAAACAGAAGGACCACTGTAGTGCCACAGAAATGACAATGATAAACATGCAGCTTCCTGTAACTCTCTGATTTAAAAAAAGGCAAGTAATGTCTAAGTTTAATGACATGTTTGCAAAATTTTTAAATCCTTTATTTATTATTCTTTGCCATCATATTCTATCAAAGATTTTAATATACAGAGGTAAAAGAAGTGAATATACCAAGATGACTTAAATAAATTTACTGCATTATGATTACTATTATTATTAACTGTATTTTAAATCATGTCAACAAGCAAATGTAGTCAGATGTGCAATTCTTTGAGCCTCAGCAGTATTAAGTGGTGAGACACAGATGGCATTGGCAAGTGGCAACATACATACATGCAGCAAGTCATTGCTCAACACATTTAAGCTATGTACAATCCAAGTAAGGAAAATGCATACAACAAAGCACACATTATTACACACAGGCGAGCCAGCCACAAAGACAGCAGATGACGGCAATAAGAAAAAGTCTTACCAGTGCGAAGAGGTTTGCGTAAAGGCATGTTACTGAGACTGACAACAGACGAGCTCTCGTGCGTGAGCCTGACAGGCATCATCCGCCCTTGCCCTGTAGTGTGCCCTAAGCCCTGAGGCATCAGCGAGGTATGGCGTGGTGAAGAAGGGCCACGCCTACCTTGCCCAGGGCTTGTGACAGGGGGCACAGGAATTTTAGGATTATGAGGGCGCACTTTGTCAGTCAGCGCCATGATCTTTCGCACAGCTCCTGGAGATTCGGTTCCTGCGAGAAAGGAGAGAAGCCAACCATACAGGGTTGGTAGACAGCCATGCAAAGTGCAGCATTCTGACACCAAGACACAGACAGATGAGAGCAGGCAGCACAACATTCACAGTTCTTGGGATTATTTGTATGACTGGTGATAGTTACACAAGACCACAGCAACAGGAAATCCACCTTTTACCTCCCTACTTTTAAATCTACCAAAGATTTGTGGTTAAAAAACTCCTATCTTATATTTTCAATGGACACTATCACTTCTGTACATGAAGATGTGGAGGATATTTCTAGGTGTATGGAAGAAATATTCTGAATTAAATAAAGTTGTCATTTTTGTCTTGAAAGCTTGAAAAGCATACAAGCTACCATTCATAGTCAATTAAATAATTTCCTTGGAGCTTATAACTTTTACAGTTATCTTTTAACTTTATAGAAATGTTTATTTTTTTCTGCATAACATTACAGTACTTCGTATCCAATTTTCATCATATCCTATGAAACCCTAGCACTTTTTGTGGAAAGTTTAAAAGATGCATTAATCTATAAAATAAGCTTTATTTCCAAAACTGGCTTTATAAAAAGAAAACCATGGAAAGTCTTATCCCACCTTACTACAAGATTAAGAAGAAAAGAAATATGCACAAAATACATACATAACAACAGCATGCAAATTTAAAATTCAAGTTACTAAAGAGGAAAAAAGCATTTTAATTAAGAAAGTTGACACAGATAATTCACACATCATGAACTTCTGAAACTGAACAGCAACAAGCAAAAGTGAATGCTAAGCTACATTTCTTCCATGTCAACTAAAGGGTTGTCCCATTTGTTTTCTGCTTCACTATTAAGTAACTCCTTCCCATTCTTCATTATTTGACTGTTTTAAAGACTTAGCTACCATTCATGCACCACTATTCTAGTCTCCACCAATCAAGTTTTGAAAACTCATTAAGCTTCTAATGTACACGGAGCATAAGTTTAATACTCAACTTTTTTCTTCATGTTTTAGCAAACACCTCATACCAAAACCATGCTGTCCGGAGTTAAGTCATTACTCATATTAATTACTATCTTTGGTTTGATTACCAAAGGCTGACCTAATTTGGAAATGGCTGTTTTCAGCACTCCTGCTTAAATGTGTAGCTCTGACAGTAACAGCTAATACTAAAGCAATGCAAGCCATGCTATCAGTCCCATCTCACCAGGCTTCTTCTGTGAGTTCTTAAATCTAACAGGAAGAAAACAAGCCATGCCATGCACACAGCTACTTACCAAACTTGGGGCCAGGAGGAATGGCACGCTTGTCTTCAAGGTTAGGAGAACTGTTGTTGATGCCAGGTGAAACATCCCTTTTGCGAGCTTTATGTCCCAAAATGACCCCAAACGAACAAACAAACAAACTTTAAAAAAAATCCACTCATCAAATAAACTTTTCTGTCATAACCAATTATAGCAAATAAGACTGATCAGTGTGACTGACATGTTAGTCCCAAACTGGTTGATTAAATCTGTTAAATGACCTTTTTCAGAAGGTACAAGTAATCTTTGTGAAGTGAAGATAACTTTCATAAATTAAGCACATTAATTTAATATGCATCCAGGAATGCATGTTACTGCATTATGTACCAAGTTCAAATGCAACTTGCACAAAAAAAGTCTTTCACTGCTTTCTTTCTAACTCTAACACTGCTTCTCTTACCCTAATGCTTTCCACAAGCTTGCATTTAAGAGGCTAAAAGAATTCTTACATTAAACAAGTATTTCCTTTTTTCATAATAACATCTGCAAGCTGCACTCTAAGAAACTCTGCACAAAAACCTAAAAACTGCAGGTACTACTAACCTGGAGGTTCACACTGATTGACATTTCTGCCAGCTGGTCCTCATTGGTGTTGACAGGCATGGTGCTGAGGTATGAGCGTACTTTGCGCACCATTTGAGCCTACATGCACAAGACAGACCTCAGTTATGAGCATATCCAGTGCATGACCTTTTTAACTATCTGTAGATTATTTTCCTCAACAAATGTGGTTAAAAAGTTTTTGAAGATTTCTCTTAATCGATAGCTTTTAGCTAAACATTAACAAGCACTGCCTGACCATTTTTAGAAGAAGGGGTACAACTTTATTACATTCTATATTTTGGGAGTTTGGAGAATTCAGAAATACATGAAAAGGAAGTATGTGCATGTGATACTTACCTATTAATTCCTAGTTTTCAGCATTATTTTATATTGAGTTTCCATAATTTTTTTCACAGTATCTTACCTCTTCGTACATCTTTTTTGGGTTGGGTACAGTAGACGCACGTCTGTTCTTGGTTCGTTTCAGTGTGGCCATTCCTGATACTAGTGAACTGGAGAAATTTCCATGGGTACTCAGCAGCATGTTGCTGACATCCTGTTCACATATAAACTCTTCCATCACAGAATTTATTTGTGTCACTCCAGTTTGTATCCTGGTCCTTCACACTACCACAAACCTCACATGTACAGAACATTACTTTTTTGTTGTAAAACTTGGCTTACATACATTCAATAGTAGATTATTCACTGAAACTCAACAAACACTAAAAACTATTACAGCAATTTCTGCCATAATCAAGTTACCAAAACAAATTACTATAACTAAAAATGAATGAGTTTATTCAAAATAACATTACAGCACTTAAAGATAACTTATTGTAACTCACATATCGCGCTGAACACATGGTGCCAATATGGCGAATCTCCTTTGCAATCATGCGCAACTTCTCAAAGTTGACAATACCATCAATGAGGAATCATTTCCCAAGTGAATAAAAGTCAAATCCTTCTTCACTACAGGAAAGATGGGGATCTGGCAGACAGACAGACACAGTTACTCTTCACTTTGATTATGGTAAATAATAATCCATATATTTCAAGCTTTATTTGCTGAGAGATAAGCATTTAAGCCTCCTTGTTGGACACAAACAAGCAACATCAGTTTCGTTCCACACATAAGACAAGATCCATTAATAGATCTGTAATAGGAATTATTCAAAATTTGTTTTCTCTCAGTCAACAGCTCACATCACAAGTAACTAGTGCAAATATTAAACGTAAATCTAATGTGAATATACACTAGAAGAAAGGTATAAAAATGCAGTCCAGGCAAAAGCTGATTGTAAATCTTATCTACTTATTTAAAAATAAGGTTGTAGTTGAAAATCTTACAACTGGAGGTTGCACATGATCACTGTTCAGCAGGTTCCTGTACTTGGCCATGTTACGTGATGGATCCATTAATGTCTCCAGATCCTGAAAAGCAATCAAATTCTGCTGATGCAAAAAAATACTCAGACTTAGGGCAACATAATGACTGTTCATTTGTATGGTTGAATGCTTAGTCTTAAAGCTGAAACCACGCCAAACTTTATGTACAGAAATGTCCTTCCTCACTTTTGTACACTTGGGAAGTAACTACTTCCTGTCTGCTGCTTTTGTGTGGTTATCTGGTTGGGCAGAAGCTTTTCAGAAGAGCATTAAAGTTTTTTCTTATTCCAAATCAGACACATTATTTTAATGGAAAGTGTTACAACTGAACTGGAACAATGAATTTTAGATGAGACAACAAAACCAAAACAACAAAGCCAACTTTACATTATGTAATGTGCCCTTTTGTGAAAATTATTATTACAGGAAACACAATATTCAATAGCAGTCATCAGCTTTAACAATTTGAGAGACACCATAGCAAAAGTGAAAGGACACTTACTTCAAACATTTTCAGATATTTGTTAGGAAGTTTCTCCCAGGTGCTCCGCAACCGTGAGACAGAACCATGACGAAGTCCACTCATTATGGCAAACATGGAGTTAAAATTCTTGTAGTCCTTACAAAACTCTGCAACAAGACAAATCCACTTACATGAAAACCATTTATAATAAGTTTCCATGAAGGCACCAAAGCGGCCCTATGCTCCCCTGGGGGCGAATAGGAACAAGAAGAAGAAGATGTAGGCACCAAATTATGGACTCTTGCTGGTGTTTACATTGTATATGTGCAAACAGAAAAAAAATCTTTTATGTTTGAAAATCAATTTTTAATAATCAGGCTTCTTTTAAAGGTTTTTAAAGTATTGTAAGAGACAAAATATAAACATGAACAATGAGAAAACACACTTTCAGGATGGACGACTATACTCACTTGCAATTTTAATGAAATGCTTCAGCATTTTCATGCGCCTCACCAAGTTGGGTTCACTGCATACCTCTGTCACAACCCAGAACATTTCCCTGTTTACCAGCTGCATCAAAAAGAAAATAGATCAGACAATGCTTTTCTTAAGCTTCCTGCATTGTTAATTTTTAATACAATTTTGAGAGTTTTTAATAGCTTGGATTTAAAGCCAGTAGTGTCTAAAGGTAAAAGCAAATATACAAGTAATGAGAACTGTGACAAGTACAGTAGATACATCCCTACTGATTACAGGTTCATATAAAAAGCATGCATGTGACAGAGATAAGATGCAGCAACTGCCATACATTTAAAAACATAAACATATAAATAGCCAAAAACCATTACAGATTTTCAAGATTCATAATTATAAACTTTATAAACTCAATAAAACTTTTAAAACACCCATCAAAAGTATTTCGAAAAATCCAGAATTTTAAGTCAGTTCACAGTAAAAATGAAAAGTGGAGAAAGACTAACCTCTGCAAACTTCTGGATCATGGGGCATCCATACTTAGAGTTCAGCTCAAAAAGCTCATCTACATACTCAGTAGGCTCGATCTCCCTGAAGACCTTGAAGTCCTCTAAGGTCAGCTGCCAGGCAAGCTCTGCTGGGTTGAGCTGCAGCAAGGATATCTGGCTCTCCTTCAAAAGTTCCCCTATCATCTCGTCCGGAATGAGAGGGTCTGTGCTGAGGTTGTTCTTGATGTAATACCTATGCACACGAGGTACAGTGCGCCTGACCACCAGTCCATTTGAACGTCCATCCAGTCACCAGGCCAGTCAGCATGCCGCAACAGTGCCAGCAGTGCCCGAGGGAAAAGGGAGTGGGGAGAAGAAGGGAAATGTGTGTTAGCCTCCAGCACATTGACATATCAGACTTGTCTCCCTATCAGCATGCCTACTAGAATCCTGTTCACAGCAAGCTGCTTACAGTAGTTCTGGCATGATATTGGTTCCCTTTGTGTGCATACAGGTTACTTAATGTGGGCGCAGTTATGACAAGAAATAAACTTCTAAAAGCAACCTTCAAAAGTAAAGCTAGATTTGTGATTAAAATCTGTCATTCAGGTGGAATGGATGCATGCTGGCAGAGACGAATGGTGTGTGTGGGTGGGAAGATGCTGTTCTTTTAATGTGTTAGTCTGCCTGACTTTGCATGTTTACAGCCCAGGGATGTTTCTCACAACTAATCAGTGACAGCAGCTGCGATACTTCTTATAAAAGTGTATATTTTACATTTTTTAATAATAAAGTCATTACAGTCTGTTGAAGAAAGTGAGAAAGCACAAATGAACTCCCCCCCCCAACACATTTGGGAAGGAGTATTTTAATTCCTGTTAAATTCTAGATTTGTGCTTTCTTACATATATTGTGCTTTCAGAAAATTCATTTGCTGTGGCAGAAACTGCTAGCTCTGCCTACCAGTCACATCTATGGCCAATCAAATATCAAGTAAACTGGCAACTAATGAACACTTAAAAACTTCCCACAAACATGCAACCTGTATGCACAACAATATATGTTTGAGGTACATGGGACCATGCATTGTTCCAGATCATGCATGCATTAATGCACCATGGGTTATCTTACACTGATATTTAGCAAAACATTCCAAAGCAATAAAAGCAAGTTGGTGGGGAGAGGGGAGACCCATCAATAGCACCATTAATTAACAGGGCAATCTGTGCCATCACCAGTGTGCATTAATTTATTATATACTTGATAAGAAGCATTTTATTTGTAAGCAGGACGGATGAAGAATATAGGGTAATGTTTTTTGTGAACAATGCAAATGTCCCAGTTCCAGTAGAAAAAAAAGAAACAAAATGAAAAAATGAGATAAACTCAAGCCCCACCATTGAAGAAAGATTTTATGAAAGCTTGGTGCCTCTAGCTGTCAGGTACTTAAGTTTTTTTTTTAACCACACAATGTCTGATGCTGCATATTGTTTCAAAGTTGGTGAAGTATTGTAGATTTTTCCTATTTCCATTTAAACTATTATAAATATTTTAACATATAATTAAAAGACCAAAATTTTCCATTATCCTCTTTTAAATTAAAGATAATGGAATGGAAGATTTAATTTTCACATGACTTCTGAACTGTCCCTGACAGGGAGACAAAGACCAGTGCTTGCACAACAGCACTAATCCCTGCACCAGAAACATGAATAAGACTTCATACAAACCATGCACAGATGTCAATGTCAAGAGGCATGATACAAAACAATGGAATGAATGATGTATGGGCATGACCAGCAGTTTTTCTTGTAAATGTTATCCAAAAGTTTAATTCTTTACATCAAAAAAACTTTCTACATGCTACCTACTGCCTCGGTTTTCAAACTGTAGTATGCATACCACTACTGGTACGTGAAGATATGATGGGTGGTGTCCTATACTAGTATGTGTGTGTATATATATATGTAGAGGGTAGGGTTGACAGTTGGTACTTAGTCAATTTGAATTTTTGAAAGTGGTATTCGTCTGGAAAAGCTAGAAAACCACTGACCTACTGCATCTCTTTCTCACACACATATACCGTGTGCATGTGCACAACACACCCATCAGGAATTGCCATAGATGTAAAATGACTCTGAAATGCTGTTATAACTAGGCCTATTGTCATGTAAGGCCTCGTTTGATTTGACTTTATATTCAAATGTTATTTAATTATCTCATTCAGTTGTAAGGTTCACTCTGTTGAACTTAGAATTGAAAGTGTGATGAGTACTTGATAAGTAGGAAAAATAAAAAACAAGGCTGGATATTTTTTAACAAAATAAGAGGCAAAGTAGATTGGTGAATGTTGTAAGAAGTGCTGGAAAGGCAACTGCCCACACACACTCATTAAACAAAACACAAACCATTATGACCATTATTCAGACTCTACAGTTCGCAGCTGCACAGCCTCAAGGATTCTTCTCCTTAAGAAAATATCTTTGAGAGCATGCCAATGCAAATATAAAAGTAGTTCAGAGCAGCAAGCTAGCAACAAACTGCAGTTTGTTTACAGAATATAGAGTCAATCTCTTTTAATATAGATTTTTCAGTTAGAAATGTATACACAAGGCATTTAGTGCTTTGTACATGTAATAAATCTGAGTATCATGCTAATCATGGGGAAAGCATATTCTTTCTGCCTCTAAGAATATATCTCAAAGCTGTACAATCAATTTTAATGGCAAAATTCCAACCACAGGCAGAACACCTGTTGCATAGAGCAAAAAGGAAAGAAACAAACAAAAAACAAAACAAATAAAACTGAAAGCAGAATATCTGAACAGCTCCAAGTGAGGTAGAGATTATTAACAGATATCTTTTGCAAACATACAGTATACAAGGTTTCTGCACACAATAGGTTCTGAGTAGTCTTGTCCCACCCTGCACAACACCCATGCAGACAATCAGCTCAGTGTGATTTCACATGCAATGCACATCCATGAACTTATCACAGTTCTTGGAATTCAGACAAAACAAAGTTTTCTAATAAGCTGCATATTTATGTTATGTTTATGTGTGCCTCTATGGATGCTATTGAAACCGAATGCTCCAGCCTCAAGATGCAGTGTTATTAAGATTATGTAACTTTCTCTGTTAGTGTAGTTAATATTGTACCAGTCATATAGCTGTGACAACATATGAACAGAGAACGCAAGGAAGATGATGAATGTGGAGATGCATGGTGATAGCAACAAAACCAACTCACCACAAAATATTCTTTTAAAAGAGCATGATAAGAGGTGTAATTCAAAGGGGTGAAGGGTGACCAAAATGCAACCACAGATTGAAATTCATGAGTCATGATAAATAGTATGTCATACTGATTTCTTTTTTGATGAAACACAAATGAAAGAGCTCAATAGAAAATTGCATTTTAATGAATGAATGACTGAAAAACGAAGGTGGTCTGAAGGGCAAACAAAAAAATGTGACAGATGGGAAATAGAGAAATAAAGGTCATGGAAGCCAAGGGTGATTCGGCTGATCCCTGCAATGCCCATACAGTAAAGGTGGACCAGCACAGCCACACAATGATCATGCAATGCTAGCTGGCACGAAATTAAAAAAAAAAAAAAAAGGGTGATCACAGTGATGGTGAAGCCAAGGCATGGCAATTTCACAAGGAAACCAATATCAGGCTAGGACCCCTCCATTTCACATCATGCAGAGACTAATGTCTGATATAGGCAGATTCAATGCATCTCATCACAAGCCTGCTCTGCTGATGCCCAGTAGTGTGCTAGGTGTCTCGTGAGCTAGTCAGCATTGCACATGGCCATCACTGGTACTCGGCGAGCTGTCTGCAGTGTGAATGCACTGTGATGGTGGACTGACTGGCCAGGTGAGAGGGGACTGACAGAAGGCCTGTCCTCCACATCGGGAGAACAGGTGGGAAATAACTGAAATACACTCAAGACGGTCAGTGGATGGCTAAAGTACATTCACAACACCAAGTGCACAAATATTTTTTTTGATTCACCTGCACACAAAGTTCATGTCTTTGTGCACGTTTCTCTGGGATGAATATGGCTGCTCAAATTTGTGCCAAAGGTCTCTTAGTTTCATCACAAAACACGCAGACACCATCAAAGGCATGCTAATTACTTCACATTTAATAATTTTTTCCATTTCAAGATCAATATCTTATCAGTCAGCACTTACTCTGATCAATCTGTGCCCTGATTTTTATATTCATTAGTATTAACTTTGCTCTGCTTAATTTTAAACACCAGCCTATAAAATTTTCCTGTTGTAGCTATTACCATTTAATTAACAAACCATTTCTAAAGAAAGCTTAATCGTGCTATTTAGTATGGAGCTATGCACACCTTATCCATCTGTGAACAAAAACATTTCTTTTAATACAGATGCCCAGAGATTCATCTACTGCAGCAAATATATAACAAGGCCTCTTGTCAAAGAACTATTCAAAGTGTTTACTTGCCCAAAAGATCTTGGAAGCAGGAAGGGCACTTTAATCATGGTATAATGAAACCAAACTTCATGACAACATATGACCCAGTGCTATATTAAAAGACCTTCAAAAAATTTTATCTTTAGCAGAAGGCTGATTTCACATGATTGGACCATTAGATTTTGAATGAGCTTTGCATCTTCTGGAGCCATCAATGACTAACATGATTTTTGCTCAGATTTTCTACATTCCTGATACAAGTTTGATATGTCAGGATGATTACAGTGCTGCCCAGTGATTGTCTACACTTTAGTTAGTTTGATTCAAGTGGGACAAGTGGTAAATAACCATGCTATATCATATATTTACTATATACACCAAAATATTTTCCAAATAAGCCTTAAATTTTTTTAAATATACATATACTGATGTAAATGGCATCATAATATAATGCACATGCTGAAGGAAAAAAAAAATGAAAAGCATGTTGCAACAAAAATGCAATTATCTTATATTGGCATCCATCAGTATCCACGTCTGACATGCATTTTTCCTCCCTAAGCAACATTTGCTAACTCAGTGTTTCTTGGGAGACTGCTCTGTGAGATGTGGATTCTGAGCACATAGCAAGGAAAAATAGTACTGTACATTGCTGTATATAGACAACATAAAAAAAAGTGCAGTAGAAAAATATTTACAAAAATATTCAATCAAGACATATCACAGACCTGCTATTGAGATTCAGGCGATCTGGCAAGTTTGCAAGTTGGTCAGGCAAACGTCGTCTTTTGATGAACATCTCTGATTCTACAGTAACTTCACACAGAGAGAAGTTGCTGCAAGGATAAATAAGGGGAAAGTAATTTAAATAAAACCATAATCGTCTATGATATACAACAGATTCTAAAGAAAAAGCATAATCTGGTCCTTGCTATGTTAGCAATATTAGGTGGACAGAACTTTCTCAGCAGAAATTCTGTAACCACTTGATGCACAAAGAATTCTTGGTTAAAGGCCTGCCTTTCCAAATTTTAGGCACAAAATGTGCTAGCCATGTTTTTGTTCTTTTTCCCAAAAGCTATGCTCCTTTTGATTTTACCAGGATCCTAACCAAAAATAAGAAACAGTCCCTGTGCTCACCAACTTGACTCCGTGATGCCAAACTCCTGCAGAGCGAGCATAACCACTTCCTTCGCTGTTGTTTCCTGCAAGATGTAGACATACCAGTCTAATGTAGTTTTTTTTTCAGAAAACATAAAAAGAACCTCCACATTTCCAGAACTTCACCTCAAAGCATGCTCTACTGATGCCATCAGCTGTAAGTCATCAAGAATGACTAATAATACATTTCAATGGACTAAATATATCAAAGCTCTTCTTCTTCAAAGAATACTGCTTAACTTACTTTGTGTATGAGAAGGAACTTGAAAGACTGATCAGCACGATAGACCTTCACCACATGTTCAGGATAATCACTTCTGTCATCAACACCTAATGTTAACGACGAGATATCAGGATTGCTAGCACTTAGATGATTAGAAAAGCCTGTTGTTGAAGATGATGACGATGATGATGATTTGCGAGATGGTTTGGAGTAAAGGCTTTCATCTGAATGGTTGATGTTTCTGTTAAAAACAAGACAGTACAGAAATTTTTTTTATGTAATTAAGTGTAGCAGGAGAAAGCTTACTAAACCTATTTGCCTTACTGTACATTTGATCTGCACCAAACAAATGAACAAACAAAAAAGGGTAGCAAAGCTTAAGATTTGCTAGAGAAGAGCTTGTCTGAAAATTAAGGATCCCTAAACATGAAGTAATAAACATGAAGTCTAGTACTTCTAGAACTTCTGTTGCAGCCCTATGTTCCCCAAGGAGTAACAAGGAATAAAGTAAAACTAGTAAACTTTGTAAAGAACTATCTGGTCTAGTTAACATGTCCATGCTTAAATACCCACTTATCCATCAGGGATCCTTTCTCTCAAGTCTTTACTGTTTGGTAAAGCCATGTAGCCAAAATAACCATGTCCTTACCAGATTAAAACAAAAACAGGGTTAAAACTGTTGAGCTCTTTAAACTGACCACTCACCCATTCATTTTAGGTAATATATTCATCTTCTCTAGAGCTTTTTTAATGCGGGGCTTGGTGCCCAGCCCAAAGAAACCTTTTCGTTCTGGCTTCTTTTCCTTCTCTGTTGTAATGAAAGATAGTGTAACCTCCAGATCGGGAGCAGACAGTCGGTGGTGGGCTGCTGGTGGAAGACCTGCTTCATCACGTTTTACTTTTCTTGGAGTGTTCTTTTCTGCAGACCTTAGCATTTCTTTAAAATCTGCCCAAAAGGTTTAAACCAACTGCACATCAGTTTAAGAAACACATATGCTGATGAAAACAACATACAAACCCCCCATCCAAAGAAAAAAGTTTGCCAGAAGTTTGCATCTCAGTCCTCACTTAATAACTGAATTTGTAGAGAATATTTCCATGTGTGGAGTTTGATGTGCTGTGCAAGAAATATTATAACTTCACCAATGGTTAACAATACACAGAAACACAAGCAGCAGCAAATAGATGTCACCTTGGCAACTGAGAATAAAGGGCGTGGATGAAAAAAGAAATTGTGTCAAAGAGCTCACTAGATCATGGAAAAATACACACACAAATTAAAAAAAAATTATGTTGAGTGTAGAGAGAGGTGTAGAACATCATGCAGAGAAGCTTAAGCAAAAGAACAATTTTTCACAGATTAAAAAGAAAAATTGGAACAGACCTTGCAGATTAGACTTTACGGAGATACAAAGATGAGTCGATCCTCGCAAAATCTCCAATGCCTTGTTATAGTAAATCTGCTGGAACTTGGTACCATTTACTTCCAGAATCTGTAACAAAAAACTCTTTGTGAACCAACTACAAAAATAAAAATTGTTGAACAATATGTGCTTAATCATTTCCCTTTACTGTAGATGCCTGAACAAATTTTATCTGCCCCTGTCCCTCCCCTTCAAAAAGAAACAAAACACCCCCTCCCCAAACTGTCAACCAAACTATATCATCTAACCCAACACAGACACAGAGCATCTTTCTTTGAAGTTTAAACCAATGCCAACCTGATCGCCTCGCTTCAATCCAACTTCAGCAGCCTTGGACCCTTTGTCCACCTTAGTAATGAAGATGCCATGTCCCCGTTCTTGCCCGCCCAGAATAGAGAAATGGAGAATCTCGTCTCGTGCAGTACGCATCAATGTCACAGTGCGAACTTTTGCTTTTGCAGTGCATGCCATGTTTAGTAGGCTCATCTGTCCAACCATCCGCTGCAACATCAGTTGACAATCAATGGTAGGATTGGTGTGAGGTTACACTAAGTTGTGTAAACATTTTCTGGACTGCTTCACAGCATCAAGTCCATGAACACATTAGAAACCCCTAACCAGCATATACTACATACATTGCAAAAGTTACTTATAACATTTCTGATATGACAGGATGGCCAATTCACACCCTTACCATTATTTTCTGATTAAAAATGACCTGTAAACCATACTTGTGGGTGAAAAATCATCAAAACATGAATCAGCAGATACTGCCTGGTGTTTGTAACAAATAATACAAAAGCAGTAACCCCAGTGGAATAAGTAACGAAAATCTATTAATTACAAAAACACACAACACACATACGTGCATGTAGGCACACACACAACTCTGCAAGGCATGGCATGTTATATCTCCAATGCTGGTTTATGTTCTTAGAATGTTTACTTTAGCTTAAAACACTCTGAACATACAATATTAACATAAAAAGATGATAAAATCAAATGACATATCAAACAATCCACGCCCATGTTGGTTAGATTTCTATTTAGGCACACGATCTTTGGGAGACAAAGAGGAAAAATTGTCAGCATCTACAACCAGAAGCTCAGGTGTATTTAGGAAGGTGTGTCAAGAAATGACAGGTAGTAGGCAGCAGCAAGAAAAGGAAAGTCTCTATGAGAAATGTTATTATGGCATATTTTAGAGTGAAAAGCAGTTACATATTTTTCTTAATAAGTGACAAATCAGCCAGCCATCACCAGTTAGCTGTTAATTCTATCCACAGAGCTTTTGGAGATGTTAACGCCATGGTGTGCCACTTCAATTAGTGCATTGTGGGAAAAGGAGAAAAGTCAATAAATTAATTTTTTTCTGATTACAAAATTTACTGAGCAATTGTCTTGGTCCACTTAGTTAAGCTTGAAATAAAGCCTTATGAAGCTATGAGTCAGAAAAGCAAATAGAAAAGTTAACATGTAAAAGACAGAAAAGGAATGAAAAAAGTAGTAGGGATTATAAGCTGTTGAAGGCAATAAAATTGAAAAACTACTGTTAATGTGTCACGAAAAGCAACCATGTTTGCTCTTTTGCACCAACAATTCTGTGTACTTTGTTACGGCATGGTTTCTGCATTTTGTTTTTAAACAATAAGCATTTAGTTTACCCACTATCATCATGACAATGAAAAAGATGTTGAGATTTTGTGGAATCACCTAATGTGGGCAATCCAGAATAAACCTGGAGCTTTCACCTAAACACAGATTTTACATTTGCCATGTGATGAGGTAAAATACATGGGGATACATTGTTAGCCATCTGCAAGTAGAAGCCAATGCTTACCTCAAAGTCTGTTTCTGACTAAAAACAAGAATTGCAGAAAAAGATTATAACCCAATACTTCCCACTTTCGTCTTATTATTCCACACAATGTTTTTCAATGAACTGTATATTCATATCATTGTGGGTTGGTAACAGTTCACAAGATTTAGGTTTGCCCCTCTTCTCCACCCGCGAGACTTGAAAAGAATAAAATCAAAGCAAGAGCTAGCAGCATGGCATCATTTGATAGTTAGGCTTGACTTTGTTCAAGTGCAAGTCAGAAAATGGGTGAGGAATAAAAACCTATCAGAGGCATGCCCATTCCTATCTTTAAAAAGTGTGCTGGATAAGGATGTTACAAATGCATGCAATGTAAAATGTTCAACACAAAAAATGTCCATTAACAGTCAGAATTTCAGAAAACACAAAACTGATCAAGCAGAAAAATGATTACTAATGACATCAAAGCCAAATATGTCAGCCAATTAATTTTTGAAAAGCATTTCAATTTCTCAACTGCTGAGACACAAGTTTTTATCAAGCATAAAATTTCATATAACAGATACAAAAGCCAAAGAAGTTCAAAGTGAGTTTTCAAAAGCACTTCATTTTCTCAATTGTTTTACAACAGTGGGTACCCACAAAAACTAATGCTAAATGCGCACCATGAGTTTTTCTTCCAGACATTATTAACCACAGAAAATTGCTTTAATACTTGAAGTGGCTTGAGGCTTACCTTCTAGATATGTAGTGCACTACATATCTGTCAACTAGCCTTGTTTATATGCTGCATCATTTACTCAGATTACAAATAACAATGTAGTAATGCAGACATCGATGTCCACGTTACTCAGGCACTAATCTCTCTGACCACATTTAAAAGAAAGAATTAGCGACCTCAAACCAAAAGAAGGCAGAGACTCATTTTTGCTTTGACTGCTACTGCCCTTTTAAAATCTGTTCTCTTGCCTTTCATTATATGCTCAAACATATAATTTACTATGGGGGTGGGTGGGAGGAACCTTTCTAAATTCACCTTAATTGTGCTGAGAGACAAGTTTCTGATGACTCTATGTGTGTATCTGAGAACATCACACCAGTGGCATGAGGAAATCTGCCTTTTTTGACAACAAAAGATATGTTTATAAATCAGTCCTAGTTATCAACTGCCACAGAAAAACTCTTAAAAAATGTGGAATTCTGACCTCCCACAAGCAACCAATCCCAAATCCAAGCTGTAAACAAGAAAAAGGGCATTTAGATTAAATCAAAACCAACCTCCTGTTCAAGCAGGCATTCAAAATGCTCTAGGAACTCGCACATTGCAGGGTCTGTCTCGAAGTCATTAAAGTGGTTGTTAACCCAAAACAGCACCACTCGAGTCACCTGTAAAATATTTATGGAAAAGGGATGATTCAAAGATTTTCAAGCATGAAAGCACCCACAACAAGAGTAGAATTCATATCAAATGCTTCATGTCATTGTATTCCTACTTTAGATTCCCCTATACCTCTACTCCTAAACGTACAAACTCTTAAGAGTTCTTTATCAAGCATTTAGTTTGGTCATACCCTGGGTCTGTAGCTGGGATTGTCAAACCAATGAAGCAAACTGTTAGCCAGGTGAATTGGGCCATCCAGGAAAGTGCGGTATGTGAGCAGGAAGTCCTCAACATACGTGGGATCGATGGCTGAATGATCCTCAACTAGATGTTGCATAAGCCGTGCGGGTGTACCCTACACATGGAAACTTAAGATTCTAGATGGATACCAAAGCAGTCACAAAGGCACACAAGATGCACTTACTTGGCTTTAGGAAACATGTTTAATATTGCTGTTTACATCCCCTTTGTCTTAAGATTACATACCATACTACTTGCATTCTGCTCTTTCCCATGACATGAATTACTCACTGAATTACTATATGTCATTAATCCAATTTTTTAAAGCTTTCATATTTTTCTCCTAATCAGCAACATTAGAAAACCCATGTTCTAAAGTAAATAAATTAATTTTAAAAATGCCACAAATAACAAACATACACAAAATGAACCACAACCAATAACGAAATGGAGTGTTCTATGAACAACTAACAATAATAAATAAGACAAATGCTAACCCTTATAACAATCTGGCCTTTTCTGTTGCCTCCCTCCAGCTCACGATGTTCTGTCACCATGACAACCTGGCCTTGTTCCTCGTGCCTTTGTGTGTTCTCTTTTTCCTGGAAGACAAAGGCCTTAAACTCACTGGTCATCACTTTGCTTGCTTTTGCTATATTATTTTATATAAATATTTTACAGTTAACTTATATTAGTTTAACTTTGTAAAAAATTTCACAGTTCCAATGTTTGTTAACTCTTCCTAACATTAACAGCTTACGACAACACACAAATTCAGGTGGGAAAGCAATCAAACCTTATTTACCTGGTTTAGAATGTGATAGTAATCCTGTTGTGCAATACAGACAAACTGACAGTCATCTACCATTGTACGCATCACTCCATTGTGGTACAACTTCTCTATAGTAGGTGTGATTCCAAAACTGTTCACCAGAAAAACATCATTAAATAATAATGTATGACCTTACTTTCTAGTACTTTCTTTTAAATCCACATTATCCTTGTTCAATGGAATATGTATGCACTTGTGCATTTTTCTGAGAAGAAAACTGTGCACTTCTTTGATTTTTATGGCATAAATATTTAATGCTTTGAAAATCTGCTCTCTTCCCAGCCAAAAAACCCCATCCTACTATATCAATATCACATTAAATACATTGGTACATCGAGAGGGAGTGAGAAAGCGCTTCATTCAGTCTTTTAATTTTTCAAAGACAAGCTAAAATGAAGTATAATACTCCACAGAAAAGATCTACACAAGTTTTGTACCCTAAAAATGACTATGCTAACCTGTCGCCCATCTGCAGACGCTCCACACTGCCATCTGGCCGTGTAATCTCAACCTCGCCATTTAAGATGACAGACCAGGAGTCCAGCTCCTCCCCATCTTTCATGACCACAGTTCCCTCACGTGGGACAACAGCAAATACCATGACACTACATAGTGCTCGCCGAGTCATTTGGGTCATGTTGGCAAATGCCTGAACAATCATTGCAAAAAACATTTTATAAAAAAACAGAAAACAGGAAGACTTACAATTAACATTTTATAAAGTCTTTAAAAACACGTGGCGATAACCACAAACTGATAAAATAACTAAAAACAATGAAAACCATTAAACTTTTCAGGATTTCAATTTTTGTTGCAATTCAATGAACCTACTGCCTTTCATGTTTCAAACAGGAACATTCACATGAACTATACCCTGTGAATGACAATTTATTTGTAATCTAACAATACAATATAGGCACAAGATTTATATAATAATTAGAGAACATAAAGATTGTGATCACTGCATTATAACTGCCAAATTACATAGACTGCATGTGTGTACACAATAGTACACACACATATATATATATATCTACATATGTTTCAGTAAAAATGTAAAATTACTCTTAAGTAAAGGATGCACAAGCAATGAGATGCAAAAACAGTCAGAACTGCTTACTCTAAAATGTTGCATAAACTCCATGAGTATTTCAATGTCATCTTCTGTTCTTTCAGAGGCAGTCTTTTCCAGGCAGTCTCGTACAGTGTCATCATTCGAATAGACTAAGAACAAATCAAAACAAACCAAGTAAAGAACAATTTATATCTTCAATCAGTCTGTATCTTTAAACATGCAATCCAGGCTGAAAGAAAAAAATTCTGAAAGTCTTACTTGGGTACATTAAAGACACATCATATGTCAATTTTAATAAAATAAATAAAAAAAATAAAAAGGCCTTCCCCTTAAGTTTTCTACTTTACTCTCAAGTGTATCAACATACACAAACTCTTTGACAATAAGTCATAGTTAATATTCTTTTCTGACTGCAGTTAGCACCACAAAATAGAATAAGAAAACTTCTTAAACATTACATATCTTACACCGGTAGCAACAGTGATGCAACAAAATATGTTGAGGAGTAATTACTGTCAAAACTGATTTTTTAATCTGACCATTAAATGTGAAAAATAAAATAAAGGAAACATTCGGTGCTACTGGCCAAGTACAAAAGCTCCTGATGCAGTTCTCTCCACATAGTTTTGAGTTAGTATCTTCATCATTTGTTGTCTAAATAATGCACTCCAACAATCAATGCTGTGCTATAAATACACTGTGAAATATGTACCTTGGTACATGATTGATAAAGATGATTATCCTGTTTTAGAAGTATTTTTCATTTCTGCACTATCAGTAAGTCTTTTTTTTCAGTTTTCTTGTTTAAGCAGTCTTTATGGAATTACACTTACTGTTAATGAAACAATTTTTCTTTGTAACCCTTGACTTATCTAGTAAACATAAAAAATCTGTAGACATTTTTCTTGTTAAAGTGGTGTCCTAAACAAAAGTAATATTAAATGAAATATGATTCTGGAGCAAGCAAGCACCACCTGAGCATAAAAGAAAAAAAAAAATCAGGAAACTTCATGGATGCATTAATTTTGCAAGGTTATGGCACTTCCCATGCTCTGAGTCTATTACCATTAAGAATCATCTCCCCTTTAATGTCAGTCTCAATGTTACAAGCAAATTCCCCTTGTTTTCAGTTCTTATAGCCTGATAAGCTCATTCAATAAATATTAAATGCAGCTGGTGCTTATGCACACAATGTTTTTTCAACTCCATGCTCTGTACACATGCATTAGATGGTTTTACTTCCTGAAGCTTGCCCTACATCACATCCACTTATGAACCAAATCTGCATCAATGCTGCCTACAAGTAGAAAGGAGGGTGCTTAAGTGGACAAAACAAATGTTCTATCAAAAAAAAGTTCCCATGGGTTCTAGGCCAGACTGGGAATGTGCTAGTGCAAGGAACTAGGACATGACTAACAATGGGTGACATCCTGCTATTTACCTCACAGATAGCAGTGAGAAAAAACACACAATCTCAGGTGAAACTTTGAATTGGCTGAATGCTTGTAATATGAGGGTGAGAATATACAGCTGAAATATGAGCTTGTGTCTTAAGTATTTATTCTGTGTTTGAGAAAAAGAGACCTAAGCGCTGTTGTCTGGTAATCATGGAGTCAAAAACAGGCCACATATACAAAGTGATAATTGTGAGACAGCTCAGGTGCCCAGAACAAAATTAATGGATGTTACAGTCTGTTTTCAGGGCTTAAGGTTGGCAGCACTCACTACAATTAACAAACTGTAATTAGAAAGGCTGAAATTAATAATAAATGTGATTTATGTAGTCCATAATCACACTTATGAAGAAGCATGCTCTTAGTGTTTAAGAATGAGACATGGACAGCATATGAAGGATGGAAAGATAAGCAACTGTACAGACAAGTAATAAAAGACAAATATAGAAGACCCAAAGATGAATCAGGAAACAAAAAGTATAGAAGGATTCAGAAACACTTTGCTTTGAAAATCTGCTTTGAAACAACATGTCTTGATTATTGATTGTAAAGTCTTTTCTCCATTTGACAGTCTACAAAACATTTCTAACACTTTACCTCGTTCTTCGCTGATGGCTTTCAAAGTGATAATGATAACATGGGAGAAAACTGCGGCAATAAAGAACTTTCTAGATCTTAAATCAGCAGCAGAATTATAGCTGATGGATAAGAGTAAAATATAGTGCTGTAAACCTGGATAGTGTACTTCAGAATAATATGGAATAAATCAAAAGAGAATAAGACAAAAATACTTTAATACTACATTTCTCTAAGACAATGAATGATTTATTCACCTCAGTGGACTCTGCATACCCCTCCTCATCATCTGAGTCTACCATACTCTCCACCAATCCACTCATATCTGCTTCTGGATTATCTGGGTCTTCCAAAGATGACTGCATCATGTCAGACCCCGAGTATGCACTTGATGTATCGCTTGCACGAGAACTTCTTTTCATCAACTGGTCATGACGCAGAAAAGGTTCTCGTAGCATCAATCCTACAGCTCCCCCGCCATCTACTGGTAACTGAAAACATTAAAACATATTTTATAATCGCACAATGAGCTCCATAAATTTATAAATAGCAGATAAACTTGAGTACAGAAAGAACAAAATACCTATGTATGTAAGGACAAGGAAATGAGATTATAAGGAAGTATATCTCAACTTGTCCCTCCCTCCTGTAGGTGCTGTGATACCCCCTGACATCATTGATGTGATTTTAGATTTTTACAGCTCTGTTGTTAGCTTAGAAATATGTAGGAAAACTGGTGAACAAGAGAAACAGGCACCTGTCAATTATGTGGCATACCTGTTCAATCACACTATCTGAGTTCATCCTTCGTATGCCTGTTCGAAGGTCAAGGTGGGGATCCAGGTTTGGAGACAACAGCCGATCTAAATTGGCTGAGCATGTATTGCGCTGACCTCCTTTATGTGCCTGTACATCTGGGTAATCGATCTGGAACAATACAACACACATAAAAAATTAAACATTTTCAACTTTTGCCCTTACTCCCAATTTTTATAAAAAGTGTTTAATGCTTCAGTAAAAAAAAAGTCACATTACCAATTTTTATTAAGATATTTTATAACCTTCAAGAAGCCTGCCTTCACTATATTCAACACAGCAGGCAAAATGTTTCTTATAAAATTAGATAAAAGACTAGTTAAAATGCTTTATTTTCAATGTATGGATGTATAAACAAACTTAAGTAGGGAATTTAAAAAAGTGAGTTGTGAGCATACAAGCTTGTAGAAGTAGAAACCAGAAAGAAACAAAAGATTAGTGGTGCATGGAAATGCCTGAATCTTCAAAGTAAAATGATTTTTTTTCTTTTTTCAAAGGAGTTAGGGAAAAAGCTAAGTGCTCTGTTAATAAATCTTTTAAAATGTTGCATAGCCACAAAAAGAAAAACTGCCTGGTTCTGGAACAAAGTAACCAACTTATCTGACATCCTAACTTATAACCTGTACAGTGTCATTTTTGACTCTTTGGTCAACAGTTATAAATGGTAAAACTACGTAGCTTTACATTAATTTACTTTTAGCAATATTTTGCACTTAGTCTGAGCTATGAGACAATGTAGACTGATGTGGCAAATATTCTCACCTCATGAGAATGATACACCGCTTCTATAACATGCGTCATATCCAAGTCAATGTACGGTATATCCCCAATGCTATCGCTGCTTCCCTCCTCTACTAGTGTGGTGTCTATCCTGAACGGTCTTCTCTCAAACCCATTTTTATGCTTTGTCTCCGACTTAGAGGGAGCCACTTCCTCCCTGGTCATCTCCAGCCTCATCATTTTCATCAAATTCTTCATCGCCATGGCCGCACCGAAGCACACACACACACTGCTCACCGCGAATCCCAGAGGCTAACGTGCATCAATCAATCTCATCTGAACAGTCGTGCTACATAGTGCTTACTTCCTCCCGTCTTTTTTTTTTCTTTTTTGAAGAGAGGGGTGGGAGCGCTGCTCTATGTTGATAGACACAAACACAATAAAACAAACACTGCGCTCTCAAAATCAGTTCATCGATCAAACACAATTCACAACCCCATTTTCGTTGACAATGTCCACACGACGAACTCCCTGTTCTGTTTCCCTTAATCACTGTGAACCTCCAACGATGTTATGTTGTTGAAACTTATCCGCTCACGACCGTACTCGGTACAGGCGCACTCTTTTCCTCCCGTTGGATTCCCTTCCTTCCGATTGTAGGGAGGGGGAGCAGCTCTGGCGGTCTAGCAAACAAGAAGAACACCGTCCCACGGCGAAAAGGTTCCAAAGATGCACGGCGCCAGATAAAAGTCAGGCTGGATTCCTCACGAAGCGCGACACCCAGCTATCGCTTGACAGCGTCCAGGGCGGTCCAGCACGAGCATCTGCACGTTGCGGTCAGGCCGTGTCGAGGCGAGAGCCTGGCCACACAGCCACCTTCTCTCGCATCCTGTTGGCCCTCACACACACACAGCGGCCCTGTTCTTCAAGAACACACCCCCGTCTTCAATGAGAAGTCTTTTCTCAAGAATGTTCTATATATACATGCATAAAAAATCCTGGGAATGATTCTGGTACACGGAACTGGAGCTGCGTTTCGCGACTGTCCTGCGTTGTTTTAGACTATCTGGCAGCCGCCGGAGTAGGAATGGAGGAAGTTTGGAACGAGGGGTGGGGGAGGGAAGGGGAGGGGTGAGCTGGTAAGTGATGTCGATGGTGCAGCGATGTGTTTTGCCATTCAACGCAGACTTTGAGCACGCAGGCGTCAGCGGGAGAACGAGAGGCCTGTTGACTGTGTGGTTAAGTGAAAAGTCGTGCTGACGGGTCGGTGCGTCAGACAGTCAAGCACCGTGCACAGGAAGGACAACAAGAGGTCCCGGAACTGTCACCATCCCTGACTGACGATGTCCACACGCACACACAGAGCAGAGCATGCGTGCACGCACATTTTCCGCTTTTCGTAGGCCAAGCAAGCTTCATCCGTCACTCACTCCCCGTCAGCCATGGCGTATTGACGGTCAACTCCGGCAACACGGCACGGCCGACCATTGTTTCGTAATTGTGAAATGAGAATATCTGAGTATAGGTCTCGACACCATCGAGAACAGCGGCGTGCCTTTCACATTAGTTGCTGTGTATCAGCGATGTCTAGCAAATCATAACTCCACAGTGACGAGGAATGACTACTCTGTACTTAGCCTACCCTAGGGGAACGGCGAAAATGATTTTGTAAACGATTCTGCTTGTGGGATATAAGCTTTTACGAGCTAACCTACCGGTTGTCATGATGCTCTTCCTCACCCTGCCTCCCTGTCACTCAAGGAGCCATTGCTACATCAATAAAGCAGCATTTCTGAGAGAATGTCTTTTGCTCTACTTCCAATTTACTGCTTTTATAAATACTATCATTTCTATGTAAAAATGTTCTTTTTTGGCTAATGTCTTAAGTCAAAATACAAATGCCCCCGGAAAAGTACGGTTCTCGTGGCAGAACTTTCCCGTGGAGACCCAGCCCGAGATTAATTTATGAATCAGAAAATCAGAAAAGTCAAGAGTATGTGTAAATGGGTTGGTACAGAACGCCCTGTAGAACTGCTCATCTGATGGGATGTCAGAGCACTGTGATTCACTCATTATCACTACTGAAATCTCAGCGACATCCCGCAAAGCAGCTGCCCACAGGGTCGTGACCTCATTACATCCCTATACTGGGTCATTTTACAAAATCCCTCTGTCGTTGGGACCCAACTCCGCCCACGCCCACTAAGTGCTGTTCCTGTCCACACCCACTGCCTATTTCTGCATTGGCGGTTCCGGATGCTAAGATGACTTATAAAGAATTATCAGTCTGAGGAAACGTGGTCGTTGTATGATCACAGTCTGAAGACGTGTGCCCTTCATGACCTCAGCCTCTACCTTCTCGCAGTAATTAATTTTCTTAAATTGCCGTATGGATGGAACGTGAGCGAAAGAATGCACGCAGCTGAAAGAAAAGGGAGGTATGCAGGTACTGACCGCTATCATTTCTGACGGCTCCAGGGTCAGGCACTCGCTGGTCCTCCGTGCACATCCTTGGCTGCGCTTACCGAAGCTGTAACAGACAGAATCACATGAAAAACTTCATTTCGTTCTACTGAGTATGTAACACCCACAACCGATGACTTTGGGATACAACTTAAGTATAAAAGTTACAACTTAGCTATCAAAATCGATTCGGGGTGAAAGAGAGAGAGAAAGAAAGAGAGAATGGAGTGGAAGCGACACCCCCCTCTTCACTTCTCCCGCTCTTTTGTTTTAGAGATAATTTCGGCCCCTTCAGAAAATGACGTGACCCCCGACCCTCTCCCCTAGTGAACCCATGAAAATCGCGAACTCATCTTGAAGTATGATAGAACAACAATTAAAAAGCAAATTTTGTCACATTTAAAAATGTTCTTTAAAACGGCAAAACAACTGTTTCGTTCACAGTCACACGGAGCTAAAGACAGAACGCAGCTCAAGGAAGTGATGAAAGTTTCTGTTCTCGTGACACTATGACACCAAGGAAACAAAACAGAGCAGCTCGAATCGTTCTCGCTTTCTGCACCCACCCAGCCACTCGCATCACACACCCAGTCAGCTTTTTGTCAATACGAAAGCGAAATAAGATACTCCCACCAAAAAAAAAACAAAACAAAACAACAACAAAATACCAACGACAAACAAACATCACGAGCGAGCGAGTGTATCAGAGGCGGGGGTAGAATAAAATTAAGAGCGCTTACAAAAAGCGTAAAAGAAGACAGCGGCAATAACTGCCTGAAAGAATGGGTTTTAAAAAAAAAAACGTAGAACTTTATTTACAGGATAAACAAACGGGAAAACAAACCACACTGTATACCTAACTGCTCTTGGAAAAGGCAATAGTTATACTTGACACCCCACCCCAAATATCACTCCAACAATGTGAGAGAGAACGTGATCAAGAGAGCTGTGAGCGGCCCAAGGCAGCGCGCCGCTACAGACAGAAGCATTCATAGGCGTGTGGTCAGACAAAACCTTTTCAACATTCACCATCACAAGAAAACACAGCATTCCATTCTCTGGTAATGCCAATTACTTCACGGGGATTGCTGCGAGATTTCTTTAATCATTAGCGAGCTGTACCCTGACCCAATCGAGCTGAGACTATAAGCATGTACACATAATCCTAGTTTTCATTGCTACCTGCTCCCGTGTAGTGACTGCAAAGTGTCCCAGTGTGGGCATGCGGGTTCACTTGCCACCAGGTGACTGTCACCGGCGTTGATCTTTTCCACCTCCTGAAGCAAAGAAGCTTCCCCACCCTCTGGAATGCTCGGTTTGCGTGCACCTGGTTGCAGCGCATGGACAGCCGCTCTGCCACTGGGACGTTCGCAAGTCACCTGCTGATCGGAGCTCTAGAGTCCGCCCGTCCCCTCTGGCCCCGTCTGTCCACCTGGCAACGTCCTCTCGGCCACGGTGCACGTCATTAGATTCTGGAGTGTCGGCCGCCTTGGATTCCTCGCACGGCGGTGGCATGGCTTGTCCACGCGGGTTGCCGTTATTGCTGCCTCCTTCGTGACGAAGGCCGGCGTCTCGGCGTTGCCGATAACGTAGAAGAACATTAGTGCAAGCCCCACTGATACAACCTGTGCAAGTGGTGCTTAGGTGCACGATCTCTCAGCTCCTTGTCGTGGACGGTTTGTCACGAGATTCTAGCGCGTGCGACTCGAGCGGCGGATTGCGGCAACTTTTGGCTGTGGAGGCGTCGAAGGAGCGGAGGATTCTGGCACAGACAGGACGGTACGAGTCCGTGTAATAAGAGCCTGATATTATAAGACCTCGCCAAGCTTCGTGACGCCGCGGCCCAATCAAAGGTCGCGAACGGATTGTCGCCGTCACGCAACATTGCCGCTCAACGTCTTCTCACGCTCCAGTTCCTGAAACACACTGTGTGTGTGTGTGGCTTCAGTCAGTCTGACGTACACTCGTGTTTAGTAACTTTATCCAGAATCATCTGACGACATCAGTCTTTCCGCCACCAAGAGTCCCAGAGCAGTTTAAAGTTCAAGGATGTTTTTATTAAAAGCGGATCTTGTCGGCGGCTGGGAGGTGGTGGTTGCGGCGGCGGTGGTGGTGGTGGAATTGGTGTTAAGCCAACACCTAAGGCTATATCACGGCAAGGCAGCCAGCCCTGTAAATGGTGGTGGTGGGGACGGTGGGGAAAAACAAATGCTTGAAAAGCACACCACCATTCCACCCCGGACGTTGTGTACGCCACGCAGAAGGTTTCGGCACCCGACAATTTCTCGGGGACTTGAGACGGGTGGCAACGGCCAGTCGATGCCGTGCGCACAACAATGATGTGGTGCTTGTGCGTGCTCACACTACGCCTGCCACTGTCTACGCACCGTCGTCGTCGAGGTGGTGGCCACCACACAGACCGAGACTTACGCTGCTGGCGTGGTCTGGCTCCAATGTCCGCTGAACCGTGACGTGGAGCTCCACGAAAAGACAATGACACTTTGTAGTAACACGTAATCCATGCTGGATAACCATACCTCTCCCCGTCCCTACCTTTTCTTTTCACCTTCGCGTCATTACAATCGGCATCAACCAGCAGAAACCTCCTCAGGGTGTCGCACAACATCTCAAGTACAAACAAGGAAGCGCTGAGACGAAACCTCCTTCCCCACACCACTCCAGGTCACAATGCTTTCGTCCACGAATGCAAGTGGTGATGGCTGGAGTTATGTCCTGCAAACTGTACCAGCGGAGAGGTGTTTGATCAGCAAAACACGTTTCACCTATTTCTGCACTGTCTTCACCGCTGGAGGGTGTGAGAGTAGCGTGACAAAAGGTCAGTCTAGAGTGCTCCGTAGCCGCCGGCGTATCGGTGATCTGTGCCTCGGTTAAGTAAATATTTAACCACAACCGTCACCAGAAGCGTCAAAGGCAGTGACGGTGGACACGGGAAAGTAGAAAGGTCCGATTCAAATGCGCCACTCAGTGCCTAAAGGCATTCTAAAATGATGCTCATCTTTCTACGGCTGCATTATCCGCACACGTGAACCCGTGTTCTTTTGTCACATCTGTTGTGGTAGCAACAACTCGCGGTTTATCCAAGCTTGGTGCAACACAGCAAAACGTGTGACGAGGTGCACGCACTATGGCTGTGTAACTAATCGTGAAGAATATGCTGGCCTGGGCACGAGGGATGAGGGAGATGTGTATCCGGCTTTTGCTTCCACAGGTGGGAGGCCGATGCCGAGTTGCTCGTGTTCCCCAGCGTACAGTTACTGAAGGCCGCGTGCACGTCTGTCACTGAAGACAGGCTCCACTACACTGCCTGCCAGACACTGGCCCTCGAGCCGCCCAGCTCATTTATTGCTCTACACTCCAGTGATCAATCCCAGCGCGTCAGCAAGTCGCATGCAACTCCATGGGGTGGATAATGGTTTCCTTCCACCGTCGTCATTCAGTTACATTAGTTCCATTACCTCCAATGCACATACAAGCCAACGAAGATCGTATGGATGTCAACATCGGTAAGTCGACCACTTGGATGGTTAAATAACGGCACCTTCTAAAATCTGTACGAAGAAGATGGGGAAGGTGGGATGGGGGCGAACGCGTCCCTCAAGGGGACAGCAATAACAAAGCCGCACCGTCTCGCTGACCTTTACATCCTGCACCCCACCCCTGCCAACGGTCAGTTCGCCTCCGTCCCACCACTCCCCCATGGTCAGTTCTCACTGACGGTCACTCCTTGTCCAACCAAAGTTTTCACAAACACGCCCCTTACAGACGCCCGAGCTTCGTGTGCGGATTATTATCACCTCTACGGCGTCCGCAGCCCCTAAAGGGCTGGATGAAAGGGAATTCGTCAAACGCCGATGAAGAATCAGTCCAGTGTGTGGTGAAAACACCGGGGTCATTGTACGCGGCGCATCGGAGCCAACAGCCTATCGCCACCCCATCACACTATCGCTATCTCCCCTTCCCCCAGGCTCGCTCATAGTTGTCTATCGATGTAACGCGGTAACACAGCCTCGGCTGTCATGACGCACGGCACCAGCTGACACGTGACCGACACCACCATCTACCACGGCGATGAAGATAACCGGCAATCCTAAACACAATAAGCACACCAATGCAAGGATCCGACAATCCCGAAATTCTTTGCTAGGCCATAGGTTACAGGCTGGACAGTGGATGGCGCCGCATCAGCAAAGCAGGGCATTCGTACAGGTCACACGCGCACCCACACAGACACAACAGAGGGATCATATGGGAGGGTCAGTTCAAATTCTCAGCGGCTTTCACGTGACAAGGTCGCTGGCCATGCCGCAACTCTTTCTCGGAAATGCCATTAGGTTTTGACCGTTCCGCTGACGCAGAGATCAAGGGACGGCATGACCCACCGCCACCACGCGGACAAGGCGAGCTGTGGGCGAAGGGGGAACAATGTAGCACATTATTGGAACTGTCCACGATGTGCCAACACAGACCGGGAGGAAGAGATGAGTACGCACACGCCAAGCGAAGGAAACAGGTCGGTGATGAATGAAACGCCAGCCGTGCAGCCGCGCTCTACGTTGTGTCACGTGGCCATGCCAATAAAGGTGAACAGCCACCGTACCGCGGCTGTACCATTACATATACACCGGTAGCACGTCACGTCCTACTCCACGTAACACTCTGTGTAATTAGCGGCAGACCAGTGGTATACAGAACATGGCCGGACACTAACTTTAGACATGAACCGATTTTACAAAACAAACGTTAACGCCGACGACCATCATGCAAA
The DNA here is from genome assembly GCF_003073045.1 of Pomacea canaliculata. Lineage (NCBI taxonomy): Eukaryota > Metazoa > Mollusca > Gastropoda > Architaenioglossa > Ampullariidae > Pomacea > Pomacea canaliculata. The sequence goes on along the minus strand of NC_037590.1, from coordinate 29,648,322 downwards.
AAGCTTGCGATTTGAATGGAATCTATGTGGAGTGAATATAGCTCACAAGCGGGACGCCTGCGTGCACTCTGTCTCCTTGTGGCAATCAAAATGAATAACGTGTGGTGTTGTAAAGACAAACAGAATGTGAACGCGCGTGTACATGCACATCCGTAAGTTCCTGTATGTAGTTTTGTGAGCGCCAAAGCTCACCGATGCAATGCAGGTTGAACTACACTTTGCGTTGCTCTTGTTACATAAGCGAATGTGTATATTAGGTATATATTTGTTTCCGCTCACAGGAAAAACGTGTTCTTGGTTGCCTGCTGCAACATGTCTACCGTTGTTTATCTCAGGACTAAATCAGAGACAACAAACGGGTGCTCACGTTGCAAGAACTTCAATTTCGTGCTGTTGTCACGATCTGAACGTTCAGATCTGAGTTGGTTGAATGGCTATCTTGATGAGCATGTTAGTATATGACAGTAGAATGTAACAACGTAATCCGCTGTAAGACAAGAATTCGCTCACAATATTATTAAAAATAGAGATATAGACAACCATTCGCTCATATTCTAGGAAAGTTTATATCTTGAATTTAACGATCTGATCCGTTGACATAATCATATAAAAAACCTCATATCACAAACCTCATATGCTAGGAGAGTAATGAATAAAATTATCTACTGTGAGACGACTATTCGCGCATACGCTAGGACACCATGTCTTGAATTTAACTATATGTTCCAGTGAGACAACCATGTGCTTGCATGCTAGGAGAAACGTTGTGACCCCCTCAAGTAGTGGAAATGACCCGCTGACTGCTGTGCGTGTGCACTGTGTGGGGGCAAATGGCTGTCACGGGCGAAGGTTCAAGTCGTGACACCGCCATCTAGTTTTTTCCCCATTAAAAGATGGTTTGGGTCTTCCCGACTAGCATTCTGACTATGCGCTTGTCAAGGATGTATTTACGATTTGCAGCCGACTCCTCTAAAGGAACACTAATGGATTAAAAAAAACAAAAAAAAAAAACAAACAAAACCAGTAAGATGGTTTCCTGATCTCACAATCCACACAACTTAGTGCTATATATCACAATGTTCCGACAACTGAGTAACAACTAAGGCATGTCCCATTTACGTCCCCGACATTTTGTTGTCAGCTTGATGCTAGGCTGGTAGAATGCCGTTCTTTTTCCTTCACACAAGAAATAATGCCAATGTATTAAATGGTCCCGGCACTCACCAGTAGCTAACAATCTTACATCATTTCTAGTAGTGTAGCACAGACCACGTGGCCAGTCGATGAAGGGGGAAGGATAGGAGGAGAGAATGGCGGTGAGAGGTAGGGTTCTGGTGTAACCATTGCAAGGCTAGCCACACGCCGAGACAAAGGACTGTAACGAGCTATCGTTTAACAATGGTCGTCTTTGGCTTATCAAGAGGCGACACCAGAGTTCCGTGCCCTTAAGATGGCTTTCCCAGTATCCTCAGCCAACCTTTCGCACAAGACCTCGGGGAACAATGTGACCTCTCAATCACTTCAGACTGAAGACCGGCACTTAAGGCAGCTGCAGGACGCTCAGCCGAGATGTCCCACTTAGATGGACCTCTCTGGCAATCTGGAATCGCTGCCGAATTCTGGCGATATTGTATGGTTCGATATCCGGCGTTCCTTTTTTTTTTACACAAACTTATTACAAATTAAGGCATGAGATCTTTTTCTTAAAAAAAAAAACAAAAAAACTAACATGTTCTGGAAAACATCAATTTACCAGTTACCATCCAATCACACCCCTTCCCAAGTTCTACAAACCAATGACATGGGCTAGGCTTCGAGTACTTTCCACGAACTAATACCCCTGGACTGCTGGCAGACGATTTTTTTCCAGTTAACTGCTAAAACGAGGCATTACACGACATAGCTTCCGGTTTATTCACATTCTTTGTTTGGGCTCGCCGAGACTAACAGCGGATCACTTCACAAGAGGCCAAGAGTGAGTCTCGGCATACAGACATCAGTCCATCAATACACGTCCATGGTACTTTCCATTTATTCACAAGTATTCGCATACTTGGAAAAGGAGAGACAGGTAGCCAACATGAGACTAACATTTACCCCCTCCCCAACCCATTTAATATGAAAAACGTCCTCGGCCCTTTTCTTTGTGCCAACAAACGCGACAGTCTTTTGTGTGAAACAAGTGTGTACTGACAAGAAAAGGCTAATCTAACTGCTGCAGCACAACAAAATGATCGCAGCAGGACAACGACCAACATGACATCTGACCTAACGTGTCCACACCCTGCCAGTCAGCGCCCCATCTCTCCGTGCACACCCCCCACCACGCACACACACACGCAGCACCCACTTATCTACATACACGCGTCCGCGAGCGCACACACACACACACGAGTGAGAGAAGAAAGAGTCCCACTGCTACGAAAGAAGGCAAAGAGCAAACAGGATATAAAAACTTCACTGACGGAAGTGGCCAGAGGGGGCCAAGACCTTGACTGGCATATATTAGTGTCTCATTATACGTTCTAACGTTCATGTTCTTTGGTCCGAGTGCACAGACTTTCAGTGCAACAAGTCCTTTAATTAATTTCTTTTGGTTTAGCTTGAGTGGGGGAAAGGCTTTAAAAAGATCTTTGTTAACAACCTACTATATGAAAAGAATGTCCTACACTTTTCGGTCCTGCCATAAAATAGAAATAAAATGACCCCAAAGAACAAACTAAGGGAGACAGTCGCATATTGCCAACCGCGAATGCCACGAGTTACTCCTCTTTGAGAAAGTCTGGCAGTGAAGCAAGTGCCTGCGATCAAAGCTATCCATAGCGTAAGAGACCAGTGAAAGAATTTAGTACAAGATGAAAGAAAAATGAACATCACTATTGTAGGCAACAAACAACTGAGCGTGAAGTGAGCGTTTGTTTTTTTCCTGTGGTTCTCAAGACATGTTGAAAGGTAATAAAAGCACATCTGCGCGCACCAACTCCAGCAGCCCACGGTTAATCCGCTTACTGTAAAGTCTTTACAGCGCTCCTGGCTAAAGCAGAAGACGTCAGTCCTGAGAAATAGCCGAGGGCGGCAGGCCAGAGAAAATAATGCTTGTCCCCGACTAAACTCATTTTTGCCAGCCGTCCTAGTGTGCTTCGCACAGTATACGTGCCACTTCCCTTTCACAGCAGGACGGAAAGAGAGTAGAAAAACCCAAGTAGAGCTTTCTGTCGTAACAACGATACGGTCTGCTAAAGACCACCGTAGGTAAAAGCATTAACCGCCGTTGTAACGGGATGAAACTTCCTAGCAGGACTAAACTTCTCAGTATAGTCTGCGCATGCGCATGAAGCGAAAGTTCACTTCGTTATCACTGCATAGCCATTTTTTTTTTTCTTCGCCGAGTTAATAAGTAAAATAGTAAAAGTAAAATGTTATAGTAAATCGGCGAAGAAAAGAAAAGAAAAAAATGGCTACGCAACGATAACGAAGTGAACTTTCGCTTCATGCGCATGCGCAGACTATACTGAGAAGTTTAGTCCTGCTAGGAAGTTTCATCCCGTTACACCGTCACCTGTTCTGTGTAGTGTCAAGCGTTCGGTATGTTATATATCTTGTTCAGGTGATATCTTTGTCAACTCTTAACATGACGAAAATTAACCCACTGTACCAGAAGACGATACCCGTTTCACTTCCCACCACCAGCAGCAGCAGATTCCCGTATTCTCGATGATGTCTGCCGCAGTCCGCTTGTTGTCTGAATACTGACAAACCCACGAAAAAGGAGACAGACAAGCACAGGTGACTGGGTAAAGGCACAGCATCGGCAACTCCCTTACATGCCGCTCACAGTCTGCCCCTTCCATTGCCAGCCACTTAAAAAAAATATAATAAAATTGACGAGACACGCAGCCAGGGAAGGCAGACAAATGGCGACCTCTCATAATTTCCATCCACCCTCACCGTGCAACACTCAACCACTGCTGTCTGCAGATTATCTGCCACTCTAGCGTCAGCGGATATAGTGCACCTGTCAACTTCAAGCACTTAAAACATAACTCCCTCAGACCACGCAGTTGTTGGGTCCTCCACCCCCTAAAAGTTTCGCTAAGTTTCAGAACAGGAAGCTTGTCAGCCACAGCCGGAGTTCCTGTCCACTGAACAAGAATAAACCCCACCCACGGGTCGCTACGCCCATGCACATTTTCGCGTAAACGTCTTACTCCCAGTCAGAGGGTCATTAACATGGAAAATGCATGAAAAAACCAATAACTGGTTACCAAAAAAAAAAACAAAAAAACAAAAACCAAACACAGTTTGTTACAACAAAAACTTCTATGCTGCCATAAAATCTGTGCATTAATAAGTGAAGCAACATCCATCAAGACAAGAAAACCTATAAAAGCAGCGATGTCAGGGGATACATTATCGGTTATGACAACCCTAGACATGTTATAGTTTTGAGATGCCAGCTGGCTTGAGCAACTTTTGCCAGTTACTCCAAGAAGCCGTTGCCAGAAATGTAAACCGCACCGACCATCTTGGCCGGTGTGACGATCTCGACTTTCTGCTAAGATTACCGTTCAAACTTTCACCGCGAAGGGGCGGGCCGGCAACACGGCATCTCTGCCACTTGCTGGTCAGTACAGCTAAGAAGTTTCGTTAAACTTTCTGGAGGCTATTTATGGAGCATCACATGCAGGCCCTGCCTTCCACTTTCAAGGACTGATAGTAGCAACACGCTAGTGCATAATAATGCGCAACTTCTAAAATGGTCCACGCATGTTTTTGTTGCCAACCTGCACGCGAGAATTGTAATTAATGCATAACATATGTTCGGAGAATTATACATGCATGTGACATTAACCCAAATTGTCGGTTTGAGTTCTTCCAGTTTTGATGTTGGCTCATCGCTATGCGTGCACTATAAACAACGTCTGTGCTTGCTATGGAAAAGAAAAATTTTCGTCGAAATACTGATGGCAAACTACTTTTACCCTCAGTTTCAAAAGCTAAACTTTGTTTCTCGTGAATTTTTCCCAAAAAGAGCAGATGAAAATGGCGTGACTAATGTGGACGTGACAAATTCACAACAGATAACGACTGTCTCCAGTCTGATGCATTGTCGACATCGACATTATCTTTCATATTAAAGGATTTTTATTCTATAACATGTCTATGTGCATACACTTATCTCATTCTATTATTGAATATTTAGAAGATTAAAACTGCTTTAGTTCGCATTCTGGAGGATCAGCGCTAAGGAAGCCTTAAGATCTTGATGAGATAGAATACCACGTCTGTATCGAATGAATTACTAATAAAATACTGTATCGTAGGAATATAATGTGCCAGTTATTTCTACTGTTCAACGACTACATGTTTTGTTGCATGTTTGCTGATCAGTCATCATATCTAGCAATAACGGAAGCTACGAATCAAAAACTACTTCTGAATCAGTACGATTGTATCAAATGCGCCATTTCGTCGAGTTGGCAGAAAAAAAAAAGTCAGAAGAACAAGATGCAAAATTACATTCCTTTTAAAACTTAGTCTCTACATCCCCAAATACGATATATAAATGCTCTATTAACCAAAATTAAGAGATATTAAAAAGGAAGATAACCGTCTGACCAATATTAAAGCAAATAATCGTCAATTTCAACTACCGTGACTTAAAAGAGAGAAATAGCCATTTTGCTAGCTTATTTTCTCAAAAACAGCAAGTCAATGCTTATTAAAGGTATTTTACCTGCCCGTCCATAACAAATACAAAAACAAAGAAAGCGATTAGCAATGCCGTAAACTGTGGTTCAGCCATGCTGACAACAGGACTATGCATACACCGGAAGTACCTTACACAATAGTGCTTCTGCGCACATCTTCCGCGCATCTAATTACTAAAGCTTTCCTTTCCTGGGGCGCACATCACGGAGGCAGGCAGCGGCGTCTCATTCTGTACGTGCCCAATGGCCCAGTGAACTCGGGCGCCGTGCATTCTGCCCGTGCCCGAGTGTAGGTGGGGGGTGAGGCTTGACGACCACTTTATGGCCTCCACATACCAAAGGCCGCTCCGTGAGGCCACAGGATGCAGCAAGCCTCCTTTGTGCTCTGGGAGGGAATGTCCTTCCTCCTTGAGGTAGCATCCGCACAACAAAGAGGGAGTGTGGGTGTTTTACTCGACATCCTCGCGGTCCCCGTTTGCTGGCGTTGTTCTGCTTCTTTTCTCCTCGTAAATTGAAGTCGTTTATAGGTTACGATCAACACCATTCGCAACACGAACATCCGACGTTACTACGATCTGTTGCAAAGAAGTTGCAGTTGAACGGTCTAACTTTAACGCGTCTCTCCAGCATAGCACTTTAGGAGGCTGTGTGTGTGTGAGAGAGACAGAGATGATGATAATGATGATGTCATCTGCCCTCGATAACTTGCTAATGCCCGTTACATTTCTCCCTCTCTTGTGACACAACGATCGATACTTCAGTAGCCTCCCCATCCCCCCACGACTCCTGCCTCCTGTTTGTGCTCTCAGTGCACTAGTGTCCCGGTTCACGTCGGCCTGTGACCATTCCCTGTCGCCGCACGGGAAGCTGGACACGACGGACGTGCTCTACACGCCACACGCACGGCGGGGAAGGGAGAGGTTGGCACAGGCTAGACACCAACCTCTTCTCAACCCACTCTCCAATCCCTCCGTGTTTTCGCAAGTCTAGTTAGTGAGTGGTTCTAAATTTGCTCCGGGGATTTACTTGTATCGATTTACAGCTGACCCGGCCATTTCCTCGCTTCGGTACTCTCCCGTCTCGAGGACTTTCTTAATCAGACATATTGTCGAATGATGTGATGTTTGGCTAATGTTTACACGACGGTCATTGCAATTTTTTATTTTATTTTATTTTTAACCCAAACAAGGTCACACATTAGAAAAAGTGACTAATAAGGCTCTTGGCACAACAAAACGGATACCACTTGACTCGGCTCGAGTTCGACTGGCGTTTCGAGAGTACAGCTCTGCAAAGCGCGCGCACACGAGGATTTACAAAGGATGCGGACTCGGAAAAGGACTTGCCGCATTATCTCCTTAAACTTTAAATCCAATACCTATTTTTAGCAACCAACGCCTTTCTTCAAACTGACACGTTGGCACCGAGGGGATGTTATCCCAGATATGCAGCAAGGTCCTGCCCAAAGTGGTACGGAAGCGCGATGTTCAAACCCCAAAATAACTTCCAGGCTTATTTCTGTTCAGGAACTTGAAATGGCTCTGGCTTTCTGACAAGAATGGTTGGCTTGGAAAGGAAAAAAAAAAATATGGAAGGGTTGTGGTAGGGAGCCTGGGGGTGATAGTACCCGTTAACGCTCACCTTAATTACAGCAGCGTCAGAAAGAAAACAAGAGGGCGGTGGTGCGGGTATCTGCGATACTACGGGGAGACAGCGTCAGGGAATCCGCTAGAGGCGAAAAAGTGCAGCCAAGCGTTTTACTTCCGCATCGGCCACGAGTAACGCCAGCGTGCATAATCGTGCACGCGCCAGCGCCCCCGTGCGTCTGCACCGACCGTGCGGAGCGTCAAGGCCGCGCGCCGCCAAGTGGCGTGATCATCACGGCAGCTGACGCCCAGCACCTTTGCTGACAAGGCGTGCACCGGGCTCCTTGCAGTCCGCGCGTCCTCGCACCGAGTCGTTACAGCAAGCACCGACATGCGGGACAACATCGATCTGCAGACATCCCGATTAATTCATTAGTGACGACCATCATCATCACCACCACCACCACCACACTGCAGCTCGTCCTGCGTTGCGTGAAGGGGACGCCGACCACCTATCCACGCGTCTGGTTAGGCTCGCTGGCCTCATCAGTCCGTCACCTTGAAGCGCATAATCGAATCAGAATGGGCATCTGCTGTTTCGCAAGCCCCCGTCATACGCAGGTTGCGAAACCAGAGCCAGACTTCTTGCCATTCTGTCGTCCAAAGCTTGTGTATGCGTGGGTGCACCCTTTTGTTGCACATCGGAAAATTTTTGAGGAAAGAAAGAAGAAATAAAATATCGAACGATAGAAAAATATTAAAAAAAACTGATAAGGCTGAAAATTTGAGCTAAAAAAGCGAACCCCACAAATGGAAAAAGCATAAACCTGATCCACCCAAAGACTTTGGGAAGATTGATTTTTTTTATGACACTGAAATTGTGGGGATTGTAATTTGCTTTTGTCAGCTGGTTGTGTTGGTGTACGATGTCTGTATGTGTAGGTCTGCATGAATTTGGTTCATATGGCTGGAGAGTGCCAAGACTGAGTGACATCTGTTGTTGAATAGGGTTTGGATGGGTTGTTGGTCAACGAGGCGAATGCGGCTTGTATTACGTATATTCTTACGACTTAATTAAGCGGTTGTTATCTAGGTCCTAAAAGTGCTTTCTGCGGCCATACGAGGAGTAACAATAAATAAACTAAAAGTGCTTTTAATGGGCTGCGTGCCAAGCCAGCTGTTTCGGAGGCATCTGAAGATTTATGTGGTTCTTGCAGTTCTCGTCTAAGTATTTAAACCACGTTTGTTTCAGGTCATCTAGAGTTTTGTTCTTGTGTCAAATGGACATATTTTCATGGTCTATTATGGTAGTGGATGGGAACGGGTTGGCAAGTTGCTTACTCATAGTGGATGAGTATACCTAGAATCTCGTCTTTGCAAGATTTTAAAAAAAAATTGGTGCAGGATGTAAAGCGAGAGGCTACTGCGGAAGAACGGACAAAAAGACTGTCCTGGTACGACAGGAAATAGTAACAAGGAGGAGGATGTGCGATGGAAAGTAGGATGCAATCTATTTACCTGATTAGGCCATGGGGACTGCTGGGTCGTGGCTGTAATCCGAAAAGACTTTGTCCTGCATCTGTCTCGCTTAGCGTTGAGCAACGTCTGAATTCGGGAGCCCAGCTGTGCATGTAAGCCGCGCAGACATATTGTTACAAACCAACAGCACGGACGGTGACGGATCTCCAGCAACAGAATCACCGTGTGACCCAAGGCAAAAGCGAGTTGAGCAAGGCGGCGTCACTACCGCCATCACCACGTCAACACGAGGCGCTCGCAGCCCTACCGCTGACGTCACGCGTGCGCAATGCCTGCTGGACCGCCCCCTTCACCCACCCCCAATCTCACTTGGCATTCTCTTGACGCGCTGGACCGTCAACGGACTTCGATCGATGGTCCGCGGGCCCTTTGATCACCCTTCCCTTCGCCGCGCACGGCCTCGTCACGTCTGTGGACAGAGCGACGCCTACATCATGAAAAATGTGCAATATTAGCATGCAGAAATTCTGAGTCCCGCTCATCAACTTCATGTGAACATGGAAACGTTTTTCCATTGTGCTCTCTCTCTCTCAGAAAAGCACATAAAAAAGCACAAAATGAGGAGATGCGATCAGTGCTACATCCAGTGTAGAGTACGAGTGTCCTCAGGCAGGATATTAGAACAAAAATCCCTTCCAATAATCCTTCCTGAAGAAGTAATAAGAAAGCTTCTTTTCAATAAGATGTCAGGTCGCTGCCGTCGATGAGACACACCGCCAGTCCGCTGGATCCTTACACAGGTCAGTCACTACCAACTCGTAGTATCCTGAGGAAAAGTTACAGGGTGTAACAGCCAGGTGTTGCGGATTACTCTAACTTGAACACACCCGAGAAAGCAGCCTGTGTCCAGACTATGAGTTAACGCCGTAGGCCGTGTCCAGCAGGGCTTTGTTACGTAACATCCTCCGAAACGACTGTCACCAGTCCTCAGCAACTTCGAAGCTTATAATGGCCAGCTCTAAATTTTACACTGACAAGCTCGTGCTGGCCTTTTTGTTTGTTTTTTTTTTGTTAGGTAAGATCGAATAAAAAGCTGAACATAGGAAAACCGTGCTTCTACAAGTCCGAAAAAGGAGAAAGACAGGAGAAGAAACGTAAAACTACCTTTTATACTGGCATCACACAGCATTTCGCATTTAAAAAAAAAAAAAACCGACCCCACGCTGCTTAATAAAAAAAGAAAACATTTGTTAACTATCAATTACGGTCGAATTTCTATAACAATACCCATTGGAAACGAGATGACGATCAGCTGCATAAGAATATCGTAGCTGTTGGCTGAAGGCATTATCCAAATGACTAACGCACACTCAAGCTCGCCAAAAACCATGTCAACATTTGCCATCGTACAAATGTTTGAGGAACCAGCAGTCAACAAACGCGCTGATACCGCCAAGTCAACATTAACATGTGTACCCGGTAGCTGGTTGTCAAGATTATTCAAACCTCGCGTCATATAACTGCCGTCGTACACACACAAAACCAACCTAACAGTAATCCTATGAACAGAAGCTGGGTTTTGGGAAGTGGAGAAATAGCAGCATGGGGTCAAGACTACGACAGCGCACGGAAGTTATCTAGGTGTGTAGAGCCATCACGCGACCCCTTCACCTACTGCTGCTAAGGTAGTGTGGGGCTATTTGCGACTAGCAAGGCACGGACGAGTGGAAGGTTAGCACATCACGCTATCACGACTTTTCCGTCTCCTACGTCAACTGTAAGCGCGTTACAAAAATGTCCCTTCCCCACCTTCCACCAAGCCCTCGCCCGTCAGGTAGCATAATGTGTAGTGTGTGATCCAGGTGGGCGGAAGAACAGGACCATAACACGCTAGTGCGTGCCTCCTGCTGACATAAACCTTGCTTTGCTCGCCTCTTTCGTGCCCCACTGGCATACATCAACACCTTCACTAATACTAGCGCGCACACAATCCGCCTAAACGGTTGTCACCTCCCTACAGCTGCCAACAAACGTCCGTAAAAACACTGCAAGGCTTTCATGTCACCGCTGACTGCAAAACAAAAAAAACCCCAAAAAAACACACACACAAGAAACAAACCGTGGGATTTAAAAAAAAAAAATAGAAGCTGCCTCAACCACCGACAGGAGCAACAACCCCTTCCCACCTTCTCCGCCTATCCATCAGTACACGACAGAGCACCTCAACCAAAGCGTGGACTAGATATTTTGCACCTACCTGGCAGGCAGTGGTACATAGTAAAGTGATCCGAGCGAACAGGCACAGGGTGCTGCGAAGTACGATTCCTGCCGAGTCTTTCGATGCAAGTAATCCAAGACAGCGCCATCGTCAGGCCCGACGAGCGACCCCCATTGTTGTCAACGCCAGTCAACAACAACGTACAATGGAAGCGGCGACCGTCAGTGCTGGGCTCCCAAAGTTGACGTTACACCTCTCCTCGTGCTACAGCCAGCGCGCGGTATTCAGGTCAAACATCTGTGGCATGTTGCCGTCACGAGGCTACACACCTGGAAAGACGGGTCAGCGCTTCTCCTCCCCGACTCCTTCCCTCTGACGAGCTTATCCTGGTCATTGGCTCTGAGCTAGCCAACCAGTGCCGTCGTCTCCTGGTAGGGCTTGATGCTGCTCGTGACAAATACCACAACATGTGTGCGTGTGTGTGTGCGAGAGAGAGAGAACAATACCGTCATATCCTTCTCTCCTTCCTTTGTTATCTATAATTTGACAAAAGAATGGCTTTTTCATCAGCGTGTGTCGAGGGACAGCGCACAATAGTCGTGCCCTGCTCATGGTGCATCACTCAAGAGCAGGTACACGACAATGACGTTCCGGATAAGAAGGTCCTCGAGAGAAGATGAGCCGAATGAACGCTCGTGCAGTGCAGATGTCCTGTGCAACACTTGATGTTTTCACGTGCTTTACGAGCCCGGATATTTAATGCATGGAGTGTCAACTACATGAGCGGACAGGTTGAGAAATTAGCTAGAAGCTAGCCACACTTACTTGCGGTTTTATGTAGACTGTTAACCTAACAGTTAAAAAAAAAAAAACAGAACCCCCCCACCACCACCACCCCCGAAAAAAAAAAGGGATTCAGCGGCTTAGTAAATCGCGCAGAGAGGCGGTGAAGGGAACAACAGACGTGAAACACGTGGAGTGAGGAGGGAGAGAAGGCCATATGAAGAAGAGAGTGGGGAGTATCGCCTGTTTTCTCACAAACGGCTAAGCCCGGAGTTGTTTTTTTTCCCAAGACTTAGTCACGGGAAAGATAGAAGTAGTGGATAGAGCTAAACCGCTTTTTACTGTGTACTCCTGCTACTCTCTCATTTTGTCCTTTTCACCAAATATTGTAGCTGTATAGACAAATATGTTAACCAATGAAATCGAGGAGAGGAAAAATCTCCAAAATAACTTCTCTGCAAGATGTTACAAAACTGCGGAGGAGGGGAGGGAAAGTTTATAAACATCTGGCAGACAGAGGTAGATATCGTTATGTGAGGGTAATCTCACCAACTACACCAAGCCTTAAAAGATAAGACCCTAGTTACCTTTTCTATTACCGAAATCACAACGATGCCAAGATGAATCGAAAATAAAATCAATGTACACAAAATCATGTGACATAAAGCGCTTTCACATAAAAAACAAACAACAAACAACAAACCAGCTCATCAGTTATCTCAGAAATTAAACACCCACCCTCTCTCACTTTTCTCTCGCTCCCTCATGAACGCAGCTAAAGGAATAAGAATCCCACCATTTTTTGAAACTTTCATCCCATAATTATCAAATAAGAGAGGCAGCTCCGATGCTGCTGCCCTCGTCGAGATGGGCTGCACCAGGATTTTAATGACGCCTCTAATTTTGGTCAGGCCACTTTTAGGCACGCACGACGACCTGCTGCCACATCCGGACTTTATGCCAGGTGTATCGAAGCAGGTTAAACTAGCCATCGCACCTCGTCTTTGTTAGGCCCCAGCGCAATCTCATTAGCCGCGGTGACCTCGTCTCCTACATCAGTCGACCTCCTTGATTACAAACTGGCCACGATACAAGCTGCCCTCACGCCGTTGTATCAGGTCACTTCTTGTCGTCCAGGTGGTTGTCCTCTTGATACAAACCACCTAGTATTTCCTACGTCGCATCGAGTCCATAATTTTGACTTGTTCACCAATGTTTGGCGCTGTGAGCACAACTGGCTCTGGTCGGGCTAGCTGCAAACCACGAATATCCTGGACTGCTGGCAGACCATTTTTTTCCAGTTAACTGCTAAAACAAGCCATTAGACGACATAGCTTCCGGTTTATTCACATTCTTTGTTTAGGCTCGCCGAGACTAACAGCGGAGAGCTTCGCAAGAGGCTAAGCGTTGGTCTTGGCAGACAGACAGCAATCCACCTATAGTCCTATACCTAAGCCTTGCTGTAACAACGTGTTTGCTTAGGACAGTGGTTCTCAAGGTGAGGCCCATGGCCGACAGTCATCATTATGTCAGCAAAGTGATGTTTAAATCGCAAGATACGCTAATTAGTTCCAGTATTGATTTCACACGAGTTTTAATTTTATGGATGCCCAACTGCTCGTTCGCATTAAACGCTCGCTTACCGAGTCTTTACGTCACAGCGCGAGCATTGCCTCATTTAATCGCTTACTCCGTTACCCTTAGTAACGCAGTGCACTTATTTTTAATTTTCATTTGCTGTCTGAGTACGGTGGACTTGCTGACATCGCTGTGAGGCATCTACTTCCATTTCCAATAATTTACTGTAGCGAGACTGGATTTTCAACACTCGTGGGACTGAAAACAAATAAGAGAAGCCGGTTGAGCGTGGAATCTGACATTAGATTGAAACTCTCCAACATTGATCGCGATATTTTCATCGTAATATCTCATCAAAAACATCTATTCATCGCATTAACATTTTAATTAATAATGAACTTTGAGAAGTATGTAGTTTTATGTAAACTGATTGCTACTACTGTCACAAAAGTACGTTTAGTTTTGAACTGTAATGAAACAAATGCGGCAATTTAAATTTGAAATTTAAGGTACAATTTTAGGCCTTGGTGGTCCGCCGTATTTTTTACTTTAGTAAACTGGTCCGCAATCCGAAATACTTTGTGAACGACTGGGTTAAGACACTCGTTAGTGTCAGAAGTCAACTTACGAAAAGTAAGATGGCAGCTAGTTGGCTTCAAGCAAAACCAGGCAGTTTCATTGAGATCACCTACGACCGGATCTCTCTGGCACATGGTGCGGAACATAGTCAAGAGTAACACAGTCCAGAATATTACAGAATAAAATAAATTTTCCCTCCTAAAGAAATAATTAAAAAAAATCACTGGTCATATTTTCCATGGAAGGAAAGGAGTACAGCATTTTGCTGCATTATTCATGGTTTCGACCCATACAGTGTAATCCAACCATGCTGTGTATCAGCCTGACAACACAAACCACTCAGCACTTACTCATGTTTAGTTCAGATGCACGAACTTCTCATGCATTCAGTGTGGATTAGCCCTACACACAAAATGGCCGACAAGGAGGAAAAAGTTATCGGAGTGTGTGTGTGTACACTGGTCTGTAGTGTGTGTACAAGGTAGGTGGTAAAAAGGAAAGGAAAATCCTCGACAGAACAGTGTGCTAGCTTAGAAAACCTATCTTGCAAAATTCCTTACTTCCCCTCGCCCACCCCCTCCCCACCCTACCCCCTAACACACACACGCATAGCTTTTTCATCACCGCGTCTTCTTAGTCGCAAATCCTCCCCCGGCCTCGTGCAAGGAAGGTAATCCCAGCGCTAAGGCACAGGCAGAAGGTGAAACCAGAGACCATACAAACCCAAGTCTGCAGGATCTATGGTGCAACGAACCTCAAGGCGCGCGAGGCCCGCTCCCAGATGTGAAGCTCCACGCAGCACGCCATGCTCCAGGAGGGGGTCAAAGGTCGGGAAGGAAATGTCCTCAGCGTCAACAACGTCGTCCCCTTTGCGCCCCGTAATCCGCTGGCGTTCCACAATCGGTTCCAGCGCGCGCGATATTTGCTGCGTCGGAGGGTCGCTGTCTCTTGTCGCCGGCACTGTCCACTGGACACGACTGGCCTTCAGCACGCTCGGACCACAAATCTGCGTGCGCAGTGGCGGGGCGCTCAGCTAGTTACCAGGCTGGGTGAACACTTTTCATGTCTTCACCCGCAGACGGTGCTGCTGAGTCAAGGTGGGACAGGGCTTTGATTTGTTTGTTTGTTGTTGTTTTTAGCCATGAACACAACCGGGCAGCGTTGTGCCACACCGAATGCAACTGGTTGTTTCTGATTATCTGCCTCGCTGTTGGCGCGAATAAAGTTCGGGAATGGAAGTACATACAGGTATAATAAGTATATGCTCATAACTGATCTTTGATTAACGGAATAACAGGATCGGAGGAGTGATTAGAGCAACAGCTGTTGACCCGGCTGTGGAGTGGGTTCCTAACTGTACAGAGGAGGAGGAGAGAAGGTAAAGCACCACCCTCACACCTCACTACCTGACGAGCAAGACAACGTTTACAACTTTTTTTTTTTTTTTTTTTTTGGAGGGGGAAGGAACAGATACGTTTCTTCACACCGATGCCACACGTTTAAACAAGCGTCACGGTCTGCTGCCGCGTGTTAAACAGCTGCAGCCTGGGATTCCATGCACCGACCCCTTGCCCAGCATGGCCGAACTGGCAGGCTGATATCAAGATTGCTCTTCCACAATGTACCTCTTCAGGCGTAAAGGCCTGTCTGAGCTGCCAGCGATTATCCGAACCCGAGTTCATGTTGTGTGTGACACACACACACGAGTCTACCATCTATCTTCAACAACCTACAACCTTCCCCTCCCGCTTCCAACAGTTCTAAATTATGAAGGTTTATCCATCCCTAGTTTATGAGGAACTTCAGACCTGAAGTAAAATTTTCCTGCAACATCCTCTCGTACCTTCATGCATATTAATGCACAGCAGACACATAATTTATTTGACTGCCACAGCACAGCTGATGGTTTGACTTTAATTTTCACTGGATAGCTGATTTCTCCAGCCAGTACTTAGAAGATGATGAGTCGGACCCTTCCCATGTAATAAAGGTTGTCAGATTTCAACCCTCCCAAGTCACTCCTCCCCCCTGTTGTGAACACATGTGTTCACCATTCCCACTGGATTCCTAAACCCTGAACAGAAAAGCTATTACTGGTCTGGTATGCAGTAGAGCAATGTTTTCACGCCACAATATCCCGTTCTTTTCGGAAGCATACCAAAGTGAAACTTATCCTTACCTAGAGCTCCGTTCTCCAGAAGTTACCAAAAAAAAAAAAAAATCTCAAGCAACAGGTTTAACCAAAGGCACAAACACTTACTTTTATGTGTGCTAACGACTAACAGATGTTTATAGTGAACCACCAGTAACCCCCTTCCCCAACAAATAGCGCAAAAATTTCCTCCTCCAATGTCTGCATCAGATTTAAACAATTTTCAACAAAGCTTGACAAGAAGGTTCACCTCATATTCTGCACCAAAATCACCGAAAAAATACTTTGCTGTGTCTTCATTTGATACGTTGATTTAACCAGCGTACGCAGTGTTCCAGACCGTGATAACTGTGGCGATGAAAATAACCTTAAGTTTGATCGACAGACCACTGGATTACCAACAGCATACCTTGAAGAAAACTGTACCCTGGTTTCTGACAGCTTCCTTATTCTGCACTCTAGAAACTAAAAAATCTGCCACAAGGTGTAAATTATCGCTTTAAAAAAAAATAAGACCAGGAGAGAGTGCGGTGTATGTTTGATGGTCCAGTGGGCTGACGTTCACCAGACTGACGTCGCCTGTCTTCTGTGTAGTTTCAAATCCAGCTGCATGCTACAGCATTACAGGCTGATACTTGCAAACAAAAATTATCTTTTACTCTCAATTCTCTCATAGTGATACATGAAAATGATGATACATAAAAATACAAACAAATGGCTCTGAGAGTAGCAAAGAAAAATACTTTCCACTCTCGCCCCAAACCAAAATGTAATAAAATCTCCATCCACTGTTTTAATATTTAGAATATAAGACACTGTACAAACACAAAATACACCACCATCTTGAATAAAAATTCAAACATATAAACTTCTAAGCCCTCCTACCCCACCACACCACTGTTTGTAAACTAGAATGTTCACAACAATTTGGAATTTATCGGGCATGGAACTGCTTCACTTTCTGAAGTAGTTTATAGTTTTGACATTGAAAGAGAGCCTCATCACGTGGCTGCACCTGGACATATGCACTGCTGCATAAACTGGCTGCGATACTAAGTTCATCATCTCAGCCCCCTGCATTGTTACATAATGTGTGTTAATGTCATGGGTCAGTGATCATGTACTCGTCTTTAAAGACAGCACACCTGGTAGGGTGCTGCAGGAGGTTTACACCTACTACCACCTCCACCCGCCGCCGATATGCAGCACACAGCAGTAACGGCTGGGGTCGGTACAAGAAGCACTGAGAATACCAGCATCAAGGGTGCCCTCCTGGCAACAATGCTGTCCGTTACCGAGATCGCTCAGCCAATGTTGTGTGGTGCGCAGGATGGCGCTGAGAACACGCAAACTTCTGCGACAGAAGCGCACTCACGTAACGGTCGTCCGTGCGGACACGGGGTCAGGGGGGAAGGAAAGGGTGTCGCGGGACAAGCGAACTGGTGATAAGGGGAGAAGAATGGGGCGGGGGGTAAAGACAAAAAGCGTCCAAAAGCGAACTCACCAGTGCATGACGGTCCACGTCTCCGCCACTTCCTCTCGGAAAACTCCGACCTCTCTCACAGTCCAAGACTCGGTGGCCTGTCTGCCGCCGAACGGCACCGCCGGGCCCATAGCGCCATCCGCCCATCCTCCACCACCCCCTCCGCCCGGGGCTGCGTGCTGATTCATTCCGCCTGGAACTCTCCCCTCTCTCTAACCAGGGTGCCTGTGGTTTCTCCCTCCAGCGATTGTTCGCTTGTTGCGCTGCCAAAACGCACCGCAGATAGCAACTGAAAATAGCTGCTGCACACACCACGCCGCCTTCCTCAAGTGCGGCCTAACGAGTCGCCCCGGTGTCCGTTCTCGCTTCACGCGTGCGTACCACAAGTTGATTCTTCACAACCACAGCTGTCAGAACCAGTATTTATTTCACAGTAGAGTGCAAAATTGGTCCTAGAAGATCACAACTGCCACGGTCAGTCCTCGAGTCACGCTAGGGTACTGGAAAGAGATCACCGATGTCGCGATTAATACTAGATTCATGTTGGAACTGGTTCTAGACTATCAAAGCTGCCCCCGATCAGAACATATTCCAGACTTTTACACAGCTGTCACGATCAGATCTCGCTTCCAGATGGCGAACAGAACTGGTTCAAGACGATCACAGCTGACACGATCAGTTCTTGCTCCATGCTTGCATACGCAATCAGTTCTAGACCATCAGCTATCGGTTCAGACTCGCGTCAGTTAGGGCTGTAACTATCAGATCTTGGTTTGGACTCGGAGATCACAGCTGCTAGTTCTCGCTTTGCAATGGTGAACAAAACTGATTCAAGATGACGATAAGCTGTCACGATCATTTATCGCTTCAAGCTAACATATACAAGTAGTTCAAGACAATCACAGGCCGCGATTAATAAAACCGATTTCAAGAATAGAAACAAACGTCCGTCCACTGCATGTTGCAACAAGGATGGCGCACAGCGCTTGTAGAACACCATTTAAAGACCACCACTTACACACTTCCCTATTCCCTTGTGCTCAGCCGCCAGGCATGAAATGATAACCACGTTCTTTTCCTTCCGTCATTTGAAAAGACTGTTGTAAGCATCCCGTATTCAGCTGACGCAAACACAAGCTCAAACGACATCGAAAAAGTCTTGATACTGTCTTCAAACAAACAAAAATCACATGAGAGGCCCAATAAGTGCGTATAAATGTGACCGAAGTGCAATCACTATCGTCATAGTGGCATCAGTAGAAAATTTCTTAACATCACAGCTCTGACAAGATGTTTATTCTGAAACCATTATTGCTCTCGCTCTGCCGACTGTCAAAGATCAAGTGGGAAAAACTGTAGGAGAAAAGAGCCGCAAGGCGCTCAGCGATTCCTCGCAACATCCTCCTGTGTGCCAGCGTCATCATACGCCCAGCCGCTCGCAGGATATTCACTTCATCCTGTTTCATGTGTGTGAAGAGTTATCTTTGCTGAAAGCTGTGTTACCCAGACGGCTACCACTCTGGTCCGAACACTCGCCTCCCGTTTCAAGAAACGCAATATGTTCTTCCACAAAAGTGACCAGCCCCTCCATTCCCGTCACACCCCTTTCACCCACTACATAAGTTCATCGTTGCCACACGCTGCATCCTCCCTCGGCCCCCCCCCCCCAAAAAAAAAAAAAAAAAACACCACCACTAGCTCCTAAGCCAGGGATATCTTAATGCAAATTCTATGCTACTCTGACCTGTTAGTAACTAAAAAGCTACATGTACAGAGCCGATACTCAAATTACAAAAGCGGACAAAATCGTTTTGCAGAGTTATGTTTGCTCTCTTGCCAGTGTTGGTGCTATGATACCCAACCTGGCATAAAATGTAAATGGCAGCGCAGCTCACAAAATGTCAGTTAGCAAGTGGATAAGCGGCTGACTCCTGCACCTCTCACCCTTTTGCTGGGCATCTGGTATTTCACAGTTCACACATAAGGTCTAGCAAGCCCCAAGTGGGATGCAGTTAAGCCTGGTGCTGTGCAGGCCAATAACATATACACATAGATATTTGTGCATGGCTAAGAAAGTGTGCAACTGAAGGTTAAAATTAAAGGGTAATTTATAATTCAGCTTCTCACTAAACTGTATGATGCATAGCCAAACAAGATCAACATAAAACCACAAAGAAATATTTGTAGATGTTCCCACAGACTACAGTGTACACAAATACATCAAATCATGCCACAGAGGCATGAGTAAATGAACTGACATTTTGTTTTCAGAAGTTCCTAGTTAAACTGCTAATACGATCAGAATATTATCCAAAGGATCATTGTTTGTCTAACAACAGACCATTTAGCAAAAAATAAAACAAATAAAATGAAGAAGTTAAGGAGCAAAGATATAATACACGCATGGAGAACATAGCAAAACTCCATGATGGACCCTTCTCTTGCCTCTCTACCATTCTAAAGCTGACAAATGATACTGAAGCCATGATGCACTACTGATTACATTCCCTGATAATTACAAAGCCATTAAACATGAGAAGAGGTTGTTCAAGGGAAATAATACCGGAAACAAAAACTTACTTCCTTGTTCAACATTACCAACAACCATTTACGCTAATCCTCATGTCTAGGAAGACTGTGTAAGTAGAAAACATACAACTTTGTCTGTATAATGCCTTAATGTCTGATCCCATTGATATGCCAGTACATTCACTTCAATCTGCAATTAAATCTGCTTACACCATATTAAATCAAACAAATTCTAGAACGAGCTATTTTCAGCTGAGATATACAATGCATTTTGCATTGTAACAAGTGACAAATTCAAGGTGTTCAGCCTCATTTTCAGAGCACCTATTTTGAATCCTTTACAATTGCTAGCAACATTTTAAAGTGCACAAACTTTAAGGGATATCAAGAGCAGTCACATAAAAAGTTTCTTAAAAAGCCATGAAATATCTTATTAGCATTGCTAGATTTATGCAACATAAAACAATTAAAAACCAACAATGGCCACTAAATGTTAACTCCACTTCAATTTTTTAAATTAAAAAACCCATAATGCCATAATGCATATGTATAAACCATCACTATAAAATGTCTTCAATATGGTTGTATAAACACAATTAAATTATAGCTATGAAGATGTTTGCATTTGCAGGTGCAAATTGTAAAGGAAGAGTTAAATTTCTTTACAATGATATTTAGCTGATTAATTTTGTGTGCATAAGATTTGTGTAACGTAGACAGCAAAAAAGACATGCAGGAAAGGAAACAGAAAAGGAAAATGGGCAGAAGTATAAGGAAGCACATTAGAAATAGAAGGCTTTGCTGGTCATGTCTTTATGACAAAATGTGAGGAACAGAAAAAAAAAAAAACAACAACTGACCTGCTACGAGGAAGAAACATTGAGCCTTCAATAAACACCGATCCCGATAGTAATATGTACCAGCAGGAAGCCAGCTCTCCTTGACTGCAGCAAACAAAGAAATATATTTTTGCATGTGTATACATAAACATATGTGTACATCTCCATCCCAATCGCACGACTTCAGGGTATACTGATGTCAGATAAAAATCATTATCTTATTACTAGTATCATATTACACTGCATTAAAATTCAGTTAAGTTTTTTCGCTCACACCTACCTTTGACGAAATGCTTACCAGTAAATAATGTCATTTGCATCATGGTGCACGTAACGGGCAGTCTTACACAAGGCTCTCAGAGCTGGTTCTCGGAGGCTGGCAAGAGCCTCCATGCCATGTAGAAAGGCAAAGATGAGACTCAAGTCCTGTGAGAATGTGATGCAACATAAAAACACTCACTATATTAATGCAATTTTTGCACAAATGTCTATATTTTATAAGGCACATTTGTATAATAAAGATATTATCTGAGAGTGTAGACATTTTTTCACTACTGTCAAGCATCCTATTTTTTACAATTTTATCCCTAGGCAATCATTCCATAAATATAATAAAACTAACTTCAATCATACAATTAAAGTTAAAGCAGTAAACACATCAACTCTCAGGCTCACAATACTGATATCACTTAAGCACAAGAACATTAAATTCAAAACCTTACCTGCTCTGCCCGCTGTTGAGGCTCTTTCTTCAGACATTCTATAAATTTGCACTCCTCTGCAGACATATTGATTTAAATAGCAGCTGATAATAACCCAGTTCTGTTTCTGCACTGCAGTGAAAAAATGTCTGGTATCCACATCTGGACACCCAATCCAAAATATAATTGCTTACTTCCTCAATCTCCACAGAACTGTACACAGATACACACTCTGCTTTTAGAGCCACATAAAAGCAACTTTTAGACCATACAGTTTATGCATTTCATTTTGTCAATGTTTCTCTTCCGTGTTCACTGTAGACACTTGATTGAGTTGGTCCAAGAAATCGGTTTAATACAAGCAACTCATGCAGCTTCATTTCTTTTGTCTAGTCCTGCAGAAAAGTATGTTTATGTTTTTTCTTGAGTCAAGTTGTATCACCATAGCCAGAACTTGCAGGCTGCTTGATAATGATGATTTTCTTTGCAGCCATTTTCTCAACATTTAACCACTCTGACAACTTCCAATGAATGACTGAAATGAACAAACAAAACTCTTTGAAGCCTTTCACTATATAAATAAGATCAGAATATATAAGCATTAAAAAAACTGTCAGTTGCAAGATGTTTATAGTATATACTTCAAACTTAGTTTTCAGTAGTTATAGACAGCATAAGAATAAATAATTTTTCACTGCAAATTATTCTTTTCTGCCAAATAGTTGGTCAAGTCAAAGAAGTTTAGTTAACGCAATTCATTCTCTTCTATACTCTGAAAATCATTGCAAGATTCAGTCTAAAAGGTTATAACCAAACCAGTAACTTTTTGCTCCAGTCAACTGCCAAAACCACAAGGTTAAGGTGCCATTGCTAGTATAAATGAAAGCTCAGCAGTCTTGTATGTACACTCAACTTTGGAGTGGTCATCGGTTTAACTCTAGCTGGAATGTTTCCTCCAGCAGTGTAGCACTAAAAGGTAGATAAAGAAAGTAAAAGGAGGGGTTTGGTGCTCCCCCTTCCACATGCCATGCCCTGAGCATGGTGCACCACTAACAGCTCACTGCCTGTTCGACCATTAAGTTTTTTTGTACTGTACTAGGATTATGTTACACCCATGTGGAACCGATGTGAAACTGATATATATTTGCTAATCTTTTAGCCAAATACAGCAGTAAGAATAGAATACATTCCTTAAAATCTTCAAAACTTTTAAATTAAAAAAAAATGAGGGATGCAGAACCCTATGTCAGTTTTACACACAAAAAAAAGTACGTGCTTTCCTCGGTATTTAGCTGAAAACAAAGGGTAATGAAATTATAGATGCTTTCGTATCAGTATACACATATACTTTTAGTAATCTAGCACTAATATCAGATGGAAAGGGGGCTGACATTCACAGTAGTTGACTTGATAGTGCTGGTGCACGAAGACTGGTCTGTGGGACCTCACTGTCTTCTTCAACAGTTTCTACAAATATCTGAACTACCGCTTTTATATTTTTCTTTGTTCAATCAGAAGTTTCTTTTCTGAAGGCAAACATTCTTAAAATCCTTTGGGATCTGATAGATGTGACCACCTAATAAAACAACCTATCAGTCTCACTGAGGTTGAGACTGAATGAAGCGTGTACTACATCGAGTGATCAAAGCCAATATACAAAACACTTACCTTAGCTGAAAATTGTACAGAATTCAAAAAAAAATATGATCTAAAAAAATCACACTGTTTTGTTAATCGTTTCCATTAGGAAAAGACTATCCCCGATTACTTGAATTATAGGTGTTCCCAGATAAGTCGGTCGCCATCATGTTTACTCTCAGAACGAGGCACATCGCAATCTGCTCGCTGATTGGTCCAGGCTTTCGTATCCCGAAAGAATGTTACAATTTTGTTTTTGTTCTTTTTTAATTTAGAGTGTTCAAATGCCATGTAAAGTTTGATTCTCATTTTGAATCTCAAGATTATTCAATTAGTTCTATTTTAAAAAATAAATTATTACGAAACATGCAGTGAGACTGACAGAAAGATAAGGGTACATCACCGTACTGTAGGTGCTTGCATTCTGTCTAGGCTCCCCTTGCTACTCTATTTGAAAGCCTTTCACAATTCTAAGTGAAACTATTCGTATTAACTAAGAAGAAAGGAGTAAAATAAATAATAATATCCTTTATTTGATATACTTAATAATGTATCATATTTATTAAGAATAAAAAGAATTAGTAATGATTGTCCCCTAATTTTTTCAGGTCGTTTGGGAGTAGGGTGTTGGGGATCTCATTTTTTCTCGGGGCCAGCTTTTATGTAAGGGCAGTGCTCATCTCTTCTCCTTACTTTCCGCAATCTTCTGTGGTATCAGATACTTATCCCCGCTATAGTACATCGGCTCAAGGAAGTTTGCTGTGCTACACGGACATCGATTTGGCGCGCCAGTTAGCACTCGTGTATCCGCTTCCCTTGTGGCTATAATAACCCATTCCGGAAAAACTAATAGTAATCTGTTATCATGGGACAAGAAGAAATAAGCATGCATATCATAGGTCTAGGCTTTTTGCTGTTTTCTGTTTTACACCACGTTATACCGCAGTAATAGATTCAACATGACAATGAAAAGGGTTATATATATGTGAGTTAGACCAGGTCACGAGCAATTAATATGTGTAATATGCAAACATTACAAAAATGTTAAAATACAGATTAAAAATCCATGACGGAGATGATCGTCTATTCTGATTAGTTTTATTTAATGACACTTAACATATACATTTGCTCGTGTTTGGGTTTCCTTCCGACCAGCCATGAACTGGGCGTGTACCGAGTGTGCACGAACCCTCTTCCAAGGCCGTTAACTCACGTGACAACAACAATGGCGGAGACTAGCAGCGAAAGAGAGCATCTTCTTGCAAGCGAAATTGGGGTAACTTTGTTTTTTATATGCCCCTCATACTTTTATTCTTAAACAGTGAATTATAATAGGGAGATCGCTTTTTCAAGTTTGGTCATAATTTATGTAAGTTTTTTTTTAATTTCCTTATCGGATCTGTTTTCTTTCAGTCAGTCCTACCCACCCTCCCTTTATTTGCAAGAAGAGTATGTATAGTCTGAATAGTCTTTGTTCCCAACAAAGTTCAGCTATTAACTGTTTGAAAATTTCAGTCAACAAATGCATCAGAGGACGACTTAAGTGACAGCTTGAAAGATCGCCATCCTAATAACATCAGTATCGAGCATACTGTAGACCCAGAACGCTTCCTGTCAACAAAATACGAGGTAAGTTTAAATTTACTTAAAATTATTTTAGTTTTAGTGCATTCCTCGAGTTATTCGAGTGCATTCCTCGTGTTATTCCTCGAGGAACACAGGACCTCAACAACACCTTGCCAGCGGACCCGATTTTGGGCAGCCCCACCTCAGTTGGACCCATAAGGTTCCGACGTTCTTTTCTTCGCTTTCTTCTTTTATAAGTCTGCTTTGGTCTCCCAACTCTCCTCTTCCCCTGAGGATTCCAGGGCAATGGTGTCAGCTGATTCGCGCAGCCCCATTTGTGCATTGTCTTAGCTAGCGGCATTCTGGTTGGCTCTTTTCCACAAGCTGCTGATGGAGATCTGTTCAGGCCATCTTATTCCCAGAATATATGGCGTTGGCATCACTTGCTAAAGGTCTAGAGCTTGTTGATAGTGTTTGTCACCCTCCAGGTTTCAGAACCATACAGTAGGACTGCTTTCACGTTGGTGTTGAAGATGCAGATCTTACTGCAGAAGGATAAAGCTTGGGAGCTCCAGATGGGCCATAGGCTGTTGAAAGTATTCCTGGCCTTGTTGATGTGGCTTTTGATGTCATCATCTGCTCCACCATCCTTGTTGACAATGCTCTACAGATACACGAAGTGATCTGTTTCCAGGATATTCCCAAAGTTGGATTGGGAGTTCCTGTTTGTTGTTGATTCTCATCGCTTCACTCTTCTTTCTTCTTTCTGTTGACCTTAAGCCAGTCTTCTCTGCTTCATCTGCAAGCTTCCTGAGTTTGGTTTGTGCATGCTGCTGCCAATGAGATAGGAGACTAATGTCATCTGCAAATTCCAAATCCTCTAGCTGTTTAGCGAAGGTCCACTGGATAACCGGTGTTGTTGTCTTGGGTCATCTTGTGCATAATCCAGTCTATGACCATCAGGAAGATTGTCGGTGATAAAATGTAACTTTGTCTTATGCCACTCTTCATTACAAAAGGTTTAGTGAGTTTGCTGTTGTGGATAACTTGGCAGGATGAGTCTTCGTACAACCCCTGGATAATGCTTATGAGCTTCAGAGGAATACCATAGTGGATCAATAGCCTCCAGAATGTCTATGCTGTCGAATGCCTTCTCGAAGTCCACAAAAGTTATAAAAAGGGAGCTAAAATTATTTTATAGTGTTCTAATTATTAAATGGAGAAAAAGATATGGGGAAAAAAGAAAATAGCAAATATCTAGAGTTAAAAATAGTAAGCTCTAAATGCTATCTGAAAACATGGAAATAATTTCCATTATTTACTCAGAGTTTAATCGGTATAATGAGCTATAGACAGTCGCTTAAAAAATAACCTGGACTGTAAGTGAAAACAAAATGCATGTATCAATGAAAGAGATGTTCATAATAGATAATAAAGATGAAAGCGACTGGTCAAGTCTGTATATTTTATGAACACTTACACTTTAATGTAATCAGAATGCTATTATTTATGTAGTTTTTTAATGTTGGTTTATACATTGTGTATCAGTAAAATTATGAATGGGATCAAGAGAGGAAGAAATTTTGCTTTGTTGGTTTCATTTAAATTGTCTACTGTATCTAAGCAAAACCATATCAGTGGTGTAGGAAGATGCTCGGCTTTTGGGGGGAAAGGGGCAAACTCTATACTGGCAGTGAGTGAAACGACATTCATTTTTTTTATTACCCTCTCCCTCTTCCTACACCTCTGCATATTTAATATTGTGGACTACTGTCATAACAAAAGGTTTAGGTACATTATTTGTCTGCCTGTTTTAAAAACTAAAGCCAAATTGAAGATTTTTTAATTTATCATTACTTCATTTTCTTGGTTTTCTTTGTCTAGAGCCTGGACTATGACATTACAGAAAACATTGTTCATCTTCGAGAAGAGAAGAAGCAAACATACAAGGTGAATTTTGATGCCAAAGTCTATATTTTTAAGTTTGCTATATTTCTGACTCGTGAAATTAAAAATCCAGTGTTCTCTATGAGAAGACATGAACCACAGTTTAGATTTTAAGTCTTACTGTTCTGAAAATAATGTAATTTTTCTACAGAAGTGGTCTTAGTTCATATTTTTGTATTTTATCTCATTGCAGACAGTGCTTAGGATAGCTATGTGGGTTTTTTTTTTTAATTATTTTGCATGTCTCAGGCTTTCATTAAAATTTTAAAGTACTTTTTTTATATAATTATTCACTTCTCAAATAGTCGATATTGTAAAGAAGAAAATTAGTGATAAACTGACGTACGTGTGTATATGTGTGCTTATGCACTTTTTTTGATGCACAGGATGTCGCGAAGATGCAAGCAGTACGCTGGGTTGTTTCTTTAATGATTGGCGTGTTAACAGGACTTGTTGCATCATTTATCGACTTTTCTGTAGAGACTATCTCTGCTTTTAAGTACTCCACAATCAAACAGTGTATCCTTTGAATATTTGAAGATTATTAAAACACGAAAACTAATTTCTTATGAGATATCAGGCTGAGATAACAAAGTTTTGAAAATTTCATGGCATTGCCTAATTTTTTAAAGAAATACTATAGTTTGTAGGATGTGTACTGAGTAAAATGATACCACCCTTGACTAACATAGATGTGGACAAATGCATTGAAGAAGATTGTATCTACATCCCAATGATGATATGGCTTGCATACAATGCTTTATTTTGCCTGATTGCCAGTTGTCTTGTAGTTTTTATTGAGGTGAGTATTACTCTTTCTTGCTTTAGTGCTTATTCATTATATTGTCACAGTTTCATATGTGTATATTATTTTTAACATTCTTTAATATATTTCAATAGGTCTTGTTTAGTTTTTTCCCCTCAATACAGCTTGGGGCAGCTTTAGAACAGGATTCAGGAAGGCAAGAATATAAGATCAAAGTTAGATTTTGGTCCAGAATGGTCAATAGAGTGCCCATGATTATTTTCCATTAAACCATTAGACTATAACAAATAAATCACTTTCGGACAACTGGTCACCGTTTTTACATTTATGTTTCATGATCCTTTTCTTTCTTTAGTTTTCATTTTTAAGCCACGCAAGGGTGTGTAGTATTGTAGGGAGGTAAAGGAGTCAAAGTTACTGACATGCAGAGCACAAGATCAATAAGTTTGATGCATCATGAATGGTGTTTTTTTTTTTCAGCCATGTGCAGCAGGGAGTGGAATCCCACAGATAAAGTGCTTTTTGAATGGAGTTAAGATCCCTCATGTTGTGCGGTTCAAAACTTTGGTGTGCAAAGTTATTGGTGTTACATGTGCAGTCAGTGGAGGACTAGCAGTTGGGAAGGTGTGTATAGTTATTTTTTACTGTCTTTTAATATCTGAACTAGTGGACTGCAAAATTTTGTTGTAATGAAGGCTTTTGAAGGTTTTATTCCTGCATGAATACTTCCCATCTGTTCTCAAGGTACATGTCTAAAAATATCACCATGCACAGATTTTCGGAAGTAGTATTGCGTACTGATATTACGCAATATAAGGTAAAAATTTAACAACTTGAAATGAGTGCATTTTGGCAGGATTTTTTTTTTCGGCAATATGCTTGATCTTGCTTTCTTTATTTTTCTCAGGTGCAATAATTTATTTTCACAAACTTGAAACAGTTTTCTTATTAAATTGCAGGAGGGTCCCATGATTCATTCAGGTGCTGTGGTGGCAGCAGGTATTTCGCAAGGGCGGTCTACAAGTCTAGGACTAGACTTAAAGGTAAGATTTTAAAAGTGAAAATAGCTGTTTAAGATAATATATTCTCTCTCTGTTGCCATGAAGACTTACATAGATTTCACAGTCAAATATAAGCATGCTGTGAAAAAATTGCTTTTTTGGAAAGGCGTCTTTTAATTTTTCACCATTATTTTTACATTTGTGGGAAATATTGCTTGTTCCAAAGCCAAAACACTAGGCAGGTTTTGGGCACTTAAGAGCCAGTTCAACACCATCTCTAAAAGCTTGCAAATTTTCAGATCTGTACTATGAAATTTGCAACTATTGTCTGAAGAATCCTTTCATTTTTTTCCTGTTTTACAGATCTTTGAGTACTTCAGGACTGATACAGAGAAACGGGACTTTGTATCAGGAGGTGCTGCAGCAGGTGTTGCTGCTGCTTTTGGTGCTCCTGTTGGTGGTGTACTTTTCAGCTTAGAAGAAGGAGCATCCTTCTGGAATCAAGCACTGACATGGAGAATTGTATTAAACATTTTTTCGTTTGTTTGCCTCTTCCTCTCTCTCTCTCCCTAACTCTCTATGGGTGTATGTGTGTATGTGGGAGCACATTTTTCCTCATGGGGCTTATTATTTTTACCCAAATAAAATATAAAATAATGAAAGTCATAACAAAATTTTTGCATTTATCATTTGTACAAAGTTGTTTATTGTTTGTCTATTTTCAGTTTTTCACATCAATGATTTCCACCTTCACACTAAATATCATGAACAGCTATATCAAACATCGCCCGTGGGATCTCTCTTATCCTGGTCTCATAAACTTTGGATCCTTTAATGTAAATAGTGTGAAACAATTTTAACTGACACTTTATGTGTATGTTCAGTCTACCAATTTTAGTTTTTGTATGATTTTCATTATACTATATGCTGTTCAAAGGTATAATGAATATATTATAAATATATTTTATAATGCAGATTGCAAATTTAATTTTGCTTGTAGTGTTTGTTATGAATTCTGTTCTGCAAAGATAATTTATATGTATAAGAAAAGTATTGATATTGTCCAAATCTTACTTGAAAGCTTTGAATGATCTTCAATGTATAAAATAGTTTCTCTCAAGAACAAGTAATTTTATTCATTTATTTTGTTTGTCTGCAGGCATTGACATATTCAGGATTTGAACTACCAATTTTTGTTGTTATGGGTGCCTTAGGTAAGGCTATTTTTTTTTAAGTACCTCAGTTTTGTTGTACAGTTGGTCGCTTGATTTGTGAAAGACAACTATAAGGCCTTATTTTTTTCCCAGGTGGCATTCTTGGTGCACTCTTCAATTTCATTAACCACAAGCTTACACTCTTCCGACTTAGGTAAGTACTTAGACTTTACATAAATGTTACACATTTAATTTAAAAATTCATTGAGACATGAATTGTATTTAAATCAACAGATTTAATTTTTCAACAAGAAAAATGGTGAAAATATAAAATAGCAGCTTTTGGTACAAGAACCTGTCTTTTGATATAATGAGGCTATTTCAAATTTAGCAGATAGAATTTTAAAAATTTAGTATTAACTTCCCAGGACACTTTATCCCAGCTGCTTTTTGTAGAATTCAGACTTTTGTATGCATCATAAAACTTAAGCAATAAAATAATAATGTAGGAATAATGGGAAAAAAAACAGTAATCAGAGAGATGGAGAATAAAGGTAATGGAAGATATTTTCTCTCATTTTCTTTTTATAATGCCTATTTTTTTTATTCCAACTGTATTTTCACAAATATTACACTTTTCAACAGGTACATGTATTATAAAGGGGCACAGGTGATAGAACCTGTTGTGGTCTCCATTATGACTGCAACTTTTGGGTTCATGTCAATTTACATCAACAATGATTGCAAACCAAACAGTGAAACCACTGAAGAGATGCGTGTACAGGTACAAATCTTTTGTTTACTGATGAGGCATATTGTAGTGAAAATAAAATGTGTTTTAGTCGCAGAAGGATTGGGTGATAGCTATTGAGTGTGGTCCAATGTCAGAAAGTTGTCCTATCTAATCATTTTCCATGCTTTAAGCCTACTGGAAATGCTGGTAGACTTCAACGCTATTATTTATCAGCAGCCATGAGCAGTATACATAGTATGAATATTAGAAAGGTTCTCATTACAGCTTTGTGAAAGGCCAGATATTATTGTCCCTGATAACATAAAGTCCTCTTTGTGGTGAAATATTGCCACAGACCGAATCTTCTCGTAAGTCGTGTATCATTTCCATATTAATATTACAGTTGAGCAAGTATTAGGAAATTTGGTTATAATGCTAAAATATTGAACGTTTATTTTTTTTTTTTGCAGTTCTTCTGTGATGATGGCTTTTATAGTTCCTCAACAAACCTCTTTTTCGACACACCAGAGTCAAGCGTGAAAGCCCTTTTCCATGCAGTAGCAGGTGGGACAAGGATTAACTCTCTTAGCATGATGAGCCATGAACGTGGCCCTATTCATATGACCTAAGGAAAGCTCATTTGTTAGTTGACCCAGATAAAACCCACCAATCAGAAAGTTTCTATTTTCAGGTTTCTTCCTTCAGTTTTTGAGCCATTTTTAATCTGTTCTGAGTGATTTTGGGATTTTTCTTGAAAGAATGAATGACGCGTTGAATTATCACACTGAAGATGAGTCTGTTATTGACAGCACCTCTTTCAACAATTTTGAAGATATTTGTGCTGGTTTGTTTGCTGCTGTTTGATGGAAATAGGTTTTTGCCAATGTTGTCAATGAAGGCATGTAGCCCACATGGATGTGTTGATTTTTGTTTGAATAGTTAACTGTGAATTTTCTTGGATTGTTGCTGTCACCAAAGTGATAGGCAATTTTCACTACTTTTATTGCAACGTTCAATCTTTCCCCTTTTCAAAAATGTATAGGTTTTTTGGTCTAATGTTTACCTGAGAGCAGCAATAATAAAAAACAAACATGGCCCACTGTCGTCTTCACAGTCTTCAGTTATTAGCCAGTCTTTGTAATACTTATACTTTTATGTAGTGTTAAGAGGGTTAAAGCTGGTCGCAAGAAACAGGCCTATTCTCATCCTCCTTTTTCTTTTCTTGAGCATAGTATCACTAGAGTAGAAATGGAGATAAATGGAACTAACAAATTATCCGAGTTATTAAAAAAATGACAGTGCACTTTAATAAATTAATGACTCAAAGTAAAAGAGATTTATCTTTGGTTTAGTTGTTGGTATGATGATTTTTTTTAAAAACTATGTTGAAACATGCAGGGAACAAATATATGGTGTCATGCCGAAATGTTTTAATCTGACATGCATTCATGCTGCTATTTCAACTTAATTTCAGGATCCTTTAATGTCTCCACTCTAGCTTCATACACAGCTGGCTATTTCTTCCTGGCATGTTGGACTTATGGACTAAGTGTTCCCAGTGGTCTTTTTATTCCAAGTTTGCTGATTGGTGCAGGCTGGGGTAGACTTGTAGGCATCGGAGTGGCTGCTATCTTTCCTGATCAGGTGAAATGTGCATCCGATTGCTAGAAGTTGTCATGTATTAAATAGTAAAGAAAATTGATTTTAAGACTGGATTAACAAGAAGGTTCTGGATATTAATACTAAAATTTGTAACAGAAGGATGTCATCAGCATTTGAACTGGAAGCATTAGTATTGGCAATGCATTCTGCATTTGCAGGAATGGGCAGACCCTGGAAAATATGCCCTCATAGGAGCAGCTGCACAGTTAGGTAAGTGAAAGTGGAAATGCGTTTTAATTCTTCCATACATATATATGTTTATTATAGGTTATTTTTTTTTCTTCAACAAATAGTCTTGAGCGATGCTTTTAATTTGTGTGCTCTTGATTGTGGATGTACATGCATGCGTGAATGGGGTGGTATCCTACATTACAACTATCTTTAGGTAAAAAAAGAGTGTAGAGTTTGAATATTTCACTTTGCGACTTTCATTTATAGAAAGGATGCTCAAAACATGATTTAAAGCATTAAATTATGGGGATTTTTGAGCAGGTAAAATTCTAAAATAAATTACTTTTTAAATTGGGTCAACCAAAAAATTATTTTGTTTTGTTTTTTTATTATTACTTTTAAAAGGTGGCATAGTGCGAATGACTATCAGCCTCACTGTCATCATTGTCGAAGCGACTGGAAATGTCACACTTGGCCTTCCCATCATGCTTGCTCTCATCACAGCTAAATGGTTCGGGGACTGGGTTGGCACAAAGCTTGGATGTGGGGTCTGTTTCCTTATGTTCTTGAAACCATGGTGATCATTTAAATTTGAGCAAAAAATTAAAATAGGCTTATGTTTTCTTTTCCTTTCCAACCTTGTCCTTAAGTTGTCTTGAGTATGTTATATATTACCAAAAATATGTACAGAAGAAAATTAAGAAAATTATTATCAAGCAGCTACATTTATCTTGCAGAATTGTCAAACTAATGTAATGTTTTTAATAAATGCCAGAATCTGGAACAGTTAACAAGGATGTTGATTCCTTGTGGTTGTCACTCTGAGAGTTCTAACTGACTACAGATCTGAAGCCAAAAAATTGGTTATTTTGTAAAATAGTTTTTCTAGCAGACATTCAACATGCATTAGACGATATGAAGTCTGGTTAAAGACATAAGAAAGGAAAGTAGACAAATATCCCACCCTTATTTCATGTCTAATTTTGTGACCTGAATCCTTTTATAATGTTATTTACTTCAGTCTTCTTAATTTTTGTTTACAGGAGGGTATCTATGATATGCACATTCATCTTCAAAGCGTACCTGTTCTTGGTTGGGAACCTCCAAATCTATCTTCCAACATCAATGCCAGGTGTGTCATAAGAAAGCATCGTCATTTCTGTAAAAAGGTTCATCTCTAGGTGTGGTAGGGATTAGGTCAGTCAGCCTTTTTAGAAAGCAAGAGTGGTGTATGACTTGTTACATTTTCTTGATTTATTCTGTGCAGAGAGGTGATGAGTCATCCAGTAACTGTGCTTCACATCAAAGAAAAAGTGGGAGACATTGTTGACTTGCTAAAGAAAGAAGTTCACAATGGCTTCCCAGTTGTAGATAATCTTGAGAGCCCTCAGGTATATTGTTAATTCTCTGTCATTTTCTAACAGTTGTGAAACGAATTATGTTTGTGTATGCTTGCACATGTGCAAGAAAGAGTTTGTTGAACGCTAGTTACTTTAATGAAGTGTCAGGCATGAAATGTGACCAGCTGATCTTTTGGCTTAAGCTGGCATTTTTTTTAACATCTACTAGGGTGAAAGTTTGACTGTTGCTAGATTTCAACTTTTCAGGGTTACCAAAACTGGAATGCTAAATGATTACAGAAATTCTGAAAAATATTTTCATGTGGGGATGTTATCTAGTACAGTCAAAGATGAAATAGAATTTTTAGAGTAAATATTCTTTCTTCAAGACTTCTGATTATTTTAAATTGCATGTCTTGGTTTCCCAGACATTACTTCTCTCTCATTTTTAGGTTTTTAAAATTTTGCAGCTTTCATGCAGATACTTGTACAAGTGGTCTGTAGGGTAGCCATTGGTACTTCGTTTGTTATGCAGTTTTGTTACTTAAAATAAAGAAAACTTACCAAAAAATTTTGTTTTATTTAATAAATTCTTTAACATTTAATGTCTGTTTCTGAGCAGAGTATACTTGTAAATATGTATATGATTTCTAGTATATAAATGGTTTTATTGTGCAGTTATCAGGTTCTCATAGAACATTTGGACGATTTAGGGGCACCATCCTCCGGCACCAACTTATTGTTCTCTTGAAACTCAAGGTATGCGACCAGTGTTGATTCTCTCTTCCAACATTAATTGCTCCTAGTTTTGGTTTTGAGATGAACATTCCCAAGAAAGAGTGTGGGCATGACACTGCTGTTTACAGAACTTTTCCACTCAAAATAACAAACCCATCATAAAAGAAAGTACAATTCAGGCAATAATTTTTTTTAAAAACAGAATTAGTTCCCTAAAACCTGATGACATTTGTTTGGTGTAGCAAATTCTAGATGCATTTCAGCAAAGATTAAGACCTGCTAGGAGGCAATATATCTAACTTGTCAATAGTCATGAAAATTTCAAAAATGAGAGAAAAAGGTTATTACAGGAAGCAGATGGTCATGACCTTTCAAGCTCAGTCTCATAAACCCTTTTTTAGACATTACATATTTCCATTTCTTTTTTTAAAATATTTTTCTACGTATGTAAAATGTATTAAGTGAAACACTAGATGCTATAGGACTTGTCATGGTCCACACAAATTGACTTTCTCATTAATATTTATTTATTATTATTAAGTGTTAAGACAGTATTGACATGCTATGCAAACAGATATTTGATAGAAAACACATAAAAATGACAAATATGTTTGCAATTTATTGTCATAGGTGTGGGAAGAAAATTCAGACTTTATTAAGCTGCAGAGTAGGCTCCAAATGTCAGATTTCCGTGACAATTATCCTCGTTATCCTCCCATCCATGTGAGTTGCATTTTTTTATTCTTTTCTTTTTTAGTTTTATTGGGTTTTAAACATGTAGCTAGAAGTTATACTTTTATAAAATGATACTTAAATGTTGGTGACTATACAGCATTTGGCAGATTGAATAACACAATGCATCTGTGATTTTTTGACTGTAGCACATCAGTATTTCACCTATTGAGAGAAACTATACCCTCAACCTTGAGCCATTCATGAATACTGCTCCATACACAGTGTCAGAGGTGAGACATAATATTTATTTCATTTATCTGCATATTATGACACACATAGAGGAAGGTAAATGAGTATTTTAGATTGGACACATGCCATTTTTCTCCAATTATAATGTCAACAAGTTTCAAATGTTGCACTTGTGAACATTAAATATCAAAACATTTATATTAGACAATGCACAAAATGTAAGATAAAGTGTAAATTGCATCTGAACCTGCTGAACAAAAAAATGGGACTGTAGATAAGATCACTAAATGTGCATAGTGTTTCAGATGATGTTACCAGAATGTTTCGAATTGTTGTGTACTTTGGTATTTGTGCAGATGGCATCATTACCCAGGATATTTCGTTTATTCAGGGGCCTTGGCCTCAGACACTTAGTAGTTGTAGATATTAATAACAGAGTGAGTATGTTTCAAAATAATTCTGGATTGTTTGACATATCAATAAATTTCGTGGGAAGGGTATATTTAAAAGGTTCACTTTCAGTTTTCTTGATTAGATTGTGTGATTAATAGTTCACAGAATCATATTTGGTAACTTTGTATCAGTCTCATAAAGCAAGATTGTAAAAGAATTGGTACACATCATTTTTATTGGCCAGTTGCTGTTGGACATACTGTGCAGGAAAGTAAACCTAAGGAAGATGTGATGTTTACATTTTGAAACCAGGTAATTGGGATGGTGACACGCAAAGATCTTGCACGATACAAAGTAACAAGACATAACGGAGAGACGAAAGTGGAGGAACTGCTTATTTCCCATGGTGTCTTGACAAAAGCGTGAGTGCTTCTCCCTTCATTCGCCCCACCCCACTTTCACTTTCTCTCAGTCTTTTGTGTACCCCGATACACCCCTTTTCTATGAGCTTCACTAGCTTCCAGCATACGAGGAACAGGAAAGAAACAAATAACACATGAACTATAAAAGAATAAACAACCTTACTCAATGAAGAATAAAATCAAATACAGAAAACACAAAGAGGAACCAAATAGCAAGAACAAGAGCTGAGTGTAACATGATATTTCAAAAGGAAGGATGTGAAAAAGGACTAGCATTATGGGAAAGGGTGTTAGGAGTAATGTTTACGTAAGAGTAAGGTGACCAGACGTTTCTGGGGCGAAAGCGGGACACGTGCCGATGATGGTGTCGTCATCGTCAAAGAATGCCGAAAAAAGTTATTTTTAAAGACATCCGTGACATTTGATGGACTTCCAGAAAGCGGGACATTGGGCGTTCCGCCCGATGAGCAGGCGGGACACGAGGTCAAAAGCGGGACATCTGGTCACCTTATTAAGAGGTTCGTTTTTGGTGCACATTTAAAGGATTCAGTAGTTGATGAAGGAAGTGAATAAATAAGAAAATATCTCACTGACACATGAGAAATTTTTGTGAATCATTTTTTTTTGTCACTTTTCATTTCTTTTCCTAATAAAACGAGATAAGAGGTGTGTGCTATTTTTTTTTTTCGTTTTCAGAACATGAATGTCATCAAGAATTCAGCAATGCAAACATGGCATCTATATGCATTGTTGATGCTTGTCACTGGCACAGTACAGAAGGTAATCTATGCAAAATATATATATATATTTTTAATTACCACAGATTTGTTTGGATTTTAGTAATTCTTAGGGCTCAATCTGTAGAGAAGGCACATATCTATTACCAGGGTACGCATGATTTTGCAGAAGAGACACTAACAGTTAGATGCCTTTCCTGGAAATGTTTTAGCACATTATACTTTGTTTTTTAATGTCCAGAAACTTTGTTTAAAGTACTTTAATTTTATTCAGTTTACTTCTTCATTTTTTCCTTATAAGTTTTCCTTTAGTGTGGCAACTCTGAATAGTAGTCATTACCATGTTGACGCAATATTTTTTTTTTACTTTTTTTTACTCTGAAGGATGCATTCTTGAATGCAACGATATGGGTGATGTCCATGGATATAAATGTGTTGATGAAATGTACAGATTTTCATATAGTTCTAAATTTGTGATTGCATCAATCATGATAGCTATGAATGTAAATGATATGTACAATGCATTTAATAAACTTTAAGATTAAGTGTACCTTTTGTAAAGTGCATTTTTTGTTGTAGTATCTTCTCTCCACATCTTCCTATTGTTCAGTATGTGATTTTTGTTCAGGGTTCAATTTTGAATACAAAATGTACCTGGCATTTTGTGGTCTTGAAAGAACTGAATTTATAAACCCAGAAACTCAGAAACTAATTTTAAGTGTTTGTACTTGCACAGCTGAATATAAATCTACTGCATCTGACATCTCTCAAAAGGTCTATAACTTTAAAAAGTAGTGAAACAGTGCTTTTTCAACAGACTTTTCCAGAATGTTAGCATATCTTTTGTTTCTATGCTACTTTACTAACTTTAATTTTATCATGTAATTCAATAGACTGAAATTGATTGATGAACTACAAC
Organism: Pomacea canaliculata; assembly: GCF_003073045.1. NCBI lineage: Eukaryota > Metazoa > Mollusca > Gastropoda > Architaenioglossa > Ampullariidae > Pomacea > Pomacea canaliculata. The sequence continues at coordinate 29,610,573 of NC_037590.1, read as the reverse complement.
AGTTTATTATGAAAAACTATTGTAGAAACTGAGCATGCTGAACAGAGTTGATTTTATATTCACTTTCTGTATTTTTGCTGTTTGTTTGTGTCTCATCAGAACAATTTGTATAAAGATTTCATTTAATGGGCAATGCAATAGCTTTTGTACAGCATGACTTTATTTTCTCTGTTTCAAGATACAGTACAAAATTTGTCTCCTTAGACTAGCCTGCGGTATTATGCTACTATTAAGTTTCTTAAAACCTTAAAATTGTTGAACATCCAGTGGTGCATGTTGTTGCTAGGTGTTTGGATGTATTTCAAATAAACACATGAGTTTTTCATTTTCACATTGTGCCAATGTAAAAAGTGTTTTATTACAATTCAATGGTTTTATAACTTATGTGTTCCTAACTTGTATTAACTATCAGTGTGAATATCAGCATTTCATTTGTACACATTATTGTCATTTTTAATTCAATTTGCATTTTATTTGCTTTAAGCATTTGATCATTTTACCATTTGACAGGCTTTAACTATTGGGTACCTTGTCTCAAATATATAACATTCCACATTCCCTTTGCAATCTAAAGTCGCGTCCAAAATAAAATTATTTTATATTTATTTTTGTTTAATGATTGTGTGTGCGTGCGGGCTAATGGTACATAGGTGCATAGATAGCATGGCATGTAGCAGCAATTGCAAGCATGTAACTGAGTGATTGTCAAAAAAGTGGTGGTGATCATAAAGATCACAAGTACCTCATGTAATGTCTCTTGGCAAATAAATTCTTAGCTTCCATGTAAACCACCTAACTCATGTTCTTGTCATTCCAAATGCCTTAAGAATACAGTTTATTGTAGCAACAAGAAAAAAAGGTACTCATTATTGCCAAGGTTGATTTCTTGAACTCTTCCAACTGTCATTTTTAAGTCAACTTTAATTTGAATCAAGTTTATTAATGCCACCTACGTGGGCCAATCTTGGTGTGTTTCCTGGGACGGCAGTCTGCAGCAATCATCAGAAAGTGGCTAATTGCTTTGCTGTGATATAGCTTAATAGTTGCTGGCTCGATGTAAAACACCATGCAGTCCCGGCCCCGTTCCCGTAATACGAGTCTTTATAGCACTAGCTAATCCGAGATTACCATATCTTTCATACTGAGTACAAACATTTAAATCTGGACCTTAATCTTGAAAAGTTTAAAACAATGGTGTGTGTCTAGACACTAAAAGAATGTTTAACTACAAAAATTCAATCTATCATTATAACTACCGTAAAATTTGGCTAGGTCACGTCAGAAAGGGAAGGGGGCGGTCGATTCGGTATCATTTACATTTTACAGATTCGAGCTGAGCCATGATTACTGATTGTTCTTCGGGTAAACGAGACAATTTTTATTTCAGTCCACTGATCCGCGCGGTTGACACATATGGTTGAATCACGGAGGTATCAATGAATCAATGTCCAGGCCTGATCAGAAGAGTGGATAGGAGGGTTGGTGTACCCGGGCCCGCGGCTGTGGAGGGGTCCCCGCCTTTGGTCAGTGGATTTGTTCCCTTCTTCTTTTTCTTTTAGCATTCCTCACTTTGGGGAATGTTTTCTATGGAGCGGGATACTACAAATTTGATCGTTTGAAGTCGGTTTTCCTTAAATTATTTACTAACCACTCACGTGTAAACAAATTTCTAAGTAGCGATGTAGATTATAGTGTACTTGTCCTAATGTTTGCTGTCTACGTTACGTTTCTGAATAAAATGACAATGGAATTGTAAGCATAATATTTCGTACTGGGAAAATAATTTACGATTTCAATTACAAGGGGCTCAGAGAGGTCGTCTGCCCAGGGGCCAGTATATGCTGGCTTTCGGCGTCCCTGTCAATGATCGGTAAAAACATGCAAGTGGTATACGAAGAACGAGGTCTACATAAGTCCTGCATTTTGAACAAAGATAAACAAAATGCAACCAAACAAACTGTGCCAGTGGATATATATATATAGTTTTTATTATTAATATTATTCAAACCAGGCTTAGATCGGGAGCCCAACCGTCGCTACAATGCTTCGAAAATGGTTGACGTGGTAATTATCAAAATGGAAACAGAGCTAGTTTAATGCAAAGTAGTCTACTGCTTAGGCGTAATTTATTTAATCTGACCTATCCATTCAAATGACCGCAAAGACGGCTGCCATCGCGATCATGTTTAGGTTATGCTGCTAACATTTCTCTTTCGTCGTCTGCAGCCGCCATCCCCTAAACAAGCACGTGGAAGTCATGTGACCACGTGCCTGTACAACGCCTGCCACGTCGCGGTGCGCGCAAAGTGCGTTCAGCTAGATGTGTGCCCTTTTAACAGCCCACTGTTTGGCATAGCAGATTTTGAGAACACCAGCAACCGTCGACTAGGCCTGAACGCTCTCCTCAGTCGCCGTGGTAGAGGAGAATCAGTTTCCACAAGCAGATGAAGAAAAATGCATGATGGCGAACGACGCCAATCTTGACGTGAACAAGAGAAGCTAAAAATACCGAAAGATGATGATGGAGGAACTGTGTGAAACTTACGAGACGGGAGAGGATTTTAGCGAAGACTACTACGAAAATGGTGAGCGATGAGGTTGATTTTATTAAGCCAAACGCGTTTGGGCCATTGCTGCTTTAAGAGCCTTGCACCTTTCTCAGACAGTCGCAGGGAACCGATTCCAGGATGTAAAGCCGAGTATGTTTACGTTTGGACTTGGAATATGCTTAGCGCCATATGCACGTCTGCTGTCAGTCAAAAATGACATCAGTTGAAGCCTGCATAAATAGCATATAAATGAACAAGATACATTTTGTAAATTCGTGTCGTTGCAGAACCTTAAAGTTGCAGTAATGCCAGAGAATACCCAGAATTTTATCGATCCACCCTGTCGCATTTCTGTGTTGCTGCGATGAATCATCCATTGTTCACCATATTTGTAGATTATTTTCCTTATAAAGCTGTAGATATATACGAATATTAGTTCGATTTTTTCCCCGCCGAAGTAAGAGCGATTTTTGCATAATTGTGAAATCTTGTATTTTTTTATATTTAAAAATACATCAGACATTTCGTACTTGCAGCTTGATGTAGAGATTGGCAGGGGAGAGGATATATAACAAATGCATGGACAATTAATTCTAATTTTTTAGAAATGCTTTTAGAAAAGCACTGAATTGATGAGTATACTTGATCGAGGCAGTGGCATTCTGGAGGTTTGGGATTACATTTCTTTTGGAAATGCTAATATAGTGACCTAATCCGAAAAAAGATCGCTAATGCACGATTTAATTGTCATCTTCACAGTTGCCCCCGTCCCAATCCTCCCCTGTAAAGACTACAGGCAGGGAACAAGCGTGTGAATACACATGTGCGGACGGACCATACACATTCTAAAATTATCTAAAATTGTCAGTACAGTCATTACCTCGTTAGCTCAGTAATTTTTTTTTTTTATGTTGATCCGGAACCCTGGCTCAATCCAGTGTAATACCATACAAGATTAAAAAGAGAAAGAGACCAATCAACAAGGGATACATTTGTTGCTGATCTGAGAGCAATGAATTGCTAATCACTGCAGCATTATGTTTGGTGAATTCGTTGGATTACATAAAAAGAAAGGCGCATTGACTAAAATAGGTTTTTCGAAAGCTTCACAGACGTCTTACAGACTGTTGTGCATGGTAAATGTCGAGATGGAGATCCTCTTGGGCTCCCCAGCCTAACAGCCTCTCCACCGACACTTTGTGTACACAAGGGTCGGCCTGCGTCTTGGTCTCACAAAGCGATATCGCCTTTTGGTACAAGGTAAACAGTGCGGATAGTACTGGTCAATCTGTACAGGACTGCCATGCTTCCCCTAGTGTTGACAGTTTTAGCTAATCCTGCACGATGAAAACTTCACACACATGCATGCGCGCGCAGTGTCCGCACATTTACATTATCATGCATTACCACATCTTTCAGATAAACCCGTTTCTCTAGATTGGCCATGTTTCTATAGTTTATTTAACATACATTTACATATATTCAGTTTAAGGGGAGGTAGCAGTGTCTCTGCAATTTGTGTAATTTAAGCATATTTTTGCATATTTTATATGTCTGTAATTATATGCGCATTTAGGTGTGCCGTCAAATGCGTGCCTGTTGAAGGGGAGAACGAAAAGCATTAGTCGTTCTGTGCTAAGTGCTGTTGTGAGTCTCCTTACTCTCTGCCACCACCTCCCCCTCTCTCTCCGTTTGTTTGGAGGGCATACCTGAGGGCTACCAGTCAGTGAAGCCACAAATCTGTGCCTTTGCTGAGAAGTGCAGCTGCTGCGCTGTCTTGTCCTTCACCAAAAAAAGCTGTGATGCTATTTCGTTTCCTCGCACCCTGTTCCACTGATTGAGGTTATTTCGTGCCTTCCTGTGCACCATAATCTCAGATGTGAGAGGTTTGCGAAGCTATCTGCAAGTCCTTGGCGTGCATGCTAGTTATACCTGCCCAGGTGAGGATGTGATTTAGGTTGATAACGTCCAGTGACGTTCAGTGTCGTTGGGTGCCACGCAGCACGGAAGCTCTTTGTCCCCGGGACTAGGTGCAGTCGACAGCGGGATCCGTGAGGTGGGAGATTACACGGAGTAAGATTAGTAGTAGGGCAGACTGCATGTGGGAGGGACAGAGAGTAGAACGCCCTGACACGACGTATCAATCAGACTGCCGAAGTAAAACGCACCCACACTCATGCCAGAAGCCATTTTTACCGACTTTGTGAGAAGTTTTTTTAAAGTAGTTAATTGCTCAGTACTCGTCAGATGCAGTCATCAAATAAACAAATCAGAAAGCTTAAAAAAATAGCATCAGGAATATTTGTCAGTTGTGGGGGCCAAACTGTCCTGCGGAAGGGAAGCAGATTAGGGATGGCAGCTTCACGGCAGACATCCACATCAGGATGGCGTCAGAGGCAATGGGTAGGCTGGATAGGGTTTGGTGCAGCAACGCCATCATAAGTTTGCTACTGTGCATAATGTAGAAGTCGGTCGTAGTTCCAGTTCTGCTGTACGGATATTAGAATGTGCGTCTGCTTGCCGATACTGAGAGAATGCATTCAAGACCAAGTGCCTGAGGAGGCTGCTCCGGAGCTTGTACAGAGAACACAAAGCCAGTGACTTCGTTTGGTCTGATGGGTCACCAAGAACCCCTTCTTGCAACAATAAAGCAGAGCAAGATCTTCTGATTCTGGCATGTGACCTGCCACGACTTTCCGAGACCGTCCTTTCAGGGTACCTTGGAGTGACGTCGATGCTGAGAGAACGGAAGAACAGTCATGCAGATAAAGGGGTGGATTGGTCGTTCCATGCAGGACCTACTCACCACAGTTTAAGACCGGCTTAAATAGCTAGACTTGTCAGCCACTGCGTCTTTTCATTTATTCCTCCCGACAACCAGTACTGGCGGACCAGCATAACCGTTCGTCAACTGGTACCAATGAAGGAATGAATAAATGAGATCACGTATAAAAACACACTGGCATCAGTGGACGATTATCATTATCATCGATTAGATTGTACAGGAGGTCGTGGAAACACATGCGCGGCACCATGCAGGCGAGTGCTGTAGAGATGGCGATATCGATCTTTCCACAGACATTTTACCCTAGCCTCCCACAGATGGACGAGGATGGAGAAGAGAGAACAAAAGGTGGGGTAGGGGTTGAATGAATTACTGTGGCCCCCTTCCCCACCTATTAAAGCCCGGGGAATGTAATGGCTACACTACGTTATTAACTTGTCTGTTTACTCCAAGTCACATATATCAGTATTTAAGAGGTCACCTAAAACGCTTCCCTTCTCTCCCCGCCCCCCAAATAAACCATTTAGGAGAGAGCGCGTGTGTTGTGTGTGTGTGGGAGAATTATTGGCATTCTTTTCTAATAACAAAAACGGCCAACCGAAGATCTCTCATTATCATTTGTTCACTAATTATTTTATTCATGCCGGAAGATCTCGAATCTGTTTGGGATGTAAAGGATGCGTTTGGAGGAACTGAAACCGTCATCTATGACTGATGAGCACTTCATGCATGGCTGTGATTGACACGCGGAAGGAGATAGCGGCCTCGCCTCAGTCCCTTCTATTTGTTCGGCTTGATGCATGATGTGGCTCGCGAAGCACAGCTGTTCTATTACTGACAGGTGCTGTGGGAAGTCTTGTCTGGCGGAGCCACGACTGAAGAATATCGACAAATATTGCAGACGTGACCGCGCCGCCGATGGCGTTGATGACGCAAGGGACTTGTTGTAGCGTCAGTGAGCATTTCCTCTGTGACAGCGCGTGCTTCCCAGTCCTCACCAAGTGTTCGGTCTGGCTGCACGTCATGCGCTCACGCACAGTGCACGCGCAGCAGTCAGTTTGTGCCAGTTGTGCCTTTGAGTCGCTGACCGAAGTATGATATCGTGGAGTTGTGAACATGAGACCCAGATCCAGGCTTACCGGTGCTGTCGTCTTCGGTGTCGTCAGATCCACGGCGAGTAAGAGCCTACTCATGAGTCAAGCTTTTTACATCCTAGTCTGGAGCCGCGAGGAATGTTGCAAAGGCGCTACGGATCCAGAAGGTTCTTTTGAGGCGGTGATTTCATGCCACGACGATTTCCAGTGTTTGATGTGATACTGCTATGATATCTGTACGGATGTTTCATCAACACGCATTGAAATTCAGCCGATGTGTGTTCTGTGGAAACTTTAGTGAGAACTTCAAGACGGGAAATATATTCTGTCATTCCTCCATTTTGTGGATGTTCAATTGATCAGATCCACGTGTATGAAAAGAAAGTTAACAGTTTTGTAGGAGAGAGTATAGCGGTTGATGTACAGGCCTGCTGTGATTTAAAGGTATAATTTGAAGCAACACATCAGCAGCCGAGTCATAGAAACAGTGCCTGCCTGTGTCGCAAAGGAAGCTGCTTCGCCCCGCGGGCCTGACTCAGCAGCCAACACGCAAGATGACGTCTCGCGCCGATCTTCACTGGGACTGCGACCTGCGGTGTGATATCGGAGACCTTGTGCTTAGGTCTAGGGATGGTGAGCATCTCCCCTCCCCAGACACTTCCAACGCGTTTTAAAAGCGGCTGTTTCAGGATGGTTGAACTGCCAATGGGCAGTGATAGAAAGGATTGTAGACTATTAGCAGCTTACCTAGAAATCTTTGGTCAGTGTTGCAAACATATCCCAAGTGTGTCATTTGCTTGTCAGTAAGGCTGACACAGGCGCCAGCTGATCAAGCCAATGTAAAGTGTTGGCTGGCCAATAATAAAAATAATGGAGCTTCAAGCACAAATAAGAAACAGTCAACATTTTTACCAGAGAAAAGTAGATCTGGAAGGACTGGTAGAGTTAGACAAATGTGGGGGTTAGACATGTACACTTACGCACACACAATCTCACCCCATATCTCTCTCTCACACACACACACAAACACCCTCCCACTCCATCTCTCATACACACAAGCTTAAGAGAAATTTACATGGACATTTTTTCTTCAACTTTACGAATATAAATACAAAGTGCAAACTGGACAGCTGATTAAAGTCAATTTTATTGACCAGAGCAGGGGAGATAGGGGCTGCTTTGTTGACTGACATTTGAGTACCAGCTACCCTCTCTTTCCCTCTCTGTCTCAGCATTTGAGCACCAGAATGTATGTGTGAGAAAGGTCTTGGCTTTTACTCTTGTTAACATTTTTCTCTCTCTCTTATTCACATATTCACTCACTAACACACACACACACGGATACATACATATACTTGCATAAGTGCATGGATAACAGGTTAAGTGGCGAGACTATATAACAAATTGCAGCATTATGCATTGTCACCAAGGTTTCTTACACAAGAGTTACACTTTTTTGATAATATTTTATAATTTAAAATATAAAAGTTTTACTGCTTTTATTTAAGAGCGTCAAATGAACTAGTAATTGAAGAACACAAAGGCACCTAACTCAAAGAAGTAAAAAAAAAGAAGAAAATTTCTATGCTTTGAAGGGAAAGTGTAAACGATTCTTGATCAGTTGTTATTTATTTATTATTGTCATTTATATTATCACCAGATCTCCAGCTGGCAGCAGAGCTTGGCAAGGCTCTCCTGGAGAGGAATCGAGATTTGGAACTTCAGCTACAGCAACTACAGCAGCTTCACCAGGAGCAGAACATGGAACTGCAGGTAAGGAAATAAGTGCGGATATTCTCAGACCTTTTCGTTCTCTTTCACACCTATATGTGTACTCGCATACATACATGCACAATCTCTCTCTTTCTCATGCTTATTTGCAAAACATAAGCACATATACTTTTTTTTGGCTTGGTTGTTTTGTCTATGATGTGCCAACTTAAATTTTTTTTCTTCCTTCTCTGCTAATTGATTTTAGCAGATTCACTAAAAATAAAACAGGTTTTCTGTGCAGGCCACAATCCACATTAAAATTATCACCCTAACACATAAAGAAAAGTAGAGGTCTAAAGCAGAATAATAATGTCAGTCATGGCAGACCTATACAAAAACATGTTACTGACCAAAAATCTGTTATGGTATGACTGTGAAGTAGGGGTAACTGCATTTTCCTTTAAAGTGTTAGAGGTTCTTTTTTACGATAATATATGTGTTGAATTCCTGTCTATTGTGTATCATCTCTGCTTCATATCTGTAGAGTCCCATTCTTCCCAATTATTGTCCAACTGATTTTCCTGCTCGGAAGCTGACATACAAAATACTGGCAGTGTTCAAAGAGAATGAGATATGTCATTGTACAGGACAACAACTAATATTTGTGTAATATGCATGCAGCATGTCACCAAACAGCTGGAAACGCTACGCACTATGACAGAGTCACGGAACCGTGTGTATGAAGAGGTGGATCGCATCTCTCAGGACTTGGAGCGCCAGAACCAGAAGTTAACAATGGATGCCAGAGCTGATAAGCAGAAGATAGAGAGGTAGATAAGTGTGCATACATGTATGTGTGCACGAATGAGAAAAAGATGTGCATGTATCAAACATGCCTCAGTTCATGTTAGCTATAGAATCATCATTCCACTCAGACATTCCCTGTATTGTTTTTCTTTTCTTTTCCTTCTTTTTTCCAAGCTCTGTGTGTATGTGTGTTTAGTTATTGCGTATGTGCTACATTTATTCAATTGTGATATGTGTGTGCATGTGTTGAAGCTCAGTGTTGCATGATGGTCTCACACAAGCAACTGTGCATGCAGGCTGACTGCATCTGTGGAGCAATTAGAGCAGAAAGTGGAAGATCTCTATAAAAAGCTGGAGGAGTCCAATAAATCCAAAGATAACAATGCCAGCATCAAGATCCAGCAAGAGAAACGCCGCACAGCCAGTTTAGCGTCTCTCAATGAAAGCCACTGTGATAACAGGTAGGCAGTTTAATTTTTTTTTTTTTTTTTATTTTCTCGTATCTCATGCTGTTCATTATCTTGAATCCATCGACCTCTTATACTTAACCAGATACTTTCCTGTCAATCTTATCATTGGAGACCCATACTGTAACTGCCATTATTGAGGTGGTAATGTTTCACCTTCCTCTTAATTGATGGTTTTATATCATGTGATCATCTTTTGGTCAAGAGTGAACATGCCTATAAAACATCTGGCTATTTCCATCATTTTAAAAATTGCTCTTTTTCATTGCTGAAAAAAGTAAATTGGATTGTCTAGGAGCAGTTTTTACATTGGAAACCTGGCCTGGACACAGAGTTCCACATTTAAAAATCTTCCCCTTAACCCATGGGAAGCAGAACTGCTTAAACTGCAAGAGGCAGTGCAGCATTGCAAGACACAGTTGACCATAGAGAGACGCAGACGGGAAGATCTAGAGGTGGAGCTGGATATTACAGAGCAGGAAAATAAGAGTTTGCAAACAAAGGTATGTTTTTGGTCCCATTCCTAGTGCTTCTTATGGAACTCAAGTTAGCCACTGGGGGAAAATGACTCAGTCATATGAAAATGATCTGTATTTACTAAGTATAACTGCATATTTTTAAATTTGATTTTATTTCCGGGAAAGGGTTGCAAAACTTGGGAACTATTTAAAAGTTGTGTAAATATAGAAAATATTTACATTCATACATTCATTGATGCTTGTTAACGGCAGGTGACAATATTGGAAGACCGGCTGTCAGAAGCGATGATGTTGGAGTTTGAGCTAGAACAGGCCAGACAGAGTCCTGAAGGAATATGCCGCAAGTGTCGCAAGGTTTTGGATATTCATGAAGAACTGCATGCTCAAGAAAAGGAACTTCTTAGTGAAGTGGAGCATGACAGCCCAGAACTGTTGTCCAAAGCCAAAGCAGTAAAGCTAGAGGGAGGAGGTAGCCTCTATGGCAGTTCCGAGTCCATCAATAAGGTATGCCTTCAGCTGCATTAGATAGCAATATCTGCTGAGGAAGTGGAGGGTGTAGTCTTTTCTAGAGGAATATTGGCTTGTAATATTTGGACAGTCCCTTACAATTTTTATATTAACTTTATAACAGATTAAGTCAGCACATGTAATCATAATCATAAGTGTATATCGCAGCCCCTAAAAGTAAGAATTAAGCCAAACGCCTTTATCCCATATAGCTGCTTCAAGCTGCTGTTTTATCGATGAGCACACATAGTTTGTCCTGTGCACTTCTCTGACTATCCACAATAATACTGAAAGCAAATAACTTCAGTAAGTACTAGCATATACTATTATCCATAGCTAACAAAATAAATGCCCAAGCAGTCAACCAAAAAACTAGGCTTTGACAGCATCTATAATTATTCAGCTTACCTAAAGTGTCCCCTCAAACTCTCACTTTTAACACTCAAAACAGGTTAAATACAACGATAAGACCTCTTAGTTTTGGAAAACATGGAATAATAACATGTTGACTGCTTAGGCTTTTGTTGTGTTAGATATGGATCATAGTATAGTATAGATCATAGTATAGATATATCTGCTACTATTTTTCATAAAAATTTCATCAAATGAAATACTTATCATACCTCATAAGTTTGGTGAGTACAAACACAGAAAGGTGGGGCAGTGCTTGGCGAGTTCAAGATCCTCTGACCTCAATCACCTGAACCCTGCAAAAGTAGTTCCAGATAATTATACATGCTGGTTTAATCTATTAAAATGTTAAGAAATAATATCAGGTTATAGTAGTAGTTTGTTAGAATTTTTAACACGTGTGAAAACAAAGTACACTGTTATATCTTAATATGAATACTTCGAAAGTAGAAAACCACTTGACATAATTATCTTTTATTGCCCTTCTTGTCACCAAAATCTACCTTTGCCATTGCATATTATTTCATTTACATATAATAAGTATATTTGATTTCAGGTTACAGCCGATGCCAAAGAAATAGATGACAACGATGCAGGCAAGTCCATTCTAGATGAATTAGAGACACAGTACAAGTCTTTATTCCAGAAATATGAAGCTCTCATTCAGAACAAGTCAAAGAGGCTCAGCATGACCCAGACTGATGATGAAAATCCAGAAGACAGAGCCATGAGACGAAGACTGGCCCACAAGGAGGTTCAGACATTGCTTCACATGACTCTCAACCGAGATTATTTCCAGGAAAGCTGCCAGCCTCCTCCTTACAAAGCCCTTTTTAAGGACCTTTTTGCAACACTTCGCAAATCTCGCATAGATGAGAATCCTGAACAAGATAGAGGGGCAATAACCCCTGGTGGGACACCCATTACGTCTCCTTCTATGGAATTTTTGAAAGCAGGAGAAAATGGTAGAGCTGCCATATCTCCTGTCAGTCCATGTAGTCCTTTACCAGGTGGAAATGTGAGTGATCATGGTACAAAAGAGTGTGTTACATCTGCTGGAATAAGTGCAGCTAAAGGTCTGATGCAATTAGCGAAAGAAGAAGTCTTTGAAAGCTGAGTGCCGAGATCCGTACAAGTAATTAACAATCAAAGAAGTGTAGAATGTACTAATGTAATCTTGCAGGCAGAGTACAAATCTGCAAAGTAGGCTGCTGCAGACTCTGTAAGATGCATTCTGTTTCAAAAAAGGTAAGCCAGACCAATTAATATAAAGGATAAATCTCTCAAAAGAGTGTGTGTGTGTGTGTGCATATATACATATATTTCTGAAAGCATATGTATCATCTGGTAACTTACATGGTATTGTCAATTGTGACCCTAGCTAATACTCAGAATGTAGTTGTTTCTCATGCAGGGAGGGAGGAAGTACTTAACAAGATTTTGTTTTAATTTTTTTATCTTTTAACTTTTAAGGATATAATATTTGAAATGTTGAATCTTGCTAATATTTGAACTGTTAATTTCATTTTTTGGTGCTATGTCAGCAGTAGACACTGTAGGATGCAAATCATACCTTTTTACTTAGTGGGTGTGTGTTCAAAATTTATCATTATATCAGAAGCTTACCAAATTTAGCAATTATTGTTTGAGGTTTATGCAAATCACAGACATTAAAATGATGCCATTTTTAACATTATTGTTTATTAAGGAAAGAAGCTTGCATCTCAGTTTTGTCTTTTAGACAGCAAAGCATGAAGACATACAACAAATACATGTAATAAGTAGCACAACTTGAAAGAGGCAAATTCTATATAGTGCAGAACTGGAAAATATTGAAAAGTTTGTGAGATCCACTTGACTCCTGGTAATATATATGTGTGTATATATATATAGGACGGGGTATGAATTAAATGCTAAAGAAGAAGAAGAAAAAATGAACACAAACTTATGTTTAGAGTTAAGGTAACATTTGTTTGAATGAAAATGTTTTCCCCTGAAAAGACCTAGATTACAGTAGGCAGATTGTCATAGATGTGGCTCATGAATGTTGCAACCCACAGGATTTTAAATCTTCAGGGCTTTTTACCGTGGTACTGTCATGACAGTCTATACGTGTATTAGGGAAGTCTTGGAGTAAACTCTGAACAGTGAATATCAGTATGCATAGGCATCTATCTTACTCTCATTTTTCTTTTAGGGAATAAATACTTTACAGCAATGTAAAAAATATTTTGACCTTTCACAACCCTTTTAAAAAAAGCCTGTGATTATATCAAAATATGTCAAAATTTCATTTTGGGAAGCAAGATTACTAGCTTGCTTAAAAAAAAGATAGAGGTAAGGAATAATTCGAAATAGTACTTGTAGAAATCACCACATCCTACTTTCTTTCCCTCGTCACCAAAGAGGAAAAAGGAAAAACTGCAATCACAAACTTGGCATCCTTTACTTTTACCAAAAAGCAAGAAAAGTTTCCACTTTTACAATCTTTTTTTTTCCAACTTGCTTTGCTTACTCACTGAGCATGAATATATAACTAAACTTTGTAGAAATCTTACCCAGATAGCATTTAAACATTTTATAAACGTGTTAAAAAAGTTTACGCAATATGTTTTAATAATGTTTGCAAATATATATCACTGAACTTGAATTGAAGACAACAATAGATGATTAATCCTGCATTCCACAAAACAGTTCACATTCACAACTTTCAGTTCACTTTTATTATGATTAAAGCTTATGAACAATAGCTGAAGATGTTCTCAAGTAAAAGGTTTTGTTTTTCAGATCTTGACACACTGTGATCTCGGAAATTTATATTCCATGATTCTTTCTGATTCTTTTTTTGGGTCACAATCTTCAGGGAATTTTTTTTTTAGGGTCTGCATATTTCATTATTTTTTTTTTCTTTTGGGGTATCTATATTCTGTGATGTCTTTTTTTGCAAATCTTTGTATTCCATTATCAGATATAAATGAACAAAATTAGCTGTGCTGGCTTATGAGGACATTTTCTTTTAGCCTTCGATCCCTGAAGTTTCTTGTCCCTTAAGAAATAGGATCTATTGCTTGACCCCATTTAATGTTTTTGACAGTTTGTTCATCTTTTCACGGGTTTTGAGCAAAATTCTTAAAGAATTTTTATACTTTCCTGCTTATTTTGTCTTTTTTTTGGTCAGCAATGCCAGAAGTTTTATTTTTATTTTAGTGATGTATGTTTTGAAGGGTTTGATTTTCTATGTGTTTTTATACAATGTGATGTTTAGCATTTTGGATGTTTAAGAACCAACTTTCATTTTTCTTATCATCAGCAAATATTCACACATTTCTTTATAAATACTTAACAAACTATTTAAGGCTACAATGGTCATTGATCCTGTCACCTTTTATTCATGTGTTGTTCTTGCTGAATTACATCTTAGATGTTTGCACTATTCTTTGAAGTACAATAATGTATATGAAGTAAAATGGGAGACTGATTTGACAGTTCTATTTACTTTTTTTAAACATGCTTTGTTGTTTTTCTTCTCTAGCCTTATCATTTTGTCTTCAGTTTGACCAGAATGTTGAAGCAATTTTCTCACAGTATGTTCCAAATGTAAAAGTATCTTGCCTAAGATTCATTTTGTGTCAAAGGATAAGTTTTTTGCTGATTGAGGCACTCCTATTTCTTTCAAAGGTTTGGGAAAGTGGAGTAGACATTTAAGATAAAGTGGTTTGTCTTTCATGTGGAGGATGTGTCGCTGTTTTGTCGCTGAAAATGATTACTGTTTATACTTAAATTATCTAAAACATGATGCTAAAATTGTGCATTCTTGTACTGTGTGATTGCATGATTAAATATGTATTGAAAAACTATTTGTTCATTTCAAGATGACAAAGGAAGAGGGATTTTTGGGGTTTGTTTTCTTTTAGTATGGAAGCATCTGTTTATTTTTATGAAAGATGAGTGCCTGCTATTTATCTTGTATATAGGAATCTGTACAATTCTCAGTTCTGTATGTTATCAGTCCAGGTATTTGAAAATCTTAATTGTTGTAGCCATTGTCACTAACAGCTTTAAGACATAAAAGACTTTGGAAAGCAACTTTCCCAAGCTCCCATTGTTCTGGCAAAGTTGCTTCTTCCAATTCTCAAGCCCTTTAACCTCTACAAAAATAAGGCCATAACAATATATTTAGGTACACTTGCTAGCCTTTATAAATGCCATAGAATGTTATGCTTAGATACCAGATGCTGGTTTACTATTAACAGTTGCTAAAGGGCTTTATCTCTGAGTCTTTGTTATTTATTAGCGATGACTGTGACCTGGAGTTAATTTCATAGATACCCATTCAACATCTGAATTTGAAGCAGGGAAGATAGCCCTGCACAACCCCAATCTGCCTCGTGGGGCTTGTCTTCAGATTTTGATGCTGTTTATTATTACTGGTGCTTATGTATTTATTACTAGTCTGTGATGTTTGTCTTTCATTTTGCGCAAGCAGAATTGTGTTGGCTATTCTTTGGTCTTATAATTTTTCTTAGTCTTATGTTATCATTGAGTGTTTAATGTATCTGATAAATAGCAAAATGCTTAAGTAAGCTTCATTACAAAATAAGACAGATCTGTTTATGTTGTTGTGCTGATCTTCATGCAACACAGAAAATGAGGCAGATGAACATTGTACTTATGAGTATTTTGCTAATCCATTAATCTTGTAATTAAATTCAACATGACTTGTAATATTTTGATATTTTTGTTACACACCAAAAAAAATCATCAGTAATCTTTCATGAGTAACCCCAAAGCATAACTTGTAATTCAAAAAAGTTTGCACAGAACTAGTTAATACTTAAGTTTGTGTTTACACTTGCAGAATACAGATTATCAAGTGTGATACTGAAATATTTCATTTTATTATAAGCCACTGTCTGTAATGTAATAAAATGACAGAGGGATTCCAAGTTGTTTCTTGCAGTAAAAACTTGCCTTTCTTTTTTATTTCAAATGGTGCTGTGAATCTGAGCATGCTTGTGTTGCATTTATGTACATGCATTTGGATTTTAGATACGTAAGCTCACCTTTGTCAATTTTCCTTAATGGATACTTCTTTGTTATTTATTGATGATATTATACTATTACAGTTCAGCTCGCACATTAGTGGCAAAATTAATAATAAGAGACATCAGACATAGCAACAACGAGCAAGCAACTTCAGCCGTTAGTCTGAAGGCATTGCTATGTAAACAAGATTAAAAACCATTACGTCATTGTTATATTGTCCTAGATTGTTGTAGAGCGTTCGAGCTATATATAGTTCCTTCTGGAATCTTCTGCTTATCTGAGCTTGTAGTACATAAGAACATCTTCTGTGACAGTTGGGTCCTATTAGTGATACAGTCGTACTAGTGAAAAGTGATACAATGAGATGTAACCGAATAAGACAATGAGATACACCTATAGTGGACAAATAGAATGATAGTAAAATTATTAAGTATTTGTGTCAACAATATATTGAGTAGCCTAAAGACAAGGTTGGCTTCTAGCCACAGTATCTTTAGAAGGCCATTGTCACAACTTCCCTTGACTGAACTTTCAAATCATTTGCAAGTTGTACATTATTTTTTTCTCTGAACTACACCAACAACAGGGATAATTGTTACCCAAGTTTCTCAGATACTGATAGACCCGTGGACTCATGCTGGAACTCCATCACAACTACACAAGAATGTCAATCTCTATGTATCCCGATTAATGGATGAAGTAGCACAAGCATCGAAGCAAGGCAAGGAGACTGTAAAGACAGTATATCTCATGGAAACTGCATCAAGTGTTTGATATTGGTGCCAATGTGCAGACCTCGGTGCATGCCAATGTGACAGAAATATGAAAGTACCACAGCAAAAGCTTCGGTTACTGATGGACCAGAGAACCATTTAAAATGCAAATTGGTACAATTGATAGAAAAGTCATAGCAATTATGAAAAGAAAACAAGCAAAGGAAGATTCAATGAAAGAAAGAGAAGATAAAGAGAGCAGAAGGAAGAGGGAAAGTGAGGACATAGTTTCATCTGAGGAAATGTCTGCAGTATATGGCAATAGTGCAACCAAGTAACAAACTGAATTCCCTGACACACTTCAATGTCTGCTGCTATGGACCTATATGGTCATCAAGTGTCGCCCAAGATGAACTGACAGACCAAAGAGCTTCAGCACTGTTAAATACAGTTGTATTACTCATAATATTTTCACTCATTTTCAGTAATCAGAACTTGCACTAATTACAAGAGAAACTGAGAACACAAACACATAAGAATTAGAAAAAAGAACAAAAAAATTTGTAATATATTTTAACCACAATAGGACTTAACATTCATTAATTTTTAGATGAAAAATCTCTTTCAAAATGTTTCTAAGGATGCATAACATTTCATCCTGGTGTTCCTTGCACAATACATGTTCTTAAACCTTACTAAAAGTAACAGAAAACTAACACATTCTTCCTTCGCTAATCCTTTGCTTTTAAAAAAAAAAAGCCAACCTAGGTACAGAGCAAAGTAAATGACCATGAAACAATTCTGCCTACTGACCAAAATTTATTCCACTAATCCTAGATAAGTATAATGAACTTTGATCAGCACTGATTCTTGGCTGCAATGGGTTTGATCCGACATCAATGAAAACATACTGAGTGAACGCAAAATTAACCTGACATCAGCTGTAAATTTTTCTAATTCTGCTTTTACTAGGTAAAATATTCCAAACCTCTGCCAGTTTCAACAGTTTTGATACTGAAAGGATGCACTCTGCAAGTGTAAATCTTAGGCAAGGTTCCAAACTCTGTCCAACTCAATCACTGCCAGGTGCACTGGTTTTGCTCTCAGAGAATTCACACCACTGTTACTGAAAACCAAAGCAATCTCTTTTATCACATCTTCTTTCCCTCGCTCCTCGTCTTCCTCATTTTCATGCTGGTAGCAGTCCGTTGGGAAGGATGTCTTGAACACCTGTAGCGAGACCAGCTCTGCTACTGCTGCAGTGAGAGATGCAAGGCAGGGGTGAGACAGCTGGTTCTCTGCTACATTCAAATATTTCAGACTGCGAAGGCCTGAGAAGTGGTAAGTCAAACTCTGCACCATCTGATCATTCAAGCTGCAATGCTCCAGTTCCAGCAGCTGCAGGCAGGACTGGGTGGCACTAAGAATCCCTCTTATCTGGCGTTCACACAACTTTAAATTGTTCTCACTCAAGTCCAGTGCTTCAAGATATGAACTGTGATGGGAATGTGACAAGTATAGCAAATCTGTTACAGTCAGCCCACAGCCTGCCAACCGCAGAGATGTCAATGGCTGTACAACAGCTTCAAGTAACCTTCGGAGACGTGTCTTGATGCGGTTGTTGCTGAGATCCAGGCGCTTCAGCTTTGGCATGGCAGCAAACACCTCAGCAGCTGCTTTGCAAGCTTCTTCATGCTGATGGAAGAAGATACTATTGCAGGACAAATCCAGAGACTCCAGACAAACTAAGCCTTTGAGGGCTGAGGCTATCTCCACAAAGTCACCAGAATTCAGGGCATTGTATTGTAGCTGCAAGCCTGTAAGGTGCTGTGAAAAGACAGCAAAATGCATATTAAAGAACAGAACATGTCAATCACTGATTCTATGAAATGTATTAATTAGATGTTCATCTTCAGAAACACAGCCAGCTATTTCATGATTGTACTCTACCATGATAAGCTGTCTTCTCTATCCTCTTTCACACTTAACAAGTATAGGCTATCACTCTTTCAAGATAATACGGTTACTATTGATGTATTGATTCATTAAAGCTTCAAGATGTTTTTAATCGCTTTTATGTAATGAACAAAATGCTAAGACATACTTTTCAAGGAATAAAAAAGGTGTCCGCTGTCAACAGGAAGTGTTGTACCTATGCAGACCCTATATCATTTCCTCCGCACCCTTTCTACTAGAAGCTTCAGTCAAGTCATTAATACTTCCATGAACAGCCACCCACCTGACTACTATTCTCTGAAATAGGTCACCACTGCCACAATTTGCTATTATAAAACCTGCTGTACTTGTCCTATGCAGGCATGGGTGACATAGCACCAAGGTTCAATTTTATTCTGCCTACCTGTGGATCCACCAGTTTCAGAAGAAGTCCAACACGACACACCCCCAAGCATGTCATACCCAAACGGGAAACAATAAGACAGAGTTTGCGATCACGAAAACTTGACACCTTCAAAGCTTTGCAGAGTTCTGTATGAGTTGCCTCTGACATCACAAAAGCATCCAACTTGATAATGACTGCTGTCAGACAGAAACAATAATGGAAAAACAGTCTACACTTCAACTGCTATTTTCTAGTTAAAGGCTCAGGCCAGAAAATGACACATGTTTAGAGTCCACAAAAAATGTCAAATTTTTAATGATGATACTACACCAAAAATCTATTATTAAGATGATGCAGGCATGATATAGACAAGTGATCTGAATACAGATAGGTGGCTTTGAAATAATGATAATGAAATAAAATGAACAAACTCAATTTTCCTTTTTTTCCATTTCTCATTGGCTCATGTTATCATCAAACCAATTTCTGCACTTACATTAATACCAATAATGCTCAATGAATTTATGTGTGATAGAAAGTGGGGAGAAGGTTTGTGCTTGTATGTTAGCTACATCACAACAATGAATGCAAATAGACATGCAAAATTACCACTCCTGCTTTACTCAAATGTGAAAAATTAACAGTCAATAACCCCACTTTGACTTGTAGAACTTACAGCAGTCAGGAGGGAGGCTGTGTTCTATGGGCTCCATCCTTTCTGTGATGCCAAGAGCCTGGCCTGAATGTTTCACTGCTTGGTTGTACATGGACAGTATGGTCTCATGTCGCACCTCATTGTGTGCCAGCATGCAGTGTGTTGCCACAAAATAGACTATCACCTCTGCTGTAAAAAGCCAAAGCTATCAACAGATTAGATGTGAGTTTTCACAACATGTCAATCTGTAACACTAAACAGCTTAGAGATTCACAACTGGCCAAGGGTTTCCTGTCTTTTACTCAGATGCTCTCAGGACAGCAAATTATTCAGAAAAACCTTATTTCTCACCAGACCAGGTTTTTGTCTTGCTTTTTTTTTCAAAGCCAAACACTTCAGAAAAGCTAGCACTTATGACTACCATGAAAAAATAAAAGAACACAACTTGTAAAATTTAAGATTAATAATCCCTTTTAATTTGTTCAAACAATACACCACTTGACAAATATATTAGTTGACTCTGCATAAGTTGTTACCTGTTGGAAATCCTGTGAGATCTAGATACTGAAGCCGTGGTGTGCTGCCCTTTTTCAGAGAATCAAGAAATGTTTGAGCCAAGGCAGTTGTATAACGTAATCCTTGTTTCACAATGTCACACTGATATGAACTGTTGAAAAGTGCTTGTACAGAGGTAAAAAGGTTAGGCATCAGCCTGTGGAGAATGAGAGATGGCAAAGGCCATGAAGCTATGATTTCTTGAATGGCCAGCTCACGGTTTTTTACAAGAGCCTCCTGGAAAATAGAAAATGTACTGATGGCTTGTAAGTTTTGTTATCAACAGCACTTTGCATTTAAAAATTGTCACCTTACTATATCAGTCCATTAAGATACTAACATCTTAATGCTGTAATTGGTTGCAAACTCAGAACTTTCTTTCTCACACACTCTCTCTCTCTCTGCTTTTTCTTTCAAGTTTTATCAGACATCCTTTACAGAAAAAATAAAATTTTTTGCAAGATTATAGAATGAACAATGACCTGCAAGAAAGGTTCATATAGGTGCTTTGGAATAATGTCAAGTGCTTGTTTTGTCATGCCTGAATCTTGCACAATAAATGCTGCACATAATTGTACAAGACTTTTTATTTCCTCTTTCCTGTAAGTGCCATAAGCAGGACTGGCATCAAGATCAACAGGATAAACTGTGCTCCTGTAGTTTCCATGCCATAATTTTGCCGCAGTTGTAGACATCATTGCCAAAGTTCCTGTAAAAAATGTTCCATTTTTACCTTATTTGTTTATACCTTACTGTCTTTGGATCTACCAGTAACTTCTTTTTTAGAATATCCTTTACTAATGGCTATTAAAATATATTAGCTTCAGTGATTGGTTTCAGTACAATTTTCTGCTCTGGACATCAGCTCCTCCAGTGCAATCATCTTCCATGAATAATCAAGGATTACATGATAAATATGTATTCTCCTAAAGCATTCTTGTTCCATCTAACATAAACATTATCATATAATTTATATTACAGTATGGCCAAGTGATATGGCCATGCACATTCTAAAAGTAATCTGTAATCTACGCCTGCGATTAAGAATGAACGAGAAAAAAATGAGACAGAATGTACATATACGTGTAAATAACTACTTATACTCTTATTTACCTTTATTTGCAAAATAAACTTTAGCTTTGATATGTTTTCACTCGATTGACAGAACATACATAAACACAAAACATGTTTGAGATATTTTGTTTTGCTACCAACCAATACCAATTCCAAAATGTTATTTAAAACAATTATTCAAGATATACGCTGTCTCATCTTCTAACTCTTGAATCTTTTCCCCTGTTATGACAGAAGAAGCGCATGAACCATTGAACGTCTACGTCTACGATTCTGATTTCAATGCTTAGTCTTAGTAATACTATAAATTATAATGTCAGTACCTGTCACACACAAAAAAAAAAAAACTGAATAAAGGGAAGTTCAGAAATTAGATTCTACATGCTGCACTGAAAAAGATAGATCGTTACTTCGTTGGCTTCCTTAGTCAAGGAAAGAAACAACATCAGGTTTGGAGTAGCCAAGCCTGAGTGGTGCTTTCGTGTTTTCTTGATAGAGAGTCTCCTAAAAACATAATGGCTGTTCCTGCTAAAATGTGTTCGTTCACCCTTGGACGACTTCAAGGGATAACCATGAGAGTCTTTGCGCCCACGTTTGTTTTTTTCTTTATAGTTCCCTTTTTACCTCTTGTAAATTTTAAGCTTACGAATTTGTTAAGTAGAAGATCGTTTGAGTTTGACTGAAATCTCTACTTACAAGACTTGTAGTTCGCCGGTTTGCTTTGCATGTTTCTACCCAAGTTTCCAGTTTACATTTTTTGCATTTAATTCGTCATTAGATATTGCTTGTTTACTTGATTGTTCAGCACTTGCACTGTTAACAGTTTATAAGAATATGACCCTCGAGAAAGTGTTTTGTAGATAATTAAAACGTTTCAGTTAAGCTTAAGAGGGCTTCATCAAATCATGTTCCTTATTTCTGTGTGACTATTTTGGACAGAATAACCCAGGTACGAACGAGTGTCTACAACCCGCACTTCTTGGAACCCATACTAGACAAAAAAGAGCTGGCGCAGCCACTTCAGGATAACGATGTTCGCCGCTTCAGACCAATCAAAGCAGCCAAAACGGAGCAGGTTTCATCTATTTTCTATGACCCTCTGATGCAGTAAGTAGAAGTATTCACCATTAAACTGCATATTTATCCCCTGTAATAAATTCACTTGTTAGATATTTGGGATAAAGACAAAACACCATTGATGAATGAACTTAGTAAATGTATTTGAACCAAGTACAATTGGTAAGTGATAATTCTTTGCAAGCGAAATACATGATATAAAAAATGAATCAACTTTTGTCTGCTAATCAGTTTTTATAAAATCAGATCCATCAATTTTTTTTCCTAGCTTTTGTCACTGGGGTGTTTTGCCAAGCATATATTAATCTCAACTTTTCATTAATCAGTAATTGAAAAACATTCAGTATTGTTAATTTATGTGATAGTCTTGCAGCTTATGTTTAATCACAAAACTAAAAGTTCACCTCATGTAGACATTTTCAAAAGTGTCTGCAATTCTACATGATGATGCTCGATGTCCATTTTGGAGAGTTCCACCAGGCTGCTGATTCTATGTGCCTACATGCAGGACCAACAGATTGAGGCTGTCCTTTGTTGTTTTGACCATGTCAATGCTTTCGTGTGTGAATGAATGTATATCATATGGGAGTCTGAATGTTGATTGTATGAGGGTCTGTATGGTGTGGCAAGTATGAATCTGTGATGGTATTGTTGATAGCTTTCATTGTGGTTCTAATCCTTGCTTGCTTACAGAGCTGATACTAATTACCTTCTGGGATAAATAAAGCTGTATCTTATTGAAATACATTTATATAAATGTTGTTCGTAACATACGAACATAACATACAAATTTCACAGCACTTTGTGTACACTCCACACTAAGAATTGTTATTAGAAACAGTAGTCCTGTAATATTTTGGTAGCTGGGAAATGAGGTGTTAGAGACCATATTTATGTTACATTCTTGGCTTTCTCACCTGTCCCTTGCTGCCTTTCTTTCTCCACTCCACCCCCAAACCATTGAATAGCCATTGAACAACTTAATTTGTTGGGGGAAATATGCAGCTTGTTCATTATACAGTCTGTTATTGTTGGGTCTATCTTGTTTTGGATGCTGGTGCTTTTACCACTTATTTGTTTGGTTTCCAGACACATTGAAATTGATGTTTTACTGCACTGAGAAAAGTATATTATTCCACTCAATATGAATTTATTAAAGTTTGATGGCTGAAAGAATTGAGCAGTTTTTCTGTATATAGTGTAAATAAGAAGTAGGGCTAGTAAAATGAAGTATGAAAATAGATTGATTTTCTTGGTTATCTCTTTGCACAGGAAGTTCATCAACAGGATTATGAAGAAAGGTAAAAAATATTTAGCAAGGGACATTTTGGAAAAGGTAGGTCTATATTTAAAACTGCATTTTGTGTTATCTGTCTTATATTAAGGATTCTGTTTTTTTGTTTAGTATTATTTTAAATATTTAGCAATTTCTTTCTAAAGACTATAATCATTATGTGGGGAAAAAATGCAGTATTTGGGATACAGAGAATAATTGACATGTTTTTAGGGGTAGATATTAAGCCTTCTAAGTAGTGTTACTGTGGAATCACAGTAAAAATTCATTGTAACATCTTTGCCCTAGTAGGTGTCTGTTGTCTGAGGTTTCGACCATTGTGTTTCATGATCATCTACATTTTTATTCCCATTAGACATTTGAAAATATAAAACACATTCAAGTGGAGAAGTACAATAAAGCAAGCTCTGCAGAAGAAAAGGAGTCAATAGAAACAGATCCTGTGGTTATCTTTAAACAAGCAATCGAAAACTGCAAACCAGTCCTTATTACCACAAGGGTTGTCAAAGGAGGTGTCACATATCAGGTAAAAGAATGCATAGTCGGAAACTTGGACTTGCTATCTCCCTTTCACCAAATAACTAATAATAATTCTACCTTAAAAATAAAGTTCAAACAGTATTGGTGACATTAATTATAAAACAGACCACATTCCTTTCTCATTTTTTTATTTATTCTCGATTTTTTATGTTTAAGACAGTAGTCTATTTTGACTATTCCTACAGAGATGGTGCTGGTAATTTGCATTTCAGGTACCCGTGCCATGTAGCCCTAATTATCAGCTTTTTTGTGCAACAAAGTGGCTGGTCGAGAATTGTCGAGACAAAGAACGCAAAATCCCTATGCACCAAAAACTGGCATGGGAGCTCATTGATGCATACAAAAATGAGGTGACCAGCTTTATAGTCTTTGACTTTTTACAGTACCCTCTGGCAATACCCTAGAACAACACAAACCTTACAGATGGTGATTTTCCTGGCAACATCTGCTTTTTAAAATTTTAGTCTTTTAATCTTTTTTAAGTCCATTAGGCCATATATTTACTTGGTATAGATTTTAAGCTATATTAAAATATTAGCTGAGGACTAATTAAACAGAATAATTCTTGCAGTAGTTATTTACAGCAGGCAATGTCTGTGTAGGTATTTTGCATTTCGATATTGTGAATAAAATCAGGCAGAAAATATTACTTGTACATGCACATTAGTATAGCTAATGCTGGTCGTCCCATTGAAAACAGACTGAAGTAAAAGTTTATATTTTCTCTCTGTGTATATTATCGATCAGGGCAAAAGCATCAGAAAGAAACAAGAACGTCATAAGCAGTGCGAGGCCAACAGAGCATATGCACATTTCAGATGGTGATTAGAAGTAATCAAAATGACCTGGAGAACCTTGTCTGGCTAAGACTGGCTAAACAGAATAACTCTACACTGAGAATGTGGATCTTGTTGCTGTGACCTGCGTGGAACATGACTGTGGTGAAGACCACAGACCAAAAACTGTTCTGAATGATGTGGGACTTGACTTTCACAAGTTGTTGTTGCGAATGGAATTGTCATTTCAGTTTTATCCAATAAATGTTTTAACTGAGAACCAGTAAACTATTTTCCTTTGATAATATAGTTGAAAATGTCACTTTCAAGAATCTTACATGATAGAATAATTTACTTGAACATATGGTGATTCCCCTTGATTCACTCTTCTCCCCCTCCCCCCAAGTTCCCACCCAAAATTATTTCCCAGAAAAAAAGGCATTACCAGACATTTCTATCTTTTAAATGTGTTATTGTCTGTGCAGTTCCAACCCATTTCTTTGCTTGTCACTGATAAACTGATGAAAATTACAGTTTCTTAATAACAATGTGACAGCAGAATTCAAACCAGAACACATTTCAATTATTCTTCGCACTCTAATTATATATACGTTTTATAGTTAGAAGCTTAGCAGTACTGCTGTATAACATCTCAAGCAAAAATGTTGCCTAGACACTATTTTGCTTGAATGTTGAGCACAAAAGAGATTGCATAAGTGTTTTATCAGCATGTCAAAATATATGCCTTACATTCTGTAGGTATTCTTCCATTATTGCTGATGAGCAGAAAAAGCAGATGATAATTTGTGATTCTTCCCTCAGATGAATTAAGAAACACTAACAGAAATGTCAATAAGAACAAGCAATATCGGGATAATTTTGTTTTGAATAGGTATACCTTTTATTACAGAATCAAAGGAGTTTTCAAAATTGTGTCTTAAATGTAGTTAAAAGATCATTTATTGCAAACTAACTAAAAATACAAGCATAGATTGCTGTTGAACTAAGTACCCTTTTTGTCAGTGACATCACCTTACATGTGTTGGAGAGATAATGAGGTAAGACTGTTTACTCATTAAAATAACACGTAAATGCATAATACAAGTGGATGAGGCTTCACCTTTTTTTCTGCCTTGTGGCATAACTTTTGTTGGGTTTTTTCCCCCACAGGCGTATCAGAGCTTGCGCTGATGTCCTGTGTTGTATTGATCTTTCCTAATTGTATGTTTCCACCAGAGCACAGAGGTGAGGATGTGATAGAAATGTCAATAGGGAGATCGGTGAAGGAGGGCAAGTGTAGAAGCAATATCAGGAAAATAGATTTCTGCTAATGTGCAAAAAGTTTCTTGCTTGTGGAAGAATGCAAATTTGCATTAGGCATTCTACAATTATATTCGTGAATACAAGACCCTAGCGTCTTGCCACAGTCATTTACAAATGTTGAAAGAAAAGGTTTGGGAGATGCAAGTATAATACAGCAACCTGGGAGCTGATCTACTAGTCTGTTCATAGTTGCAAATGTGGATTTTTTAAAATACGACTTCAGTTCAGAACCAGGCCAGGCTGACCACTGTTAACAAATGGCAGAGCTGCAATGACAGGCCAAGTGTGGATTGGAAGTTATTGTGCACATTGCAATCTTATATGACCGTCTAGATACAGGGGTTGCCATGCTGTTACTACATCATATGTTTCTTGTCAACTTCTTTCCTGGCAAATGGCTCAGTGAATGTACAAAGAAGGCTGGCTTGGTGGTGTTTCTTGCCGTCAGCAAAGCTGTCTTGAGGAGATACCACATCCAAAGAGAAATGTGCTTATAGTGAGATTAGGCACCCAACACTACAAAGAAATGCATTTGTGCACTTGTTTCATTTCCATGACCTGTTTGAGACAATCCCCATCAAATCTGAAATAAAAAACAAACTCTGACAATCTCCCTCCTCAAGCCCGCACTCATATACACAAACATTTACCCACAGAAAAGGCATCGATACTTCAATGTTGTGTCGACCAACAAACAACCAGGATTTCAATTTCTGTGATTTTATTTTTCTTTAAAAGATTTACACTACACGCATATTATAGCTTATGGCCGCTCACATAAATAACTGGTTGTGCACAATGCAAACCTGACCAAGTTAGAAGATAGTGAAAACACCGATCATTTATTTGTATTGTAAGATGGAAACAATATAACAATTCTGGCGATTTATACGCATTGCATCACAAGACACATCGCAATGTACCTTAAACAAGAATTCATTTATTTGCCGAGTGACATTGCAGGAGTTAGCATCTGATCTCATAAACAGTAGCACGAAAGAAACAAAATAGGCGAAGATTGTAGGCAGCATATAAATGTAGGTATCAAGTCTGACCGTAGTCTGGAACTGCGACATTATTTAGTTTGTAGAGAGCAGGGTGATCAGACGAATCAAATCATGCCAATGAAATAATAAATAAGTAAAAAAGAAAGCTGTCTCCAGTCGAAATGATCACTTCTCTAGGCAAAGAGCGGTGTCTCTGAACAACAACGATGTTATTGTAGATGGCAACCAAGATCTGCTACCGACCACCCCGCAATTTCGGTTGAAGTCAGTTTGCAGGGAACTTGTTCTTCTGTTTTTAACTTACTGTAACTAGAGCACCTTCCCATGTTTAATGCCCACTGGGACCAATAAAGTTGATCATCGTCATTGTCATTGCGAGATTACATTAAGGAACAAAACAATTTAACGTCTAATTGAGCAAGAATCGATCTGCATCGTTGCTGCTGTATCAAGTGGATCATTACTTCTTTTTCTCTCCTTTTTCTGCATTCTCTTAATCCAGGAGTGGGCAAAGTACAGCCAGCTAACTTCTTTGGACCGTCCCCTCTGCCAAAATGTGAACTGCATCTGTTTTAATTTTTCCAGTTTAAGTTATTTTGATTTATTAAGTACAGTCCGTAACGTTCAAACACAGAAAAAGTACAGAGATGACAAATAACACGGCCGACGTGTCTGATGGGTCAGAGTATCGGGGGCGGATGACTTCAAGGAAATGCTGGTTTTAATGTGAACGAATTAAAACAAATCGGTAAGTTCACACCATTATGCTCTCATTTGTTGTCCATTCCATTACCACTAGGTTTGCCTGGGTTTTTGCTATTTACCGGCCTGTCGCATAGTTAAGAATTGTGAGACGGGCTCACATAAAGAAAGCTTTGCCTACCCCTGTCTGAATCTGATTTTGAAAATCGTGGATCAGGTGAGTAGGGTAAAGTGATAGACAGGGACACGCCTCAGCAGTTTGGTTTTTTTTTTTTTCGGTACCCGACGTCTGGACACAAAAACTTCATTGCCATCTGGACAGTTCTGTCGTTATCAGGAGCCATATGACATCATCTGCCATCGCTACTCTCGTCTTCTGCACTTGGTCATCATCGCCGTCACGATGGCATATTATCAGGGTTACTTTCTGTGTGGTGGGGAGGGAGAGGGAGATGATGGGTACCTGTGACCAGGCAACTATGTGTAAGTGAAGCCATCAGTCTGCGCACAGTGCCAAAGCCACGGTGTCTGCGCACGTTGTTTGTGCAGGTCACCGCCAGCAGTCTGTTATGCATATCATCAACATCAGTGCCGTCTACCCATATTGTTTGTTCATCCCAGCGCCTACAGCCTGCCGCGTACGCTTGTCAACAGCACTGCCATTTGAGCAAACATTTCTGCGAGTGCCACATCGACACACACTGCCTCCTGCGTTAGTCCGTTGGTGTACATCACGGACAGCAGCCACCCGAGCAGCTGCATTTTCATCGGCCAGCACGTCAGTCGGTAGAAGGCCTGAAGCTTCCATTTTATTTCGTCACAGCATTGCTTCCACACTCAAAACTTGACAACTTGATTGAAAATCAACCGGAAAACGGAGTTTCCCTCGCTAAGCTTATGGTCCAGGAGGCGGCGTTCCTACTCGCAGACCGGCGCTCAACGACTCAAAATGCGTCCGCTGGAAACGCCGGGCAGGCTAATACGCCAATATACGCCATTCTGACTCCTTTTATGGTTGAAGATTTGTGAGACGGCCGACAGCAATTTGCGATTCACGGACGAAGTAGGTCATACAAGTCGCCAGCACTTCCGGAAGGGTCCTCGATGGAGGATCAATGGACGCAGAGGACCTGACCGCCTCTTCAGCAATTCACAGACTAAACATAAACTGTGGATGGGTTTTGGGATGACGAACGCCAGCAGCGTGGTGAGCCAGGCGCCAGACGAACGAATGTGAATGCTGACTCCCTGACTTGAAAAAAAAAAGTTATATAATTCAATTATATAACATTATAATTCAGCTATATAAATCAGTTCAGATTTATTCGCCATGGTAATGAAATTGTCTATTTGTGGATGAAAAATTTGTGGTTGAAAAATTCATTGTGCAAATTTAAAAAAAATACACTATATTTCTAGAAATGACAAAAAAAAAAAAATTATATTTCTACACCTAGCGATTTAACTATATATTTCTAGACTGCGAAGAAGTCACAGTCATTCTAGTGATAGAGAATCCATAGCTATGTGGTCAGTGCGTTCAGTTTAGGTTGGTTTAAAGCTTGATAGCGATTGATAGCCTGCTTCTGTCCACCCAGCAGCGAACGGGTACCTGATGTATCAGAAAGGCAAAAGGCAGCGGAAAGAGGTCGGTTCATTCTTCCACACCATAGACACAGTCAACCCTCTTCCACTGATCACGTCCGTGGGTCGACCAGAGGGCAGAGGCCAAACATTTCTGGGACCACATGTGGACTTGTGGTAGCATATATCCTCCTTTTTGCCGAGATGTACATGTTACATTGGCCAGTCTGTACCAAGCTGTTCTCGGCGAAGAACTTGAGTGATCAAAGGAACGATCACACTTCACAGACCAACACGAGGGCATCGAACATTGTCTTCACCTTGAATCAGTGACCAATGGTCAAGTATATCGTCAGCGATACTTGGAACTTGGAAGATTCAGCCAATCAAATCAGCTAAGATGCAAACCAATCGCACAAACAGACAGAACAAAACCAGTAGCCAATCAGATGAGCTGGTACGGCTGGAGCGAGAAGGAGGAGCAGCTTCCCTCTCCCAGTCACATCAGCTACCGTCGCAGCTCACGGAGCTGCCTGATGACGGATGACGATTACCGGCTACTTTGTTAGCGAAGAAAAATTACGAGTAAAGCACAAACGGCTGCAGCGATCGATCACACGCTCTAGCCTTATCAGCTGCTGTAAGTAGAGTGATAAGCGAAAACAAGAACATTTCGCGAATAGTTTTCTTTGTATCGCTAGAGCAAAGTGAATAGCGGTATCTGGCACACCCACTATTGACAAAAGCTTGCAAGGTGTATATATATATATCCCATGTACAAAAGCCTGTGGTCGAACGACATTCCTGTTTATTAATATTGGGGCAGAGCAGTCAGACACCGTAAGACTGGCCCTGAAGACAGTCAGTGGGCCTCTATACACATCAAGTAGTGCTGAGTCTCAATTGGGCTCCAGACAACTGGCAAGACTGTAATAGGAAGGAAGATAATTACAATTCATTGAAAACATACTTCAGCGACAGACATGCAGACCAGACATACGGACAGACATGCAGACTGTAGTCTAGGCACTAAATACACGCGTTACAATATCAGCGCACTGAGGTCGGCAAATAAAAACAATTTTTTTTTCTACCCCGACGTGGAGACTGGAGTTCAGACGAGCGGCTGAGGGTTAAAGTATGAGAGATATAAAAGCCCCTTGCCCGCATTTCACCAGATCCTGAAGAACACAAGGGGAGCGACTCAAGATTACTTCTGTGCCCATTTTAATAGTCTATTACCATTCTAGATGTTCTGTTCCAGGAG
This sequence comes from Pomacea canaliculata, assembly GCF_003073045.1. Lineage (NCBI taxonomy): Eukaryota > Metazoa > Mollusca > Gastropoda > Architaenioglossa > Ampullariidae > Pomacea > Pomacea canaliculata. The sequence goes on along the minus strand of NC_037590.1, from coordinate 29,579,807 downwards.
ATGAAGTGGAATCCTTATATCCCCAGCAACAATGGAATGACGGGAGAGATTTACCTAGCCAATATTGATATCTTTTTGCCAGACCTTCACAGCAGCAGTCTAATAAGCTTATAATTACATTTTTGAATGAAATATTCCTATCGTTTATCAAGGAGGCTGCATGTCGCGCCTAGTCAAACCTAGTGAAGCGAAAGAAAGCAAAGATATTGAACGTCCCCCTCCCTTTTAGCTAAGATAATGCTGCGGTGCTCACAGAGTTCAAACCTCTCGACAAAGTCGCGATTACGCACGCGAACGGACTGAGATTTGATGTCACCGGTTTGAATAATTTTTCCATCAGCACTTTTGTTTCTCCATTTTATATTCAGTCCTGTCTCGCGTTTGGTTGGGTGACATTGTTACAGGACTGGGCGTTCGATTAGCGACTGTGAATATAACGCATCAGGCACCCATGTTGTGACGTGCATACACACGTGACAGAGGAGAGGACAGAAGACAGATTAAAGCAGCGGTTGGGACTCATTCCAGGCTGAGCTATTCAAGAATGTTTCACAGGCGCAGCTTGGCGACAGGCCGTTAATCTGAGGTGAAGGAAGCGTCAGATGTAAACATCAGAGATGTTCTTATCCGGATGCCCTCTTGCTGAGGTCAAGCGGTGCTTGAGCGTCAGGTAGAGAACCCGTGACGTCAGTCGAGCAGCAGTGGAAGGTGATTGATGTGACGACGGGCAACGGTTTGATGTGATGACGTAGTAACACTTGTCAACACCACCACCCCCTTCCTCCAGCACAGGAATTGTAGATGTGAATGTACTGGCCGCTGTCTGACCGTGGCAAGTGTAGCTTGAACCCGGAGCTGTGCTCCATGTTTGTATCCTCTACAACGGACCTAGTTTTAAATAATAATAATAAAGAACAAATAAGAAAGTAAGACATCCTTTCCTTTGACCGATTTTTTTTTTTGGTGAAAATTAATTTGTGTGCAAATAACTGACATTTCCTGAAGCTCCGTTATTAACTACAGCAAATGTAAGGAAGAGATGAGATCAACAAACAGTCAAGCGTCGCTTAGCGACAGAGAAACCTGATGAAAAACAAGCCATGAGACAAAGTCGATGTCGTCGTTGTGCCAGCGTCATAGAGTAGACTAAAACAACATTGTTTTCATTATCAAGGAGTATACACTGAGATACACATGCTAAACTTTTATACGACTGGCAGAGCAGTAAACACCAGCATCACCACAGACACGTGATACATTGCACCATGAGGTCACGACAAGTATAATGACCTCTCTCGGGAATTGTTCATCTCTGTTATTTCCGTATCCTGCCAGATCCTGCTTCAACGTCTTTACCTGGATGTCTTGATGGAACGAGTCAACAACAAACGTGTATATTAAGATTAGTCTGATGTTGATTTGTGGGTAAACTACCTTTTCCTAACTGGTTGAAGATGATTTTTTTTTAACACCCTATTCTTCATGTTGATCTCCACCTGACTTCATCTTCTTCCTGCATTCTTCTAAGAGAAAATGGTTATCGCCACATTGTGTGTTGTGCTACATGCTGCTTCATCTTCGTGTTTTGTTTTTTCATTAGACAGTTATTTTCTCTTCGTGCGCAGGAATACAAGTTATTACTGTAAAATGCTTCGAGTTCTGCTTTTGCTGTAGAAAGGTGCTATACAAATACGATTATGATGATGATAATGATTATTATTATACGAAACACCTTCACGAGATGATGGCATTTCATCTCTATTATAATCTAAGGGACACCACCACTAAGTGATATGGATTATTCATCTCTATTATATTTTGTTGTTCATCATCACTAGGTGAAGTGTTCAGCTCCATTATGACCCTAGGGGACCACCATCTTGTCACCTCCGTGTTTCCTAGGTATAAAAGTACACGTGGATCTCAGCCAGGGTGCTTTCGTGCGTGGGAGAGAGAAGCGAATATCAGAGAGCTTTTGACAGAGAAAGAGATGGAGGTATCCAAACAACAAGGTGTCACCGTGCTCTTACATTTTTACAGTGTCTTCACATCCTGGTGGTGACAGGGCGTGCAATATAGGAAGACCACTGGGAAACGGAGCTCATCAGTCACTGGCATAGACCCTGGCAGCCGCATGGCGAACCGACACCGGCGATGGCCTTGTCTTAGGATCCCTCCCAGCGATGAACAAACAACACGAGGAGAGAAGTAGTTAACAAAATGCAGCAGACACCCCATAATGCCAACCCTCTTCGTAAACATTTAAACTGCCTGAAAAACATAAGACCGAGCTTTGATCATTTTGACATGTAGATGAAATGAAAACAAAGTAATGTCTAATTATTTGCGCACCTCTTACACAAGAAGTAACTGTGTCTTGTCATTGACCGTCTACTGGTGTTTGACATTTACACTATTTAAACTAATTGCGCAAACGAGTCGTTTGTCGATTCCAGTCTACTATCGTCGGTTAAAGACATTCACCAACTTCCTTGGAAAATACCGGCTGCGGCTTGCAGAGCCTGAGGCTGACCGTTGGACGATCGATGAGAGCGATGCGTTTTCCCGTGAGACATCCAACCTGATACAACTTGGGCTGACTTTCACGACGACTTCTCAACTCTCTAACATGTGTGTGTGGACAGTAATTATCCCTTTTTTTTTTTTTTTTTTTGTCCCAAGCATTTTTATATGGGGAAGGGGAGGAGATGGAGTCCTTTTTTTTTAAAAGCGTGATTGTACTGTCTTTACTTTAATAAAAGTTACATTGTCTAGGGCTGTAGGCAGTGATGTATAGATACATTACTGACGTACTGATTGTCTGTAACTGGTGTGGAGGGCAAGGCTGTTATGACCTGCAATCTTCGTTTTCAGTGTTGTCAGCAAAATGGCAGCTTTCAATTTCATTGAACACCACCCCGGGAAGTGTTTGACTAGATGTTGTCACGGACACTCGTGGTAATGGAGTCGATAGTGTCACTCTGGTGGTAATCAAACTGCAAACGTTGCTAAGCAATGGCAGTTTAGTAACGCTGCTGGCCATAAAGTGTACTAAGTGACGTCATCCATTTCCGCTGGTGCTGCCGTCGGTTAGCGCAAAGCAAATCATTAGGCGAGGGACAACTCCATCTGTCTGTCGCTGGCCTGAAGGATGGTGGGAGGGAGCTGACCGTTTGTCGTCCCAGGCCATGTTTGCGAGAGACAATGGAAGGTAACTCAAGGTCGTGAGAACTGCGTCATCGGAAACCACTCTGACGTAGCTGCGAACTCTGACCCTGTGGTCTGTCAGAGACGCGTGATCGACTTTCGTCCCAACTTGTGGGTGGGCCGAGGTTTTGTAAACACAAGTTCACACGAGGGCATGAAAAGAGAAAAGAAAATGGATGCGAGAAACAGACTACACGAGATGCGCGGGAAGTTAGAGCAAAATGAAAGAGAAAGTGTGAACTAATGGATAACGTTTGTCAAGACAGAAACGCACTCACATAGAAGCATTCACGCACACAACAAACACACCCGAGTGCATGTACATACAAGCATACGTACGCATGAGCACGAACTCGCGCACACACGTACACACACGCGTGCACACATACATTCCTACACACACACGCGCACCCACTTGTACCCACCACAAGCTCACGCACAAACCTGTACGTATACGCTGTACATATATACTCACACTCATACACATGAGCTTTTTAACAAATATTGAATATTTACGAAAAATCAAATCACATTCTTCTTCTTCTGTTTTTTCTCTCTCTTCGAGTAGGGAGCGAGGCGCTGGTGAATAGAGACTCACTCGTTTGTCCTTTATAAGAAGGAAAAAAGATAACTAGCTGTATGATGTTAGAAGGATTTGCTGGAGCTCTTCCCTCCCAAAAGATTCTCCCATTGTGTCTAAAGCAGTCTGCGTGATCACACGATTATTTGTATATTTATTCCAAATTCTAAATCCGTTGCAATTCTTGTACAGAGTTAACACAAAGTGAACCGCCACCGCAGCCTTTTCAACAAATTCTAGTATACACCAAACTTACGCCCCCCCCCAAAAAAAAAGCACAACAACAACAACAACAACAACAACTTTCATACTCTGCTGCCCAGTAACTTGTCAAGTCTTTCGAGTTCATATTAGCGTGGGTGGGCGGGCGTTTGCGTGCTTCAGTCACGTGATCTCGTGTCGAGTGTGTGTTTGTAATCGTGCTTCTTCTCTATGACGAGCTGACACAAGCTCTCTTTCCTACGTTTCTTTTTGCCATCTACGTGGCCACAAAATCAATACATCCAATCGTCTGTAGTGCTCCTGTCTGAGTTCGGAAATCTAGTCTAGTCTGCAGAAACAGCAACATCGCCGGCTTTTTTTTAAAAGACCAATTTTCCTGTAACTATAGTAACCAAAGAACTACATTTTAAAATAAAGATTAAAAACGTAATAAGAGTGTCCATTAGAAAGATTTGAAGAGGAATCAAGTTTTCAATCTGATATAATTTTGATTTGTTTAATGACAGTAGGTTCTGCAAAGTACTATTTTCTGTCATGAAATAAAGATATTCCCGGGTGAGTTTTTTTTAATTAAAAAACAGTCATGTTGGAAGATTGGTTATCCTGGAAAGTTGTCTAGAAGAAAGGACGACAAACGAGAGAATAAGGAGGGAAAACAATCAGATAGGCAGCCAGGCAGGCAGGCTGACAGACAGACAGACAGACAGGCTAATCAATTTAACGCGCAACAAGCTAGTCAATAGTCCGTTAGATAAGAGAAGGGAACCTGTCCTAGTGAAAAATAATCAGCGAATTTTTTGTTGTTGTTGCTGGTGCTGTTTGACTTCTGTGTTGTTCCAGAACCTTTGCCGGCATTTTTTTTTTTTAATGAAAAGCCTCTTTGCGGAATTAAAATGAAATCAACTGTATAAAATAAAAATCTAATATTGCATTTTTTAAACGAATCGTGAAATAAAAGGTTTAGCGAGGTGGGAAAATCCTGCCTGGGTTCTTGACACTCTCTTTCTTGTCCTTTTTTATTTATTTATTTATTTATTTTTTTTTTGGTTGCTATCTTTCTTTTTCCTTCATCATTCATTCTTTCTCTCCTTCTCTTTTGTTCCTTTTTATCTCTTCCTTTATTCTTTCCCATTTGTCATTTTTATAACATTTTGTTTATTTATTTTTTTCTTTCCCGTTTTATGTGTTTATCTTATAAAGAACTGTGATCTCCCATGAGAGGGAGAAGGCGATGAAATTTCGTTTACTGAACGGAAAATGAAAACTTCGGTTCATCATTAAACCATATAGCTAACGGACCGGTCAAACGTGGAAGCCCATCTCTGCTTGCTCGAGCAGTGTTTTGCATCTCAGATTCTTTTCGAGGCTCTGAAACAAAAATTAACAACACGCATGCAATTTCAGGCGCTGCATGCAATATCTGAAGTTCAGAGCAGAGGAAGACAAGACCAGACACCCCGCCATGTTTTCCACCCACCACCCGCCTCCACATCGCACACCCCTTCCCACGCTAGCTCACCCTGAGTTTTGTGTTCATTCTGCTTTCATTTACTCCTCTTCGCTGAAAAAAAAAACTCCTAAGAGGTCGATTACTGCTCACGATTGAATCCTTTTTACAACCACTGCTTGGGTTTCACAGCCTGCTGCTGTTCTTTTTTCCATTTCAGTTCGTGCCAATGCCGGCACTTTCCTGTTCTAGACTCACACACTGAAAGAGTCGCTCAGACTGCTGTGCTTGTCCACCCGGGGTGCAGCAACCTTTCTGTCTCTCCATTATCCAGTACTGACGATTTATCTTATAGTCATGTTTGCACAATAACAATGCAGCAACCGGTCATCTCTCGTTTGTCCAGTTCCTGGTGTAGCACATCCTGGTTTCTTACATTTGTCCGGTCCTGGTGTCTCATCTTGTTGTCTCTTGATCGTCTAGTCCTCAAAAAGCTTGCAGGCGCAGGCAGTGGGAAGAGAGCAGATGTGGAGACAGAAGGACGAGGCTTTATGGAGTAAGACAAGAGCCTGCTGTGCTTCTCTCGCTCGCGCTGGAGCAAAGGATCATGAGAAGATGGAAACAAAGAAAGAAAGAACGAAACAAACAAAAATATCCGCTCGTGGAAGCGAGCTTTTTTGTCCGCGTGTTTGCGTGTCGTGCTTTGAACACTAAATACCGAGTTATGCTTTCATTTCTCGTTGATCTCAGTCATCTAGGATGATGCATTGTGGGTCCGCCATTTCCTCAAGCTCTCAATCTCACACACACACACACACAGAAAGAGAAGCTTAATACTAACAGAGTTCACACAGAGCCACCGACTCTTAGTGTATCTTAGCTGATACACTTAATGTCCACAGGGAATCCTGGACGGCAACGTGGCACTTTCCAAATCGTTTGGTCCACAACCAAACTGATTTCATTCTACAGCCCAGGCATTTCAAATCCTAGTATCCACAAGGCCAAAACGAAATTATCTGCAGGCGCCGACATAGGCAGAGGCCATAACCTAGTCAAGCAGCCTAAAGTTGAAGCTGAAGACTCGGCGAAGCCTCTAAATAACTTTGATTGGAGAAGCTGCGAGACCCAAAGAGACAGCAAGATGCCATGCCCTGTAGGAGGATGACAATCAACACGAATCTCTATGACATGGAGACCGTCCTGACAACAGCAAACTCATGGTCAACACCAGCAACAACGAAGCAGTGATTTACACGAGAGCAGCTCAGCTCCATGAGGTGAACAGCTTTATGTACTAGGGAGCCACTCCCTTCAAAGATGACATCTTCACTGCAGACATCTGCATCGGGATCGCAACATGGACATCGGCAAGGGCTAGGCTTGACAAGCTTTGACAAAGAAGCTCCATCAGGCTTGCTACCAAACACAGACTGCACAGGTTCCTCGTAGTCTCGTTGTACGGATGTACGAAGTGTGCTCTGCTTGCCGATATGAAGAGGAAACTCAGGCAGTTAAGTGTCTGAGGAAGCTGCTCCCAATCTCGTAGACATCCCTTGCATCTATCCAGTTGTTCTCCCCTCCTCTCCCCTGTCAGTTCAGAACATAGCACAGAGAAAGTTCAGTCTCCCGTGACAACTGTTTTTACCTTTGTTCACATCTGTCGTTTTTCCTTGCCAGTAATCTATCATTGTCTGTGATCTATCATTGCTCTTTATGTTACCCACTAATCTTTTGTTTTTAATACCTTTTAACTTCGCTCGCCTACATCCTCGCCTCCTCCTTCTGCCTCGTGTCTGATCTTGTCTTGTCCTGTACTCATGCCTTGGATGTGCTTTCACTGGGAACTTTCAGAGGACGGAAAACACTGATTCCCATCTGTTCTTTCCTTGCGGGGATGCAGAGGCTTGGTAGTCGATCGATATGCTTCCACAACTCCACTTACATGTCACAAACTCCAACACAAACAACTTTTACATTCGTTATGGTAATAGTTTTGCTACGTTCATTAACAGCAAACTGTTCAGAGAAAATTGATTTAGCAGAGCAATGCCATAATAGCCACTAGAGCAGGGGTGGGCAATTAATTTTCCCAAGGGGCCGCATGAGAAACTGGGATGGTTTTAGAGGGCCGGACTAATATAGTTAACTCAGTGTTACCCAATACTGTATATATAGTATATATACTGGCGGGAGGACCAGCGGGCGGGCCGGCGTTTGCCCAGGTCTGCACTAGAGTCATGGTTGGACTGTATATAGTGTCTGTATAGCATCATCTGGTGTTTGTGTTTTACACAGCTGTCTGCAAATTATCTACAAGTGCTCTTTAACCCTAGAGCTATAGTGCAAAGACTTGAATGTGTTACCAAAAAAGTGTACGAACGTAGTAATAATAGTAGAACATTTGTCATCGCGATAATCATCATCTCTATTGGGTTTACAGACTTGCCAAGCTTTACTGTTGGTCTTGTGAAAAGGTCAGCTGTAGATGTTGGTGCCTTCACTTCTTTTCAGAAGCTGGTCGAGGCGTTTCCGCTGGTAAAGCTCAAGGATGTATTTGACTGGGAAACAGATGACCATCCGTTATCCACCGTTTGTTGTGGCCTCTGTGAGTAACCCGTGTGAGCAGGCGCGATTCTGCTTGACACACGACCTCTCTCCTCCTGCCTGATGGCAGCAGTTTGTTGGACAGCCTTTGTAAATGCCTGTGCTTGTAGCCCCAGGTGTGCGCCTGGCCTGTACGCCTCCAGCCCCAGGTGTGCGCCTGCAGCCCAGCTGAACCTTGTGAAGGACTGCCTGTCATAGTCACCGCCGCCTCTTTAGTTCTTTGCGAAACCTTTTTCAGAGGATAGTTTGTAGAGCAGAGGCCTCGTACTTAGCACCCAGTTTCTGTTCATGACTCTTTATCCTTCAGCGCCAGTTTGCATCAGCATTACTACTGTTTCCCAATTGGTCCGTCGAGTGCCTCTCTCTCCATACCTACAGAGGGCACCATAGCATTCACGGTTGTTTCTGTGTGTGTTCTGCAAGTAGTGAACAGAACCTTTTAGTTACTTCTTTGATATCAATCGGCTCTGTAATCGATCTTTCTATTATCAATGAGAGAAGCATAGGCGCTGGTGTGCACTGAAGCAAAGAATCATGTAGTGTGTAAAGAAGCCAATAATTTAAAAAAAACCCCACTTTCTCCTATAACCCTCCTCTCAAAGCACACGCATGTGAAAGATCGGTAATTAATACGATGTCATGAGTAATGTTGCCTAAACATTGACAGAGTCACGTGGCAGGCATAATCAATTCTCCTTTGAAGAAGAATAAGAAGAGAACGAACAGTAAAACGGACAAGTGTTCAAAGTAATTTTGCTATCGTTGGCGCTAAAAGAATATTCGTGTAAACATGTCATGGCTAATCTTCTGGGCCGTCACGCTCCACCGACATTGCTTATTAGTTCCCCAAGTCTGCATTCGTTGGTGAGATTGGGGAAAATATTTCTTGTAATCAAATATGCAGAGGAGGCTGATTCACAAGGCAGGTCAAAAAGTTATCGCACGTGGTAGGATAATGTGGAGGGCAAGGCGAGGGTCAAGAAGGAGGCCAGCCTGAGACAAGATTATTCCTTCACCGCCTTGGCGAGTTTAGCCCCAAGCCACTAGAGGAGAGGCGTTGGTAGATACGGCCATCTGCGAGCTCGCTCAGTATGCAGCCGATAGAGCGAGAGGAGAAATGGGGAAACACATGGTGACTCGCTCAGTAAAGACTGACAACATATTACCTCGTTGTGGAAAGTTTATTACACAATCAATGGTGAAACATCAGCTGCACGGCGCGTATTAACATCACATAAATACTGAAAACAGGTTCTGACCACATTCTACCAAAGTCTTGGCCATCTTTTGATCTTCTTTTTCGTTCATTTACTTATGTTTCGTTTTATTTTCATCGACTTAGGTTGTTTGCTGTCGGGGATTTATTTTCACGTTACTGGCATCTGTTGATGTCGGCTGCAGGTGTCGTTCAGACACTAAAAAAGAAAGAAGCTAGACTTTTCCTTGCTAAAGACCAGACTGGGTGGTGACACATTAAACTCAAAGTCTCCTTTCGTATCACTTATTAATGCCTATAGAAGAAACAATGTTCGGAGGCGGGTAATGAACTCCTAGCTGTCAGACATAATCAACATCCAAGCAAGAAGCATCCTACACGAGAGCCACACCTTGACGAATACGCCTCGCAGCGCAAGGGCATCAAAGATTCGGTTTTTATCAGAAATTATCGTTTTTACGAAGTCGGTCTAATCCGTGCACCAGATTATTCTGCTCAAGGCAGTGGCTGTGCGGGTCTGCTAGCAACCTCGCAGAGCTCTGGCAAAGATAGCGCGCGTCGAGTTTTGTCTTCTCGAGCTCTCCAACAGCTTTTAGTTTTATTCCGTGCACTTATCCTTGACCTTTAACTCGATGTCAACATCAGATTTGCCATCATACAGGACAACACATTCAGTCTTCCTTTGGTAACTAATATGAAACAAAATGCGTGTTCCTGACTAATGAAACTGTGTGTGCAAGAGAAAGAGAGGAGAGAGATGAAGAGGATGGGAAGAAGTGGGGGAAGAAAGAGAGGAGCAATATTTACCGTAGAATACAATTTACAATAAAACAATTTTAAAAAATAAGTTTTGCAGTATCGCTGTAATGACAATAAAGCGCAAGCGGAATACAAAAAGGAGGAAAATCCTTTTAAGATATTCTTTGTCGGCAGAGACATTAAAGATCAGTCGGGGATCCACAAACAAACCGATCATTAAGTGACAATCGGTTTTCTTCCTTGTAACCTTAATACCTGAGATTTATGATCGTCGAGTTGATGCACATCGAAAGTTTACGCCATTGCAACATTCTCCGAGACTGTTTAGGAGGTAAAGGTAGCATTAACCCTTTAGCTGAAGAAAATGTCGAGGAGCACCAAGGCGGGGAAAATAACGATATATGGTGTCTCGATGTCAAAAGCATTTCAGACAGACTTTTTGGATAAGCTCAAGGAGTGGACATAGCGAACCGATATTTTCATACCTTGAATTGTCAGCCTACATTTATTTAAGGTTGGGACCGCTTCCCTGCTTCACACGCAGGTGTGGAAACAGGTGTGGCATGTGTGTGTATGTGTGCGCGCGCAGCACACGCGTGCATTCGTGCGTGCGTGAACGTATGTAAACGTCGACCCCAGTAAACACTCCAGCACTCGATTTATTGTCACAGTTGAGCGATGACGTCAGTTGCTGTTGAGTCGTCTGCTGTTGTCAGTTACAACGGACAAGGTGGCGATCAACGGAATAATCATTTATCAATTAGACACGGTGTGACAGTTTTGATGCCGTCACCGACGCACTGACTGACTGGGGGTCACCATAATGTGACCTTTCTAAGTCCTACTTATAAATCGCTACAGTACACGTCTTTGTACGCCGGAATCACTTTTCAACCTGCGAGCCGCTGACAGCACATAGTCACTGACATCGCTGACTTCAGACGGCTGTCAACTGTCAACGCTGATGACTAAACTGAAGTGAGGATGGCAACGTGAATATCCTCCGGTTCTTACGCCATCATAAAACTCAATCACACGAATCAAATAGTTCCAACGACGAAGGTTATTAAAAGATCGGTTACTGTTATTACAGCTGCTCGTGTGCTGTTATTACAGCTGCTCGTGTGCTGTTGTTACAGCTGCTCGTGTGACATCCTCAACTAGTTCATCATCCGAAAACCGAGACGACAATGACCCCTTCCTTGAGGGACATAGGCGCAGAGTGCACATCATCATGTCCGAGCGAGAGAAAGAGAGAAAAAAGATCCTATGATGTTTTTGATGGACACTCAAACTGCACTTTAAGAAAATGATAGAGCAATCTCGCATGTAGGAATTAGCCATTTGATTAAAAGACTAATCGCAGCAGTAAAAAAAAAAAAAAAATAAATAACTTGTATATCGATCCAGAAGGGTCTTCTGATAAACGCTGCTCGTGCGTCTTTGTTACTGCATCTCACAGCACATTACATGCACAGTTCCACTACATTCCCAGCTAACAACCAACCTCAAAGGATCGCAGATAGGAGCTCAAGCACCCTTCTTTCACCACAGGTTTTCGTTTTATCGTGCCTCTCGGCCAAGAGTCCAAACCGTCAAACGGCACAATCGCGGCAAAATGGCTTTTCTCCAACGGGTCACGCAAAGCTAACTTTAGCCTGCTTGTCGACGTATGTTTAACCTTTCACTTTCAATAATACACTCGTCGCCTCCAATGGGTTCTCACTCAGGTATTGCCGATAGCAGGCACACTTTAAAAGCTTGCAACAGGCAGGAGGATTCGAGGTCGGTTGGCTTTTTATTTTCTTTTCCTCCCTGAAGGGCTGGAACACGACAGCTTTTCTATTGGTTGAAGCTATCCCTTGAGTAGATTCGTGTGCAAAATTGGAAAATAATGTTGGCCAGAAGGGAGAAGTAGCTAACGGAAAATATGCAAAACCAAGCAGTATTTTTCGAGGCTGGGAAAAAGGCTTGGTTGCATTATGTTTAGGGGGTTCGATGCTGTCGCAGACCCAGCAGAAAGAGCGAGTGGGACGGAGCAGACACATTCCTTGTTGCTCGTGGATCCTGGAAGGCACGCGCACGGTGAAAGTGAGGCGACAAGCCCCAGAGAGGACAGAGCAGGCCAGCAGACGACATCGCGCTGTCTCGCTCCACGGCAGTCGACAGAGACGAATTGACTAGCGCCTGGTACAGTTAGTAGTCCTCTGTGCTCTGCTGTCGAGGGCGGGACCGAGTGGACGGTATTCTTTCCCTACTGCTGCGCGTGACTTCGCCACTGTGTCGAGAGGTGGGTGTTGTATTTACACACTGTAAATGTGTTGGAAGGTAATGTTGAGTCCATGGGTGGATTCCGTACACTAAAAGTGCCCATACATTTCATGGACACTTTTATGTCTGAATGTTTATGGAAAATAAGTCTGGTTAAGGAGCAAACAAGCTGTCTTTTTTTTAGCATTCATTCAATCATCCTATTCTCGCTCTTTCTATCCGTGTACATTAATCAAATTCAATGATGTGAAGTTTTAAAAGATGTACAGTTTGAGTTTGATTAGTCAGAAGCTCTTGCCAAATATTGTTTATTATTTTGTTGAAGCAGTTGTTATTGTTTGTGCCTTAAATATAAATCTGGCCGTGGCACCAAATGCAGCGAGTAAATACTAACAAGGTTAAATGTATTTCATGCGCATGATCAGAAATGAAATGATCTGGCCTGAACCATGTTGTCGCGCTGCTTGTATCAAGGAGAGGGCATGGCCTGCTGCCCTCCGCTATCGCGAACCCAACAGAAAAGCCAGTCGCCGATAACTGCTTTCTTGCAACTCTTCTTAAAGCGTAGAATAAAAAGACCAACTGTGATTGATGAGACTGAAAAATTCTGTGCAGGGGTATTGTATGAAGTGTGAGAAATACGACGGCTGGCGATGAGTGACAATAAAAATAGATGTCTGTTAGATTAACTTAAAAAAAGTTGTTATTAATATTTGGCCATTTTGTATATTTCAAGTTACTCTAGCTTTTTTTTTTTTAGTATTCCTTGTCTTTGACATGAGTCTTTACTCAATAGACAAAGCATTACATTTTATAAGGTCGAGTGCAGTTTTAGTTTAGGTCGTGTGAGCCCAAATGCAGTGTCGCTAGTTCATCTGGTTCTCTGGTTCATCGACTTGTACTGGGGTCACGTGAGTACACGAACGAGAGAGAGAAGGGGAGGGAGAGTTTTAGTATTTTATGGCTTGTGCGTCGCACTAATCTCCGTTGGAACTAGCTTTAGAAATAAGTTGGGCAGCTAGGTAACGGGAGGCTGTGATCGCAGCTCGGCTTTCAGTTGCCATGACGACGTTATAGCGGTGGACCTGGAAACAGGACCGTATGTTAGGGTGAGGAACTTTGCAGCCCCCGAGGTTTGTGGCCCATAAACATGCAACTCCGCTGATTTTCCTCTTTAATTCCTGTGCCAGTTTAGAAGTTTACTATACTGTCTTCAGGGAACTGGGCCTGTGACTTGAATTGTGTCGAAGGGAAACAAACACGCAGAATCCTTCCTGTCGGAAGACGGATAAAGCTACAAAATGGCGCCGCGCTCATGCAAGTCAAATGACATGATTTGTTTGGAATGGGACAATATCCAGCGCTGTTTTGGTGGAAGCACAGTTCAAAGTTGTAAGGGTAAAGAAAGGACAAGCACAATACTGTAACAAACCCAGGTATTGTGAGTTGTCCTTACCTGGACCGCTAGCATACTCAAGTGCTCGGTGAAGTTTCTTCAGTGCTCATGCGAGCAGGTGGTTCGTTGACTAACGGGTGAACCACTATGCTGAGATTTAAGAAAGGAGAGGAGTTCAAGATCCAAGTATAATTTGTTTATTCTTACTTAGTAAACCGTGGATAAGGTTAACATTCTAAGCTTGGCTTATTAATCGATCGAAGTTATTTGATCCCTTTAACATTTTATTTCAAAGCGAAAGTTGCGACAAACATTTCAAAGAAATGGAGCCACAATGACATTAGCGGCCACACTGACTCAAACCGATTTTTAAAAATCATCTAAAAGCTGATAATATGAAATACTAGAAAGTTACACCAGGAAGCTCTGATCTTCAGATATTCGCCATCAACAAGCGCATGGTCAGCACCTGATGTCGGGAGTGTTTTATGAGGTGGTGTCGAAGGAATAGGAGGTTGACAGATGTTATATGTGTTGTCAAGCCTGTACTCTTGACCAGCACTTCTGTTGGAGTGTAAACAAGCCATACTGTCATCTTGATAAAGCTAGCTACAGAGATGTGCTTATCGATCTTGTCTTACCACCAGACCTCCCACAGTCTCTGCTCAAATGATCTTAGACTGTACGCACCAGCTTGAATTCATTAAAGAAAGAGACCACGACTTACAGAACTATTAAAAAAAAATCGATCACAGCGGTTGAAGGCAAAACATACGAATTTGCCAAAGATGAACCAAAGTTAATTTAAAGACTGAAATAAGTTTGTGCAAGGACTAACTCAGAAATCAGCAGCTTTTACAAAGAAACAAGAACAAAAGTATCTGCATCTTTAGCAACCAGCACACAACCACATTTTCCCACAATGTTCTCTCTTTTTCTGCATTCTATAATTTGTGATGAAGCTTATGCTTTTCCTTGTAAATTAGACAAAAAAAAAACTAAGGAGAGGTATTTCTTAGGAAAAAAGCAAAGAGATTTTCTCAGCTACTTTTAACCAGCTAGGAAACTAATGTTCGTGAAATGTCACTCAAAGTGGTCTCATCTAATTTGATCGGCTGCTGGCTGTTGTCGGCGCCTGGTTTTAACACATAGGACTGACTAGTTGACAGTCATTGTAGAAGCACAATGCCATCAGATAGGGCTGTTCGATTTCTTTTCCTGTAGTCACTCACAGAGCTTAGCACATCTCACAAAAACTACATCTTTACATTCGCTCCGCGTCTCGCTAAAAGCTTCATTCGTCTTCCGGAATTAACCGCTGCTAACTAAACCATCTAAATAAATAAAATAAAACCATATCTGTTTTTTTTTATACAATACTCATGCACATTCCCTCTCCCCCCCTCTCTCTCTCTTTCATTCTCTCTCCCTCTCTCTTAAGGAAATGCAAACAAGTACGCACATACCAAAATGAAGATAGAAGATAGACATAACTTCATTGCTTTAACAGTCCGAGGTGTCGGAGGTCAAAGCATCGATCTGAAATTAGCAATGCTTCTTACCAGTACCGTGGTGGCTTTTGTGTCATAGTCGATTTTGGTCATGTGCCCAACCCCTCTTGTCATCTCAGTCCATGTGTTCGATTTTTTTGCCTTTCCTCGCGTTTCTTGAAGTATGAAACGACTAGCCATGACAGCAACTAAAACAACGATGACGATGATGATGATGATAATAATGATTATGAAGAAGACACTGAACATTAAAATTACCTCAAAGTGTGTTGACTGAAATATGTTTGTCATTTCAAGCACTTTTAAGAGTCACTTTTCACGAGCTACTACTTTTAGAGCCAATATGGAAGTATTGACACTAATGACAGATAGCAGTGTCTCACTTTCTCGTAGATTAGGTAAAAGATTATAAGAAGCAACATTGTAAAGAATAGTCTTTGGCCGAAGGGGAACAGTAAAAAAAATAAATGGCGTAAGTTAGGTTAAACATTCTTGATTCTTGAATTCCATCTTCTCAGTCAACAAGGAAGGAGACTTTAAGAGGCGGAAATAAAAAGATTTTCAAAGATGGAGTGGTGTCTTGGAGTAAATTTCAGTGAGGGCTTGGAATTATTCCTCCACAAACTCGTACAGCACTTTGCCACTTTGTGCGATTGAAGCCGATGGTTTGGCCTGGAGCCAGCTTTACTGCGACCTTCAGACGAACCACAGTAGTGACCGCCGACACGGAGAGCAGACGATCATCAATAGTTATTACAGTGAAAATCTGGCATGTGGACAAGTCTGTAGGTTCTGGAGCTGGGCTTGAAGTAGACAAAAGAACTACAATGTAGTGCCAGCACGAAATGCTGAGAAGAAAACATTTTCACTGGATGGGTTCTACTAGTGACCCTTCCTCCGAGACGATGTCTCAGAAAAGCAAAGAGAGGAGATGCTGAGATGCCAGGCAAGGCAAATATTGAAATCGCTGGGGCATCAGAATGAATCATCAATCATGGAAATAGTTTTGACAAGAGTGGTACAACATTTGCCATGTATTAACTTCCATCGAAGGACTCTAGAAATAAGAAAGAGTAGCAGAAGAACTCAGTGAACCAAGTATATAAAAGTACTTACGAAACGAGAGAAAGTTTTGATAATTGCATTTATTTGCAGACTGGATGGAAACTGACACTCGGTGGTGACAGGACAGTCCCATCCCCACGGCTTTGGGTGTCACTGAAGCGTGGAGTTACAGACGTATGAGGAAATACAATTTCCTCAGATAGGTTGGCACTATCGACTTTTCGACAGTTTTATGGGCGTTGTTCTCTGCGCTCCTGAGCTCGCAGCCACGCATTACCTATAAATAACTGCAACTGTTAACAGTTCGTCTGTTTTTCTTTTCTTCTGGACCTTTCTTGGGTTCATCTTCTGTACGAGCTGCTTGAAATAAAATCGCAGGTAGGGATAAGTCTAGTTAAAGTGCATGATGCAGAGAGTGCAATGTCCGTATGTGCACTTTAGGAATCGTGAACCTGGGCATCGGCCGGCCATCGTGCAACAAAAGCAGACAAGACAAGATAAATTATACAGCCCGATCGTACACACAGTTGGCCAGAGACAGTGGTGTGAAGGTCGGTCAGTTGTTGACAGATCGACCAACGGATTGCGAGCCTGGAGAGACAGCATGAAAGATGATGTCTCGTGGACGATACTGTATTGTTCTTTGCCATTCAGTATTATAGGGCTTTGCATTCATGCATACCTTCTCCTGGTCTTCTAGTTAGCTAAACAGGTTAGTCGTGGGTAAGGACAAGGCCGTGCGAGACACTCTACAGGACTGTGGTGACCACGGGCATAAATAAATATCGAGGGCTTTCAAGAGGGAGAACACCCTCCTGGGGACAGTGGTCTAAGACTGGATCACCATAGCTCCATCAACAGTCATTTGGAATTCTCTCTAGGCCTCGTCTCTTTCGACATCGTCTCACGCCTCCATACCATTGTCCAGCGAAGACACTTCAGACGGTGCTGCTTAGCGGGCAGAGAAGTAAGGAAGAAGAAAGGGGACAGAACCTGGCTGCTCTTTTCTTGGACAACTGGGAGGGAGAGAAAAAAAAAGAGTGAGGCATTAGCAGATCAGTCGTTCCTGTTTCTAAGGAAACTGCGATGAGGCTGGAGTGAGTGATGGCGCAAAGAGCTCGAACAGCATGATCTGCTTGCAATTGGCATGTCTTTCCCTATGCTCTTGTATGTTATCTTCGATCTTTAACTTTCTTTTTTTCAGTTAAGAGAATTCTTAAACTCTTTTGTTTTTATGGTTAAATTGAATTTTCTTTCGTTCCTTCTTTTCAACCTTTTTTTGCGTTGTTTTCGTGATCGATCTTCACAGAATGAACCATACCTCACTTTCTTCTTAAAGGACGATGCAAGAAAAATACACAAGATACAGGAAAAGATCAACCCTTATGTTAACCAGATTTGTAGAAATCGGAGTCATTTTCGCAGAGTTTAGGAGGCATATGTGACATTTGCATGCACAAATATAGATTAAATCAGTTGGAGCGGTGACATTTTCTTTAAATGTTGTAATTTTGAAGTAATAAGATCAACATCTGATACTCCATGCCACTTCTGGTACATTCTTTGCTGAGCATCTAATCACCGATAGCAGTGCCTTGTGTGACCAGTTCCTTCTTTGCTTGCAGATGCTTGGGTTTCCATCGACAGTTTCTCTGTTGTTTACCTGGTTTATGCAGTCTTGCAAAATTCGCCAAAATTCTTGTATGAGGACTTGGTCCACATCAAGTGACTCATCTTATTTCGGAGCAAATGTCTTTCGAGAATTCTGGATACAAACGAACAAAGAAACTATACACAGATATCAACAGGGGTAGTAGCTGTACACATTGCCTTCCTCTGACAAATCCATGATCATATTCATTCATATATTCTTTCAAAAATGAACAGGTGTTAAAGCAATATTGAGGCAGTTAACGAAGACGTGGAATTAAATAGGATATTAAAACACAAGCGACAGCATCGATATATGAATTTTTATTTTTTTTTTATTTTTTATTTTTTTTTGGGGGGGGGTATAGATACAGTTTACCGTAGATTGCAGACAAAAATGTATTTATTGAAGTTTTAAAAGGATAAATATTCAGGTTCACGACAGGGAAAAAAAAATCGGTGGGACTGAACATATGGGCCTTAAGAACGACTTGTACACTAAGTATTTGCTAACCTCTTAATCAAATTGGGGATCAGCCTTGTGGCTTTACGATAACCGCCGGTCACAATGATGCTTTCTTGCTTCAAGAAATCGCAGACAACTGCAACCTCCGGGTTGAAAGGTGATCTTAAAATTTCACATTCCTTTTCAAAACTACTTTTGTCGTGTGTCGCCTCTGGATCACGCGACGAGGGATTGGATAAAATCAGGGGCTTGCCACTCTAGAAACCAATCATTTTGGCTTAGCCCTGCGGGTTTTGCGTGACAGGCCAAATGTATTCCTGTTCCGGGCACCCACAGAGGAATTCGCATCCAGGCACACGCTTTCAATTCCAGGAGCGTCCCTCCAATTTTGCACCGGCCTCCCTCCTGCGATGCAATCGTCGACAGGCGGGTCACGCTGATTGTCACGACTGGTGTGTTCAGTTAGCTTTAAACTGCCCTCAAGTAATCAGAGCTGCCGTGTACTCCCTGAAGCTTTCGCTGATTGGTCTTTAGACTCACCGTGCGAGAACCATTTTCTGTGGGTGGACAGAGTCGAGGGGTCGAACAACTGTTTGTGTCGGATCCCGCTTTGTCCAAGGTCGCTACAGTGTGACTGAAAGAAAGAAATCCAAAACACAACTGAACTTCAGACTTCAAAACTGCACTTTATTGTTTAAGCCCTCGGTGATCACTTGGCTTAAAAATGAAGTCGGCATACATCTCTCTCAAGTTATTTCTGGTTTTTTTCTGCTGTCTAGGAAGTTAGAAAGAAGAAAGAGGTCCCTCGAGGAAAACAGTTATGGGTGCTGACAAAGTTGGTGCGCAGGGAAAAGCTTCTGTATCTGTGTTAAGCCGTTTTCTTCTCCAGACACGATTTTTGTTTGTCAAACCGAACACGAAGCGTGGCTTTACTTATGTAGGATCGTTTTATTTCAGTTCCTCTGGTTTTAAGCAAAGTTCAGCTGTGTCAGCATGCAGTTTTTGAAAGAAAAGATATTCAGGTTTTACAGATTAGGTAATATTAGCCAAAGAAGAGTGTAACAAACAGGCCAAAAGTTCTCGATTTGAGCTGGTCTTGAATTGAGCTTCACGAAAAGTTTTGAGGATGAAAGTATGAACTAATAAAGTGTACTTACGGACGTCGAGAGTTCACTTAGGAAAAAAATCAATAATCCTAAAAGTCTGCTTTAATAACACGTGTTGCCTGCGGACATGAAACACCAATTGAAAGTAGCTCTCTAAAGAAGATTAAGTATAAATGGAAGGAACTAAACAGTGTGGCAAAAATTAATCTTGAAATTTCGAAGCAGCTGCTGTATTTGATATTTTTAAAACTTGACGGTGCGTGGGGCTAAAACAACTAAAAACCTCCTCTACGCAACCTCCTGCTTTTTCAGTTCGGATTAAATGTAGTATTTTTTGTTGCCATATTTGAGTATTATCGTCAGGGCGATCAGACATCACTTCTTGATGGCATCGGCGTTCGAATTCCATGCAGAGACAGATAAACATCATCGCTTTGTTATCACCTTACACGTCAGCAGTTATCAGTTTCAATTTTCATTGCTCGATGTGTTCTTCTTTCAGGACATTCAGGATGTTCTTTAGTTCAGGATGTAACAGAAAATTTATTCTGATGTGAAGTTCTCTTAAAATTTAAATCCAAGCCATCAGTGAGTTTTTAAAGAGCCTGATGTAATGGTTAACGATCCCGACGAAACAGTAGAAAGAGATAAGGTTAGTATTTTCTTTATAATTAATATTTTAAATACATTTGTTTTATAAAATAATATTACATATTTCTGTTAATAATGTGATTTGTAATTAATCTTTTATTGCGTATATCTAAGCCTGAAAAATCTCTTTACCCTAAAGTTGGTTGCTTGCTGTGCTTTGACCAGTGTTGCCTAGAGGAAGCAGATCACGAAAGTTTAGTCAACTTTCAATCAGAAAATGTGTGTTCTTTTCTTTCTGGCTCAATGTGTAACCACTTCTTTTGGAATCTCTGTTTTCACAATGTTTTCTTTAATCGTCTTTCGTATCATAACAACAGAAATGCCTACTCCAACAAAAAACTAAATGACTTTCCCGGATATATGAAGTACTTGGGAGTAATTAACGATGTCTTTCAGGTAAAAAGATCATAAAAGAGGGGTTTCTTGCTGTCCAAATCGAAGCGTTCTTAACACTGTGATATATTTACAAAAAAAAGTACGATCAGCAAGGCCTTGTGCCGACTACATAGCTACTGCCCACGCCTTGTTAAAAAAGGGCCGGGCTTTGAAAGCCGACACTATCGATTCATATGCGCATCCCGCATCTGAGGAATTGATTCTTGCTAGCCTCCTAGAAGGCCTTGTGTAGTACCCCTCTACTACTCCGTGTGTCTGGCCCAAGTGTGCGCAGTCCCCTTACCGCCGAGGAGGGAAAGGACAAAAGCACACAGTGTTTTGGAGCTGAAAGGTTTGTCCTTAGGGAACTTCATCGCCAAAAACTGACAGCGACTGGTCATCGAGAAACCTCTCCGGACAAAAGACATCTGGTTTAGCGACAGTTTTCTTTGGTACGGTTACAGGCGAGAGAGGACTACCAAAGGACTAGCTAGACATGGCATACCATCACTTCCTCTTCGTTTGCTGCTGATGTCGCGCTGAGGTTTTATCGAGTGTTTCTTTTGTTTGTTTTTCATTTTATTTTACCTGTCATCCGAATGGTCACAGTAAATATCCAGCTGCGTTTGTGTATTTCTGTCAAATCGTCTTGAACCTTTCACTGAGTTGTCTTTTAAGAAGAAGTTACCAGTAACCGTAGTCTGGAGGATTTTCACGGCTTACCTCACCCTTCTTGCGAGCGCACTCGTCGCGCTCAGTCTCATCCCTTCTCATCCCTTTGCATCCCCCTGTATTTTTAATGGACTGCTGACTCAGGTCGCACGATCCACCAAGTCACAGGGCTGGCGCGAGAGACGTACCATGTAAGTCTTGTTAGCGCATGCGCTGTGGCTGGTCGGTCCAACCGATCTGTGATTCTAGCTGTAAATATGCACATTTTCTTTCAACTTTAAATTGTTTTCTATAAATTTTCGTTGTAAGCAAACTACGTGTTTAATGGACAAAATGAGATGTAATGTTAGGCAGACTTGCTGCTGCGCACCCTCACCCATCCAACAGACATCATTTTGGCCGAGCGCCAGGCACGTGACCCACTTGAGACTTTTAAGGTCAGAGATACAGCGAGGGGATGTGCAGCTATACGAACATCCCTGTGGGGGAAAAGGTTAAGATAGGAGGAAGCCTCTGGCAGGAGGACCCAGCGAGGATAGATGTCAACGTGAGAGTGGAACACTATTACAGTTGCTAATAAGCAGGCGATTTTAGTAGTGTAAGACCTGCTGACCAAATGACCAACGGTCTAACGAAGAACCACGTGACTAACTGGTCAAATAAATCTCGATGGAGGCGCTAGCAGACTGTAGATAATCTGACCAATTTCTTTGTGAGTCAGCCGCATATTATTCACACTTATCGTGAACTACCAGTGCTAGCTAGCCGCTACATCGTCTTTTCATCCTCTGCTACTGCAGCTGATTACTACTCACTTCCATGGCTGTAACACGATAAACTCGTGCAATTTCCCTTGCATTTCTTTTTCTCCTCGCACAGCATTGACTTCACCGCCATCCCTGAAATATCGGGATCAGTGGAATGTATGGAATTCCAAATCGAAGTCAAGTGCAGTGGTAGCCAGACAGAAGCGATTCTGGCGGATGCTATTTCTTGAAGAAGAAGACTGAAATTGACTTTGCTTGGTTACGTGGTTTGCTTAACAGAAGGTACTAAACAGGCGCGAGGCTAACCCATCTGATTAAACGGGGAGTGCATGAGGTCATTGTAGCCATCCTCGAAGACCTGGCCAGGAATTTGCAGGCAAAGCGCGGACTTATATTGTTCGTGGAAACTTCAAAGCCTCGGGCTTGATGATGACTTCCTTTCCCGACAGACCTATTACTCCGGTACCACACTTTCCTCCCCTCCCCCTCTTCCTTGGTGTCGATTAAAATTACCTCTCTTGACTAACAGTCCACCAAGCTTAATAATGTAGAGTGCGGGGAAAAGAGGAGGAGTATTACTAGACTGCAGACAACAGACGATTCCGTCTCCTGGGTTTCCTAAGATTGGAATTGTCAAAGACGAGTCTGCTACTGTCACCCTTGCTGGAAAAAATCGAGCGTCAGCGTTTTTAAGAGACCACAAGTTTTGAGCAATGAAACATATATAATCATATGATTGGCGTGTTTATATATATATATCTCATGTGTGTGCATGTTATAAAGCTCAGGACGTTCGCATCAATTGAAATCGTTTTCGCGGGTATTGAACCGCCGGAAGCAGAGTTTTTGGATGTCTGAATTGACAAAGTTTTGATTACTGCAACACGGTTTTTATTTTATGAACATACATGCCTGGAGCAAAACTTCTAAGGCAACAAGAGGCAAAAACTCTGAAGATAAACGCCTCTACTTGTCATTCATTATTCGCTAATCGATGCATTGATTATCATAAAATAAAATATATCGTTAAGGACAACATTATCATTAGGAGAGAAAACGAGAGATATAGCTTGTATTTTTTAAAGGTCTAGACTTCAAATTTTGTTCTAATGATTTAGCAAATCTCAGTACAAGATATTGTTTCCCAAATATGAGCAAGTATACTTTCTGTTCTCGAGATAAAACCTTCCAAAAATCACCATGCGCAGAGAGCGCTCATAATCGTGATGCATTTGTACACACGTACATATAATTAACATACAGTCCTAACTCTCTTATTGTCGGAGGTAAATGTATACAAGTGCAATTCTGTCAATGAACTATATCAGTTTAACACCTTTCTGTGTATGGTGATGTGTCTACAAACAAGTATCTCGAAAACGGAAAGGGATATTAATCTAAATCATAGAAATATTATCCTGCACTAAAATTTGCTTTAATCATTAGAAAAAAAATGACACTCCACCAAACATTTAAAAGGTTTAGCCACTTTTTGAAATCCATATTTTTACGAGATCCCCGGGGCTACATTTTGCAGTTTTGTCAAACGTGTATAGGGCCAGGCAATTATACGTGTTTCTGAAATCATTTTATTTAATCATTTTTAAATGAGGTCTTCGTTCGCTACTTCTGTTTACAAATAAATTGTTATTGGGAAAATGTTATAAAAAGAAGACAATTGAAGAGAATAAATAAGTGGTTGAGAATATTTTAAAGCCTTTAAATGAATTTTTGAACTTTTTTGCGATTTCATCAATGAGGCTATTTTGTCTCCACATGCACAGCACTTTCGATCTCTGTTTTTAAGCGGATTACTTTATGTTGCTAGCTACGAAAATTGCCTGGAGATGTGATTAAACTTGGGTTCCTGAATGATGTCTATATTTTTGTATCAGAAGGATTGTATAATAACAAAACACGCCTTCTAAACATCCTAACGACCTCTACAGGTCTGGTAATCACATCGATTCAAACTAACATCATGGCTGGCGGTAATTATCAACTAGAATCAGGCGAGTCTCTCTTTAAACTTCCCTTTCTTGTTTTGCCAGTTTGCTCATAAACATTTCTTGGAAATTATTTAAATTATAAAATAAAATTTTTTAAAAGTGCTTGGTCCTGGTGAGGGTTCAGAAATCAGTAGTCTTGTCTACTCAGAAACGGAGTAGGAAGAGGAGTTTGGCTCTATCATAAACTGTTAGTATTGTCATAGTTGTCCAGACAGTGCTCACAGAGACAGTTCTCTTAAAAAAAAGGTAAAGGTAATGCACTCAAGTAATTTTTGTCTGCACACTGAGTAGCAGCAGCAGGCTCAATATATCCGGCATTGCTGTCAACAGCGGCGTATTAATCTGGTCAGTGCAGCAGCAGGGCCTGATCACTCCATCACCATACCCCTGCATTCTGTCATTTCTTTCAATAGGATGGTCTCTAAAGTTGCTCATAGCAAAAAACGTTCTCTGATAAATTCACAGGCAAAAAATAAACGAATGCTGCCTTGGCATGGCCATCTGAAAAAGGTGTCTTTTTCTTTCTTGCAGTTTGTTTTTCTGCTTGTCGGCGGCTATTGCTAAACAGTTAAAGGTGCAGAGCAGGTTATAATTTTTTTGAACTGATGATTCTTTCGTGTGGTCGTTTGATTTGTCATTCTCTTTTGTTGTACACAACTGGTAGGTAATGTTGGGTTATTTACTAGGAAAGGGCTTCACTTTGAGTTGATTTCGCCTCATGAGGGAAGAGTGTACCCGGAGATAACCCACCGACATCCAGCCCTGCGGATAGGTGTAGCGGAGTGTCCCGAGACGAGATCTGAACCCCGAGTTTCTCACTGCAGTGATGAAAAGCAATTGTTTTAACCACTATACTACCGGGTGACCTCTTGTACCCAACTGATCAACAGTTCTAGTATTTATTTGACAGGAAACCGATTTTCCTGTAATGGCTTGGATAACAGCTTGGAAAATACCGAACTGGGATTAAAAGCTTGTCTGTCTGTCTGCCTGTTTGTAAGAAAACAAATTCAGCACATTACCAAGCAAGAGTTCGTTGTCCACAGCAGTGTTATTGCTCATTATTTCTTTCATGTTTTGTTGCAAGCCAACTCGTTTGAAGCTATTTGACCTAGAACCTCCTTCACTACGTAAGTTCGCTGT
The DNA here is from genome assembly GCF_003073045.1 of Pomacea canaliculata. Lineage (NCBI taxonomy): Eukaryota > Metazoa > Mollusca > Gastropoda > Architaenioglossa > Ampullariidae > Pomacea > Pomacea canaliculata. The sequence continues at coordinate 29,554,687 of NC_037590.1, read as the reverse complement.
CAGCGGTATTTTATATTTAAGAAAAATCGAATTCAGTCACTAACCCTATGAACATAAATAAAATACACACCTTATGACGATTTATCAGTAATGAATGAAATGAATCTAGTCCTGAGCTGTGATAATAATCAGGTTTACCATGTGAACACACCAGAAAGGTTCGAGTATATAAGGCTGTGCTGACGTTGCATAACAAAGCCGCCATTATGCTACCAAACAACTGAAATCCTCTTCCTTTAAAGCTTTATAGTCTTTTACTGTTGCATGGAAGAGCTGCTCCGTGCTCACGTGTGACCAGCAAGTTATTAATCTGTCCGGAACTAGGTGACCAGCAGAATGGAGAGCTCGGACATTGAACCGGAAGCACGTGGACAAACGGGAAGGGACAATCTAATCGAGGATGAATGCGTTCATAGCAATCTTTTCATGCAAGCAAAGGAAAAAGTGACAGACGAAGGGTTGAGGAAAGTGGTTCTATTGTCACGCTTGGTTATCTTGGTGATCATAGTGTTGGCCAGGAATCGTGTTCTTAAGTACCCGTGGATGAGGATCAGAGAGTGTTTGTATGTCCTGTTAGACCGCCCTTTCATTAATATGTGCTCCTGAGATGGGTTTTTGCGCCAGTTAAAAAAAAAAAAAAAAAGATAGGAAAAAAAAGCACTCAAACGGAATTTTCTATCTCAGTTCCTCCCTTCAAGGTTCTCAAAGCCTCTAGACCGGTTCACTTCGATTTCTTGTCGCACAGTCTTTGAAAACGAACCGATGGCATCGCGAAGCTTGGCGACTCCGATGTGGTGAAGAAGAAAAAAAAAACACATGGAAATGTGAGCACTTTTATGAGGGAATTGCACCACGGGCACAGCCTTTATAACTTACGGTGTTTTTGTGTCAGGCCACATGTCCCTTAAAGGTCCACTGGGTATGGAAGATTTCTAATCAGTGAGTAAAGCTCAGTGTAAGATACTAGTTCCCCAAGTAATACCCTTTCTCAAGATAAAAACCTGCAAATGTCGACTGCTGAACTTGTGATGTCCACTACTACAATTAACATATAGTCACATATCTCCCATTGGTTGCAACCTTGACAACGTAAACAATCATAATATCTGTATTTCTGACAAATTTTTGTGCATTTTAAAGTTTGTAGACAAGTATAGTATCTTACACTGGGCTTTACCATGTCATCAGAACAAAAATGGCCCCACCAGACCTTTAACTCTGGTGTGATCTTTACCCAAAAGTAATTTGTCCATGCTCGCGCTTCAGGGGACTTGTCAGAGCACTTTTATTGATTTTACTTGGAAATGATTAAGTCTCGGATTATTTTAAATAATTTAAGATTTATTAGATAAAATTGTATTCTGATAAACATTTATTTTATTTAGTAGGTTAAATCGTCACGCTATGTAGAACCTGTCATGTTTTTTTTTTTTTTTTTTTGGTTTCTGAACTTACCCCACCCTTGTTTTTCTCTTCTTGCATAGACCATCTGTTCATTATCATCAGATTTCTTTTGCGTTCAAAACTATCCGTCAGAACACATGAGAGCTGTTTGCAGGCACTGATTTTTAATGCTAGCAATCATAAAATTCTCTTCACTTTCCAGCTGCTTGAGACTAAAGATCGTCTGTCGCTCATTCTGTATGACTTACATGCTATGTCCATGCTGCACGTGCTCCTTGATATCTGGTAGAGCTAGAAACCGAGCGGGCTCCTTGCCGATGCATCTCGGGCAGAACCTCGTCATGAACATGTGAGTGGCCGAGGACATGATTGATGAAAGCAATAAGCCATCATTTGCGCGTCTTGCGTCCAGAGAACCCTCGCCAGCTTAACAAAGAGATGATAGCTTTGTGTGGCACTGAGGCTCTTAATCAAAGAGGAAAGATCCCTCGAATGTGCATTGCTTCGAGAACGTGCGATCCTTTGTGTGTGGCGCTATGCTGCTGTCCTGTAATTATTTTCGTGCGGCTTAACATTGGGGCGTGAGAAGCACTTAACCAACCAGCTAAGAAACATTTTTTATATGTCAGGTTTCTGGCAAATATTAATCGGACAGGGGACAGGTCATTAGCAGTTTGTCTCGAATTGAAAGAAGGCTTTTGTGTGCAGAGTGAAACGCATGTAGAATACCTAAACAGCTGAAAAAAAGAACAATTATTACCGGGCTGTCCACTCGATTGTTGCAACAGAGTAAATTGTTGGTATCACAGTCAGTATTATCCGATAAAGGACTTGCACTCATCTAAGTAAGGACACACTGTTAACCTTGTATCCCGTACAACCTGGTCTGGGTATTTTATGATTCATCGGCAGTAGTTATTCTAAAGCTATTACAGTCAACATTGAACTCGTTCTTTTTCACACTGTTAAGAGGATTCTCATCTTGAGAACTGTGGCATTTTTACTGAACACAGGGAACTGGGCACACCCTTTAACATCTTGTGAAACCACATCGATCAAAACATGATTCATGGAGTCAAAAACATTAGCTGCCATCTGTTGACAATGTCTATCACCAAAACAAGTTGCCTAAAAAAGTAGTTAAAAAGACTGAATCAGGACTGCCAAAACGCCCTATTTTCTCTTGTATGCCGCCTACAGCTATATTAGCAAGCGACCGCAGGTACATATATGTAGTGTATTTGGCAAATAGCCGGAGCAAGTTAGTATTAATGAGAATTCAACAATGGCCAGTCTTGGCTGCTCGCCTAGCTGCTATTGTAAGAGGTTCAGGGGTATGAATAGTTCTGTGTTGACTTGCGTAACAAAGCTGTCTACCCTTGCTACAAAACAACTGGAAAATATGAAAAATAACAGCTTTATATACAGCCTTACAGTTCCTACTTTTCCTCTACTTTCATCAATTTTATGTTGATTTGTAAGGAGAAATGTAGTGTTACAAAACCTGGAAACTACCGTAAATAAAATCGAAAGATTTTTACTAAATTACACTAAAATGTTCGTTGTCAGTTTGCCACGTTGCGTGATTTAATAAAATAAAACTAAATCGATGAGAACACTGCTCATTCGGTGCTAGCCATACATTCAGGGTTATGTACACAGTATGTGTATGATGGAGAGGAAGGCAAACGGGGAAGAGCGAGAGAGTATCTACCGTTGCTAAGTTGGACGTGCGAATGAAATGGCCCCCTTAAGACACGAAATTACGAGAAGCCCAGTGAATCGGATCGATGCAATGACAACCGTTTTGAATAAACTTTGGGGGCGAAGTAGAAAGGGAGACCATCGCCACGCTGGTGGGCTGCACCGAGCTGTATGTACGCAGTCATCAACTGACAGCGAGTCTCGCATGGTGGGATCAATAGCTCAGGGTGTGCTGCCTAACGACCCGTCCTGCAGCCAGAAAATATGACAGGATCCCTCGCTTTTATCTGCTCGTTTCCTTCAGTTTGTTTGTTAGCCTGCTGTTGCCTCTCTTCCCTTTTTTTCCGTAGTCCTTCGACGAACACGGGACTGTTGTTTTGTGCTCAGAGATCACACTGACCTGCCCTTGACCGAAAACGTGTTTCGGACATGTGCTTCCACTACATCCGATATGGAAACGGAGTAGTCTGGCTTTGATGCTACGCTCCTTCTGTTCTCTGTTCGCTGGATGAAGATATATCACGAGAGGGAAGTACTCAAGGGAAGTAAGCACCTTTTCGTCAAGTGTTACAAGGGTTAAAGGACCATCTCCCTTTACTTGCTTCGCCACTTTTAAACCATTAAAAATACACACATTGTTCATATTGGTTAAAAATGGCGAACAAATAAAGGGAAATTATCCTATAACCCTGTAACAGAGTACGCGCACGCTCACGAGAAAGAGTCTTTCATACCAAAAGACTTCCCAAAGAAACAAAGAATGATCTTGCAGGGGAAGGTTATGTACAATAATTGCGTCTTCGACACAGCTCTGTGTAACATGAAAGTAACTCGATTTTAAGATACTATAGTGTCTATGTGTGAGAGAGAGAGACATGGGATTAAGTGTCATACATTTTTTCTTTGTTGTTTGTCTGTGTGAGAGACCTCACCAGACACGTCCTCTGAGACTGGCCAGTAGACGCCATGGCCTGTTCTTAACAAGCTAATCCTTGGTGCAGCATATAAACGAGTTTTTTCTTCCGAATCGTTGTACCTTATTTACATTAAACACCATTACTCATCCTAAACGGCGTTAACGGTTAAGTACATCGTGAACATTCGCAGGCTGCTAATGGGTACAGTGGGCATACGTCCTACAGTGCATATTTGGGGTTTCAGAAGACGTATGTAGTCGCCTGAGAACCAGTCTCCTCCTCAAAAAGATGCTAAGGAGGCAGAATGTGAATGTCGTTTACTGTCAGCATAGAGTTTGCCTTCCACCCAAAGCGAGCATCTTCCACCCCACTGGTATGGTCGAGATTTTCTCGGCCTTAAGTTTCTATATTTACCTTTTTCCTAGAACAGAGACGCAAAAGAAGCAGCTCTATAATGGCTCTTCTCGCCTCATTGCTTAAAGAGGATTACAAGTAGTGTACCGTAGTGGCGAACGTGTGCAAGCTTTCCGCTGTAAGAATGTGTATGTTTGAGAAAGAATTTCTGATATTGGGATCTGCTGATGGTTTTACCACCGTTATAAGACTGTAAACTTATTCTGTGTGAATATCTTCTCTCTGTCTCCCTCACTCACAAACACACACACGCACACATTGATATATTCTGTAGACGCGTGCTCAGCTCCCACAGTGACTTCGTGGTTTAGGCCAAACGACGGGTTTCACTATTTACTACTCGTTAGTTAATCCTCACATTCATTCTGAGTAAGTTCATAATTATCCATTACACGAAGCTGAGACACCTGCAAGTTCTTTTACTAGTTAAGCTGCCATCATTAGTATCGAAGTCACTTTGTAGTATTGGTCACTTCCATCGATACTAGTCCGTCTAGAAATGAAAACTTAAAGATTGGCTTTGTACAAATACCTACCTGATACCTGCCTTTTATTTAGCTGAAGCCTGTTTTATTAGGGTTTTTTGGCAACGCTTCCAGTTTATCTCAAGGCCAGTGTTTTGAGGTCATTTATAGGGTGAACTTGGCCAAAGTTAAAATGTTTTATCGGTCTTTGCCTTTAGGGAGTAGTACTTTCTCTTGTGTGAGCGAGCAGTGCTCTTCACTTAGAGACGATTGCAGTAGATGGACAACACTTTCATTTAGAAGAAAATGTGATAGTAAGAAAGATTTTCTTACTCAGACAATCCAATCCTGGTTCTATCCGATGTAGTCCGGTAGTCCCGGGACACTCCTACGATTTAATGGGCCACGCCGGTGACATTTCATCCAAAGCCAGATACTGAGCTGTACAATCTTGGTTGTCCTTCGGGTCAAAGGGAGACGATTCGTTGTGCAGTTACCTGAACACGCTTTTGATTTTCACGAATGTTGGTTGGTGCACACACGCTCACAGACGTAGGACGCCATCGATCAGGTCAAGAAGAACAATTGCTTTCAGTGGATACTTAGGTACAGCTGCAAGGTACTGGTGACTGTTAAGTTTCATAAAATTCAAAAAATGTACAGGAGTTGTTCGGATGATGTCCCTTCCCCTGACAGGCCGTCACAACTCAGTGCTCTGACTCTGAGGAACGACACCGGATGTCTAAACATTGAGAGCTTCTCTCGCTCATAGGATGCCAGAACTATAATTAGAGCCGGATTAAAAAATTTTAATAGACAAGCGTTAAAATAAAGACCTTCAAGTCAGCAAAAGAAGTACTCTTGCTTTGAGTAATACTGGACAAAGCGTGGATTTCCATATCGCTCATCCAGATCGAACCACCCACACTGCCACAATCTGTTCTGTTTATTAGATGATGCTGTCATTATCAACTGTCAAGTTACTGTGGATGAGGATCAGGCTATCTGATATCGGGAGTTTTGTCCTGCTTCATTCACTGCTGCTTCCTTTTGCGATGATGGATTTGCTTCATCTTTTTTTTTTTTTAAGGGAAGCGTCTTCTGCCATCAAATTTCTTCAAGGAAGACTTAATACCTCAGTGCGCTGATGAGTAGTCTAAAAATACCTGGCGGAAACTCTCTACGCAAATATCTTACATCTGCTGTCTATACAAGTAAGGAAACAAACACCTGCTGCACGAAAAAAAAAACCTTCTGTTTTATGCTCTTCAGTGTCACAAACCCATGAAGCAAATGAGAAGAATTCTTTGACAGTGAACAGATTTCTCATGGTCCTAGATGAAAGGTACGGAGTGTGTAGACACTTGAGAATATACCTGATGGGCAGTAGTTCACTCTTCGATCGTGTAAAGTGTTGTGTTCGTGTTACTGGCAGAGGGATAAGATTTGCCTTACCTGTTCCGCATGCACCCAACATTTAAGGGATTAAAACATGCAAGTTCAGGTAAAATCTTGATATGAACGACTTACTCTGACCAGAGAAAGCATTCGTTTATATCGGATGATTTTTTTAATAGCAAGATTCTTACATTTTTATGAGCTGTTTGTGTAATTCTAATTCTATAACACTTTAATCTTCTTTCAGGAGTGAAAAAGATGTAAACGTCATAGAAACACAAAAGATGGACATTTGGAACTATTTCTTAATTTGAAATAAATGAAAAAAAAATCAAAATTGAAAGACAAAATTACTCCAGCTAGCAATTCCAATTACCATCACATAAAAATGCCATACAGCATATGTAAATACCGCTTGATTATTGATTGCTACATAAGGTAAATAAGAATATATTGATTCTTGAAAAAGTCTGAAATTAATTGCTGCACAATATCCTTGGAAGTAGTCTTCAGCAGAACATTTTCAAGACAAAGAGCAGATTCGTGTCATTGGTCATTATATTAGAGAAGCGTAACTGGTTGAGGGTCTGTTGCTTTCCTTCAAATGATGCGCACTTCACGGAAGTGGTTGGGCCTGCCGATGATGGCTTGAAATGACGCACAAGGATCTAGAGGTTTCTTGAAGAAGTGGGCCATTCAGGAATGTTCAATGATCTTGTGTCTTGAAAAGGCAAAAAAAGGTTTAAAAAGCTCTTATAAGATCTTCGTGTAGAGCTGCCTTCCTCTTCCGGCACTTTAGTCGTATGATGCTCTCGCGTAGAACTGCATCGATAAACTTTTAACTAGTTTTGTAGCCCATGACTTTTGCTATGAAATGTATATTAGTTTCTGATTAAGTATTTTATTAGCACGACTTGACCTCCGTTAAGAAAAACAATTTTTCAGGTCATTTTTCTTTCCAGACATAAAATATAAAAAATACTTGCGACTCAAGCAACGCTGTTTAATTTTTACATTCACACCTCACGACATCCTTCCCCACGCAGGCTTTACACTCATAAACTCTATACCGGGACACTGGGTCAGCGATCAGGTTGCGGAATTGCTTTTCCCACCTTGAATGGGGACAACACAAATTGTAGAACCTTAACCTAAACCTATCCCTAACCCAATCCCTATTTCTAACCCTAACTCGTGCAATAGGTTTAGAGCCAAAATGTTTACTGAGAAAACTAGACGATTGTTTGGAATGGTAATTTTCCTAGCGGCCGCCATAAGCCTAAAAATAATTCTTTGACGCAATATTTCCATCGTCGCGTGCATGTTAGGTATGACGTATTCGCAACACGTCACACGAGAAGCACAACACGCAGAAGGGAAGCGGAACTCGCTGCTCTTCTTACTGGAGGGGACTTTCAAGTTGTCGTCTGGGCATCGCTTGGCTTCACCTTTTGCATACTCTGAGGAGTTTAACAAGAGACACTTACTGCATAAGTAAGATATATACTCTTTAAAATATCTCATGTTTTTAGCAGTACTGAGTTTTTCTTGTTACTTTCAGTCTGTAGTTTCGCTTGCAAGGAAAGGCGTTGCTACAAAGCCCACTACATCTCATCCCAAACCCCTAGCGTTTAAGTACCTTCTCTCAAATTCTTTTCCCAGCATGAAGCCTTTTTGAAGAGATTTGTTGAGCTGCACGACAAACGCAGCACCACCAAGCTAACCAATCATCCCTACTGTTTCAGCATGCGCTGGCCAATTTTCTCTGAGTAAAACAACTTTTGAAGAGGAGATAAGTTGCCCTGGAAGCTAAGTCAGAGGAGTGTTTAAGCAGAGCTGTCTGCTGCGGTCCATCTAGACGGGCAAACGTACTCTGACGGCATGCTGCCGGTCCATCTGAGGGCATGCTGGTGTATTTAAATTATTTCTGGGGCAGTTCATCATACAAAAAAAAAATGTAACCACTATTCCTCCCCTCATCCCCACCCCAATACTTCGATCACTGAAATATTTGATATTTTTGATGTAATGATATGTTTTCAATGCACAGCCGTCGTACCATTGAGGTCTTGTAGTTCCAGAGAAAGCTAAGAGAACTGACGTGATCTGCACATAGCTCTGCAAGAGTATTCTGGCTTCAGAGTCATTCCGTTAAAAAACAAAAATAAAAGACGAAAAAAAGTTCAGGTATCGTTACTTTGATGTCATGAGATAACAAGGTCTTCTAGCGGTTTTGAGATGAATGTAGAGGTTTGAGATTCTAGGGCACATTGTTTCACGCAGTCGGCTGAAATAAATCGAACTACGAACGAGCTAAAAGCATGAGGGGCTATACGCTATGCCAGAGTTAGGTAAATGTTTTGTTATGGGCGGTCAGAGGTGTTCACCGTATTAAGTCGGTATTAGCTGGTTTCTCGTTATCGTAAAAAGGCATTTCGAAAAGACATGAATTACCTGACACATGAAAGTAAAAGACGCTTTGTACTCCTGTCAGCCATTCCAAGTTTTCTATAGCAAAAGCGAGACTGTTAAACTCTGTGCGTGTGTGGGTGTGCGCGCTCTCCAAGAGCTTCTCACATACGTTTTTTAAAAGCGTCTTTGACAGCTGCGGGGATTTAAAGAGTAACATAACAATTGAAACCGACACGATAAGATTAGAGTGCTAGGTGTGTTTCTGTCATAGCTTCCACTGAATCGATTCTACAACCGTCTCCGCAAGACGTGAACATTTCTCTGGTGCTTTCGTAGGCTACACGAAGAAGGAGACTAAAATCACCTGACATCTTTTTCAAATTGAATGCTTGGACCATGTGTTTATGATGTTAAAATAACTTGTCTGATTAATGCAGCATCATCCACACCTGTATCGATCTGTACATAGCTGTTTAAGGCACGGACATGCCACGCGAAACATCATACCTATTTTTAATCACTTTTTCAGGGCTAGCAGGGTACAGGCCAGGCAACGATCGTTAAGGAAACAGGTGTACAGGACTTCGCTTCTCAGAGGACTGACACATTCGCGTGCTTGCAGTGTGCTCTTGGGAGTCAATGGGAACTGTTGCTAAGCAACACCTCTGAACGGCCGCACGTGGTCTCAACCAAAGCTCGCGCACAAGCTGAAGACGTCCAATCAGCGGGCGCAGACCATCCTATGCTGGACTGCGCTGCACAAAAATGCCACCACCCAACGACAAAGGAGTCACTCACCAGGGAGAGGGCAATCGGTAGCACACAATCCTGGAGGCAAAACCCCGGGTGGTGGTGGGGGCAAAATGGGTAACGGCGCGAGTGCAACTGGCATACAAGTGGTGGTTGACGGCGAAACAATCGACTTGGTAACGGTCAAGATGCTGATCCCTGAGCTCAGGGAGCAAGTTAAGTCGAAGGATCTTCACATCAGAGATCTGGAGGAGGAGCTGCAGGAGAAGAGCCAGGCGCTGAAGGAGAAGACCGCGGATGTAGCACGTCTAAAGGCAGAAGTTCACAAACTCAGGTCGGTGCTACAGCTGAAGGTTGAGGAGAGTGTAGCGTCCAGTGGTAAGCCAGATATCCTGGCTACGATTGTCGAGAATACTGCCACGCTGGGTCCCGAGACTCGGGCCAAGAAGCAAGGTGTTTCAGGTGAGAGCCCGTCCTCCAACTCACACGGAGTAGTCGAAGTAAAGCATCACGACAAGGATTTTAGGTGAGTAAGATGGTACCTCGTGCTTTTGAATGTGTGTGCGTGCGTGGTGTGTTTTTGCTATGTGTTCCTCTGCCTTTCCCTCTGTGTGTGTGTGTCGCTTAAAATTTCTAAAACTTATATGCCCACACTTTTTACTCGTTTTTCTTCGTCTTTCTTTGAAATACCACATACAGGTAAACAAGGAAGGCGGCTGCACTCGCGCGCATCCATGCAATTTGTGGCGAGCTCACACACACACATATACAGAGGCATTGCGCATGACCTTCTTAATCAAACACATATTATTAAACAGTTGGCAATGTGTTTATTTGGTCATGCTGTAAACATAGTCACATATTTGACAAGGCTCTGGTGGATTCTACTATGTCCTACAAAGCCTTGGTCACACGTTACATTAACGGTCCTACGCCGTAAGGTCCGCTTTTATAAATCAGCACACCGAGTCACCGGGCACAGATTATCGCAGTCTGATTACTACTACTACCTGTGTGTGAAGAAAGGTGTTGTGAAGTCGGCTCAAAGGAGCAAGCGTTACGCGACAGCTTTTTGTGCTTTGTGTTTGTGTTGGTGGCCGCTGGCTCGAGAATAAAGAGTAGTTATTCTCCAGTGTTTTCTCGCGTAAACACATGTACTTTGCGACTTGTAGTAGGTAGTGCCAGTTCTTCTTTAAGGCTGTCGTACTTTTAAGTTGCTTTATCCACAAACTTTTCTCACAAACGAGAACTTCCCTTTTGTGAAGCGAACGGGAATTTACAATTGCCTTGGTATGTTCAGTTTTGAAACAGCGTAAACAGGTATCAAAGGCAAGACAAAATAAATTGTACAGGCTGCCTTATGATGTGTGTGCGTATGAGAGAGAGAGAGAGAATGACAACAGAGAGTGTGTATATTTGTGTATGTTTTGTTGCGTGATTATTTCAGTTACATGTATATTAATTGATACAGCTAAACGTACCTCTGTTGAGACAGAGTTTTTCCCCTGTCTCATCAAACTGCTCCGATCACCAAAACTTTTTGTATCTTTTCCTTTTTTTTCCTATTGAGGGTAATACGGGAATCCTCAAGATCTCACATTAAAGTCAGCTGGTAGTGCGCCATACAGCTTGCTTTGTGTGGCAACTGTATCTGACTCCATTGAAAAATATACCTTCCATAACAAGATTTAATTCATTCTTCTTCTTATCAGTAATATCAGTTTAATAGTAAGCGTGCACATCAGCTCTTTTCGTGTGTGTGTGTGTGCCAAGAGATAGGTTTTGTTGTAAGCCTAGGCTAGCTGCTGGTGCCAGACTACCGTAATTATGTAGAATCAGCCGAGACTGTCAGATTCCTCACAGTCACTGTAGCATCACATTGCTACCGAAAAACCTCAAATAACAGCCTAATTTAAATAAAATTTTCGCCAGACTGCAGACCGCTTTAAGGAAACCAATGCTTTTTTAAGTGCATCGAAGGTTCCCTTGTCGCCAGCTAGGCGTGCTGAAGGAGGGAGTTGTTAAAAGCGGAAGGGTAGTACGATAGTTAAATCATCAACGTGCCTTTTGACTTTCCGTTTGCTTGTTTATGGTCCCACATGCTGTACGGCTGTACAACAGAATGAGAACGTTTGGCCATGAGAGAGTTGAAGCAAGCATTCAACATTCGATCCCCATCTGTTTTCCTTATCAGCTGGCATTCGCTCTTCTGCTCGTTTGGTGCCTTTTTGAAATAGCTTGGGCTCCTCTAGAAGAAAGAACGAAATGAACGAAATCAGGGAGAAAGAGAACAGGGAAGGCAAGAACAATTTAGTTGGCAATGGACTGGCCTGTCATTGCATTGTCTGCTATTCTGCTTTTGCTTTTTTTTTCTCCTTTTCGTTCGTACTCTTTTTCTTCAGTGATGTAAACAGCGAACTCTCGTCATTGGAAAGTTGTAATGGAAGAAAAATCTGTTGTGTTTCACAATTCTCTGCAACAACAAACACACATGTCGAAGTTCCAGGGATTTTTTGGTCCATATTTTACTCTGGGGATATTATTCAGGTGCGAAACGTTTTCAGATTCACCTTCGTTCCTCATTTCTCTGAATTAATAAACAAATCTTAGGTCATTTTAAGTTATTGACCTTGGTGTATTCGTTTGATTGAAAAATAAAAGTTTGGTAGTTTGGTATGTTTAAATGATGGAAGTAAACGGCATATTTTAGAGCTTTATAAACTAGCGTTCGAAGCTTTGAACTCTGTTCTAAATTCAATTATTCTCAATAGCTGTTATTATTGTTATGAAAATGCGTCTTTATTGGCAAACTAGGCATCATCTCTAGAAACAGACATCAATCTTTGTAGGCAATAGTCATCAGTGTACATGAGAACGTTGCAGCATTCCAGACTCTTATCAGCTAATCGAGATGCGCAGCGCAGAAGCGCCTACGCGGTCATTGTAAGGTCGTGATGATGTAGAAACAACTTAGAGCCAGAATCAATAACGATCATCTTACCCATGGCAAGACTCCAGATGATGCTTGAGCAGCAACAATAGTCACTTTCAGGCCGCAAACAGAGTGTGCATCGTAGAAACATGACTTGCTTGTAACAAAATCGTAGACAATGATGGGGACCACTACCAATTATAGGTCAGAAATAGGATGGATAATTTACAATGTTGAGATGTTATATTCACCATTGGTTTTTAAGAAGGTCCAGTTTTCCATTTCCCACACGTATTATATGGCTTGGTGACTCTTGTGAAGTTCAGAACTTCCCAGAAGGCCGGAATATGTAAAGGACGATTATCCTTCTAGAAAATTCTGTACAATTTAACATAAGTAACGTAGCGCTCGTACTTTCGTACATAGCCTAGATTTGCACGTGTGATGTGATGTCTCCGTGGCCAAAACATGACTCCGGCATGCACAGCTTTTGCTCAAACACTGTGTATCGTGTCACCTGTCCGCGACACTGTCACTTCCGATGTGGTTTGACAAGATGCAGGACAGCATTTTTGCGCTGTTTTTTGCCTCTTTCTCTTTCTGCTTGTCCCTGTATCGCCGTTGTTGTTTTTCTGTGTATCGGTGTTCACATACATGCTTGCAAGCGTGACAAAAATGGTTTAAAGAGACAGTTGTGAACTTGGCGATCACTGGGACAGATATATAACACACTATAAGCATTCTAAATTCGGTCATTCTTGTTAACACTCAACTAACACATTTCAGGTCCGATGTCGAGGGATGATCTGTTTTCCCTGAATAGTGTGCGTTCCAGCAGACCTACGTGTCAGATGCATGCCCACTTGGTGCGGGCACGAACCTGATTAAATCATGCAGTTGTTGGACTCAGTTCCAAGAGAATCAGAAAAAAATATGGAGCCAAGCGACTTTTTTCACACCGTAGTGTTGAAGACACACCGTAAGGCATTATGTAAAACTATGTCAGACAGAATTAAAAAAATTACTGACAAGAGAGAAAATGTGTTGTGCGAAACAGAACAAGTGAACAAAATCATGCTGCATTAATAAAAGTCGACGCTGAAGGTTGTGGTAAATCGGGGAGCTGAGAGCATTCTCTTTCTCGTCTGAGCACGATTCCTTCATCGCCAACCCCTTTCCCCCACCGGTTTTTATTTTTAGTTTAATAAAGATGTACAGGAGACCATTTGAAGTAAAGTACTATTGTTTTAAGATTAATGTGGGAAATTTGACTATGAATTTGCCATGAAAAAAGGCTCGCAGCACATAGAAGTATAATACTCACAAATGCCACAAGCAGTATACAGTACAAATAGACACACGTCATGAAAAAGGTAAGCAGTGCAAATAGCTATGGAAAGTCATCAAAGAGGTACGCAGTGCAGATACATATGCTAGACACAAACGTCGTGAAAAATTGTATGGAGTACAAGTAAATATAATAGACTCAAATATCACGAAAAAGCATGTAGTACAAGTAACCTTAATAGACTAAAATGCACAGGTTCATGCTTACATCCATCCATACTCGTTCGCATAAAGACAGAACGGCTTCAAACTACTACAGACGTATGGTAAGAAAGTTCATCGTCTAGCACTACGATTCAGTTTCATGTATCATTAACTTCACACATACAAGTTTGTTATATATATTCATGGCATATCGAAAAAATGTATTTTAATTATGCTCAGTTTACATATTTCAACCAACATAGTTCCGTTTTGCCCTACTCACGAAGAATTTCATTAATATGTCTTTTACATTTTTTTATAAATTGTCAAAACTTATGCCTTTCAGAGAGATTATTGAGAGAGGATCGCCATTAAATTAACAATGAAAGCAGCAGACCCAAATAAACTACTAGCATAATAATAACCACAACACAGAAGAAATACCCGAAAATACAAAAGTGACAAAGAGTTGAAACAGTCAATATCGTCTAGATCGCAAATGTCATCGTCAGCTATGTGCTATTATTTGGTGAAGTAAATAGTTTATAGTTTCGTGTAGCTTCCGGTCTACATTGTCGTGCACTGAAGAAAAAAATTAAAGCTTTTTTCTGGGTGTAGATGTTCTAACAGTAATATGTTACTGCATCTTCCTTGAAATTAGTCATATTTATGGCAGAGATAGTAATAAAAAAATTTACGGACACCTTATCTACTGTACCTCCGAATAATAAACAAGAAATAATAAATTTCCCAGGTAAGGAACCAATAGCTAACCCACAGCGCATTAGACTGAAAAGTTTTCTGGACGACCCAGTTCTCTAGAGAATCCAGAACAAGCTACATTGTCACACTCACAACTCTATTGCCCTCCAAACGATGATAGGTACAGTAACTGAGTACAACAACTAATGGATTTCTCTGGGCCCACTTTTGCAGTTTGCTGAATATGTCACTTTTTTGGCTCACGTTTAATTCTGCCAATAAAAATTAATGAAAGAGAAATTATCCAGCAAAAGTCAAATATCGTCAGACGTAAGAAACTGTTTCTTCTGCTAACTATTCTAAGTTATTCTTATACGCTGTAACAGAAGCTCTCTGTTGTTTTCATTGCCTACGAAGTGACCACAGTCATTACCCACCGCCGTCCAGAAAAGAACAGACTGAGCAACAAACAACTCAGTTTGTGAAAACCAGTTGATCTTACAATCGGGCAGCAATACTAGCATTTATTGAATTAGGTTCGTTTGAGACAGGAAGGTAAAGGTCACCTACAGCAACCAGAAAATTACAGAAGCTGCTGGTGGCAGCTGATACAAAACAGTAGTGCTTCCATCGATATTTTAAACACGTTCACTGGTTTATTCTGCAGACAGACAAGCAGTCAGTAAATAATAGGAGATCAACTGTGCTAAGAAAACTCATGGGATAAGTGGTTCCATGTCTGACTGCTTCAAGTGTATTTTTCTTTTGTTTTTGAGGTGATGTCTCTTAAAAATTGAAGGGATGGGAGGAAAGGGAGAGACGAGAACTAAATAGATTTAGCCGAAACTGTTGAAGTTTCTACCTGTTTAACATAAAAGTTTCATTTTTTTATAATGCTTTGTAGACGAAGCATCCCTGTGAAATATATAGGTGCTTTGCCTGGTGTGCCTCTAGCATTCTATTCTCTGGAACACTACAGCCAAGAATGTAATGAGGTGTTTTGACTAGAGTGAAAGTCCTGCGTTTCCTGGGTTCAAGCCACGGGATATATTTCACATACAGTGCTTCACCTTTGAAGATTGGGGAAGAAAAGATGTTACTGCAACACTGTTGTAGTCTTGATCTCATACTTACAACACTGCAAAGATTAAGAATGCATCATATAAAAATCTTGGCGCTAACCGTGGTTGTAGACTGCATTAGGAATGAAGAGGACAGAGTATTTGCCAATGAGGGAAGCCTGAATATTTCATGACTGGCTCTCGCTTTCAGTGTATGAGTGACGCAGATTACCTGACTGTGTGACGGTTGATACTGCACCGGCAAGCCATTACTCTGCCTACACTCTGCTCGCATCGCTCACCAATCGATCACGGCTGACTTGTTTCCACGATCGTAGAATAGCAGGATGTAGAAAAATATACAGAATCTACTCAAAATTTATCGTTTTAGCCGCATGCGGAATGAAGAATAATAAAAAGCATTGAGGTGGTAAATGTCACCTCTAAAACTACAGGGTTATAATACGATGAAATGTAAACTGCTTCAGACAGGCCTCAGAAAGATATTTTTGTCACATAGTTTCTCAAACCAATTTCAAAATTGCTAGGAATATTTTGATGGCCAATAGTATTAGTATTACGATGTAACATATGAGACATTTATTTCATGCTTGGTATTGTTGCGAAGTACACACTTGTACAAAGTAAATTTACTAGTTCTAATGTCTAATTATAGAATGGACTATAAGACAAAAAAGTAACAAAAATGTATTCTTTTGTTCAAAGTCAATGCAAGGTTAGCCATCTAACTCGAATTCGTGCTTTTTGTTTGTGTCAGTATCTACCTGCCTGCCTCTCTGTCTTACAGCATGCTGATAGGACTTTTGGCACACCTTCTCTTATCGTAGTTTTTGCTCACTCGCTCTCTTTTTTTCTGTTGCTTGTTCGTTCTATCCCCTCCCCTTTTTCTCTAGTACCTATCTTCGAAGCCATTTAAAGTGCCTCTCGAAATGAGATACGGTTTTTATCTGTGGAATGTGAACCTACATCTGCAATCTGTGAACATCGTTTCCATGGTGGATCATTAATTTCGTTTTTTCCCACTCCAAGCCCTCGCGAACCGAGCGTTTGCTTCCTGTTGTTTCTTTTTTTATCCACTTCTCGGGCCTTTTGCGCAGTATTAGCTGTGTGTATTTTAAAAATCTACACATGGTTTTATCAGATCCCATAATTACTGAATTAGGTAGCAAGGTATGTTTCGTCGGCAAACTCACGAGATCAGAAATCGTATAATTAGTGAATTACTAGTTGTGACAAAAACAACTTTTATAAGGCTGAATTGGATTGTTAGTTTTCTTTCAGTCTTGAAGCTGAAGCCAGGAGGGTTGATGTTCTGTAGCTTCTTTTGATCTTAGGTCTTCAGACTTCTTGGTCTTTTGAGCAGGACTGGTTGAGTTTTAACCTAAACTCGTCATCGATACGAAAAGGCTAGAGATTAACCAGCTCGCATTTCCTACAGCACGTTAATGTTAGTTCAAGTGACATTTCTATTAAGATTATTTTCATTCTTGAACAAATATGCACAGGATTTTGTTTGTGAAATAATTTGGTGACAATTACAGCACACAAATATTTCAGTTAAAATTTTCCATTCGCAGCAAAGCAGAGAGTGAATGAAAATATATTATAACTATAAAACAATGCATGGGTCTGATAACAACTAAAAAAAAACCAAACTAATAAAAAATTAGGAATCATTAGTTGTGCCTGCTGAATCATCCACATTTTACGCATTTAGAATACCTTGTGCAGTCCGATTTGGCACAGTGGATGACAGAATGCCGATGTAGCTACGATTGAAGACGAAAGGGAGCCAGAATGTTTCTCCCTGTATTCAGCATACCTTTCTTTATGTTGTGCTTTTTTGGAACACTAGAAAAGACTGAGTAGGATACTAATCACGATTTACATAGAGAAAATTTTGCAAGAAAGTTGTGCTTTCTAATTGTGACCATCTTAATTGCTTGCTTGCCGTGTGCCAGTCGCACTGATTCGCACAGTTATGTTTGCCGAGCACATACATGTTTATTTGTATGGCTACCATGTCCTTACTTCGTTTTGTGCTTGATAGTGTCATCTGTACGCAGCTTTATTTTAATCCGATCAAGTATCAGACTCCTCACTAAGAAAAAAGATTTCATAATGACATTCCTCAACCGTGGCGACATCAGCGCATTGTCCCTCTTCCACTGCGCAAGAAGATCACATTACACTTTACTCAAAAAATGTGAGTGAATTATCGGAGGATGAGGCTTAATGGGCCTCAATTTGCTACTGCATCTTCAACTCCTCCTTGCAATTGACAATTTTTTCTTATCCATTTCGGTCATTTAATCGCGTACTTTTTTTCATAGTCAAGTTCTTTTAGTTTTCCAATTTCTTATAAAACGCTTTGATTTCTTTTCTGCACTGTAAGGTTTCTTTTCTGAATCATTTTATCATCTTACTAATATAGCATGTCACTGAATTACCAGATGCCTCTCATGCGAATATTTTTTGACGATCAGCAAACAAAAGGTAAGATTGGGAAAACGCGCGATCTGATAGTTTGGCATTTTGAAGGCCTGCGGAGTTTTAGAGAGGAAGCAGCTTTTAACAGTTTGGGATTAGGGATATGCAAAGCTTTTAAAACTTTTAAAACATGTTTACCTTTTCCGTCTACAGATCCCGTTTTGGTCAATCTAAATTCTCTATTGGTTACACAACCGAGACCATTTCTTACTCGTTCATCATTTATCATTGAAACAGTCATTTATCGTTCAGTGTCAATGACTGGAAGAAATGTAGTCCCAGTATTTCTGTAAAAATCACACAGTATGCCATCGAGCTTAAAGTATGGAAGTGGGGAAAATTTGACTTAATTCCGACTCGCGCGAAGACTTGGAGAAAAGAAGGAAGACTACACACAAACAGTGCCAGAGTAATAGCAGACCTATATGTCTTCAAGCACACATAGTCAAGTCAGCTGTCAGGCTTTATTGGTGTTACTAAAGCAATGTGTACCGCGAAGAATGTTTGCAGAGTATTTGTAAACATCCGCCATTCTCGTATATTTTTATCGCCGTTGAGCTCAATAAGACTGCTGCCATCTATAGCGGTCCTGACATAAAGGCGTAAAAATCTTTTATTCCGTGACAGGCATAACCTAACTTCTAAAGCAAAACATAGCAACTATGCTCTGGTAAAGGCAGCATGCTCGCCGAGCACTCGCACCTCCACTCCACCAGACACAAGCGCATTCAATGGCAGTCTATCGATCCTCCTTGCACAGCATAACATGGAGAGTGTCTACACACATACCACGGTTGACCGCCATTATTACTCGTTATTGCATTGCACCAGCTTCGTGTTTCATATGTAAAGTTATTTAACTCTGATCCCTAAGATCTAATTATATACAAATTTATAGTTAAGGATGATGTATGCAATTATAATATCCGACGAGTTTTTTTGTGGAGTGGTGGGAGACAGATTGGTGCATATCACAATAGGAACGTTTATTGAGAAACAATGAAACTATCTGTTGCATTTGAGTTGGATTGTAACATTTATTTCTGGGGGTGGGCTGTATATTCTCACAACTCGTAAGTCCCACAGCCTGTTTCATGTTGTTCCATGACTCCCTGGGCAATGCAGCTGGGATAAAAGTACAGATATGAAATTTGGTGGTTAATATTGATGACTAGAACTCTTCGTTTGTCCACTCTTGTGTATGTGTAATATACCGTACAAATGACTGTGGAGGCGTTCTATGTATTTCTATCTCCTGATGCAAACGCAGGAGTTTCCATAATGAATAGAAGTCGAAGTCTCTCTTAATTCGGATTAACTACACGTTTGGAAGGCAATACATTTACATTTTGTTTACTAGCGTCAGTGCGTTCGGTCTTTTGTAAAGAAAAATGTTCGTGGTGCTAAGTAAATAAACGAGGGTACCTAACAGACCCATGAAGAAATCGGCGACTACCATGCCACATGTGAGAAAGTCAGTTCCAGTCTGACACTTCCAACCTTGTCTTATTTGAGATTTTCCGCCAAGAGCGGTCACCAGTTGACGGTGCAGTGGAGTGTGAAAAGCGTCGATCGTTACTCAGTTTGCCAAGAACTTTGATAGCTGCTGCCCGCTGTGTCTTTAGTACTCACCCCCAAACGGCGCCATTACAAGCCTCTAGCCTAACTTTGGCCGCAGATGCTACTTAGCTTTGGTGAGCAGACTATGCTTAAAATTTTCGAAGAAAAGGGTACATGGTTCAGTCTTTTTTTTCCGTCTGCATTGCCAGTCGCTCGCAGAATTGTGACTGGCGGGAACTGATGAAGAGTCCGCTGCCTTGACACCCTTCTAGAGCGGCAGCTGGTAATGTGATCGATTCCCGGTGACTCTCAAGTCCGACCACAGGAAGATGAAGGGCACGTACGTCGCCTGCCCCTGCTGCTTCGCTGGTGTGCTCCCTGCTTTACCACGAGCATCCCTTCCGTAGCGTCTAATGCCGGGTATAGGGTTCTAGGAGTACTGATAAAAGCCTGTGTTGTGTATATGCCAGTCTAATTATGTTTCCTTTCGTGTATTTTCGTTTTTTACTATTTTTTTTTTTTTACTTTTTAAATTGCTTGGGTAGACACCAATTTCTGTTCCAGTTTGACATGACTGCGGCGTTTTTCATTTACCCGTTAAGAACAAGAAAGGACGCAAATCGATTTGCATTCACCGTTTAATGGCCACTCGTGATCAACGGGTCGTTTACGTGGAAATTTCCCGCGACCATCCAGCTTGATCTACATGAACTCGCTCTTTCCTATTTTTATTTAATTTAATCCGAACTTTAAAGGACTGACTGATGCAGTGCGTGTTGAAATGTGTGGATAGAAGCTTAAACGTTTCGTGACTGGGGAGGACAAAAATAGAGAAAGCAGCAGTCTCTCTCTAGTCTTTCTTAATCAGTCAGCTATAGACGAAAGTTTGATCACGTTTGGCAAAAACATTTATTGAACTGTCATGCTAAACACGGTCAAACATTTGTCCTTTAGCAAAGAACAGGGGAGAAGAACTCAAATCTGTCTTTCTTAGCACGAAAGCCAACTTGCCAGAAAAGTATTTGAGATGGCATAAAGTTCTGGTCTTTTATACAAACATTATCCATCTCGTTCATGATACTGCGCTCACACCTACCAGAGCCCAAATACCTTTTAATCTACGAATATACTAGGCAAATGCATGCGCTGCCAACAGATCATATGCTCAGTTATTATTTATCCCAGAGCTTACAAGAGTTGTGCTGTTTTCTTTCTTCCGGCGGTTCTCTGTCCTTTGGCGTGCTTTTTCACATCACTGGAAGCTGAATAGATTGCTGAAGAATCAATGTGGTAAGTGAATTACTCATCACCGATGTACCGGCACGCCCGCAGAGTTCTAAAAATGAAGGCTATGGGAGCAGTCAGACAGGGCTTATGAGATTTTCTTTAGTGTTCCTGGATTGTGTTACGCGACATTGTTCAACCGCTTGTAGAGGGGTTAAGCAAACCTTTCGCGAAGGTTAAAAAGCATGATTAAGTTTCATGCCACTAATGCTGAGGTAATATGATGTAGCGTTGGAATGGCGGTTGTTGAAGACGGGAATGTCACAGCTGATTGAAGCGTTAACAACCATGAAGATTTACAACATCTGACCGCCCACGTCATCGAGTGCCTTTTGTATTCCGAGACGCGCGAGAAGACGCGAGCGGATTGTTTTTTGCACAAGAAATGAAACACTGTTTTGTCTGATAGTGAAATGACCATAGTTCTTCTTAGTTCAGATGGTGTTGCTTGATTTGTTGCTATGTTAGCATTGAATTTATCAATAGATGAAGCTGTGATAACTGGTTGTCAGATGTTTTCGCGAAGTATGGAAAATAAGGAGAAAATGTATGTTGTACTGAATGCTCGAGGAAGAGCCTGATAGCATAAGTAGAACAAATCAGCACCGCCAACGTTTCGAATATTCCATATCCTGGTGCCTTCATGAATGCATGAGGAGAGCTTTCCGGTTTTCGGACCAACCGAAAATAAGACAGGTCCCATAAAATCTTTCACTGGGATTCATGATCACAAATAAAGATAATCGGATGCGAAGATGGGTGGAGAACTACTCGATCCTCTAATCCAATTTAAGTACTGTGCCCCTCATCCCTTGCAGCCATCGAGAGTCTGTCGATCATGGATGAGCTGACGCAGAACTAGCGGTAGAGGATTCTGTAAAACCATTAACAACCTGGCCTCAGGTAAAGCCCCAGGTAGCGTGGGGATCCCCCTGATCTGATCAAGTACTGAAAGAGTATTCTATTGCCTCCGTTTCCCCAAGTCTTTAGTCAGTGCTGGGGAGAAGGAACCGTACCAACAAATAGGATGGACTCTAAAATTATCGCCTTCTGCAAGAACAAGGGCTTGAGCACTAAGAGCAACAACTATAGAGGGTATTTCCCTTCTCAGCATTTTGTCATTCTTTGTTTCGGTCTTTTTTACGGGCACTAGCAGATTGTGTCTACCCAGACTCTCAGAGCAGTTTCAGTGTTGGCATGGTCTTTTCCATACGTTAGCTTCAGGAGAAAAGCATGGAACAGCAGAGGCCATTGCACATCGCTTTCTTTGATCTCACCAAGCTAGGCGAGAAGGTATCTTTAAAATATTTTCAAAGATCGGCTGCCCATCTAAATTACTGAACCTCATTTGATCCATCCACACTGACATATAGGGGACTTTAATATTCAAGAACATCTCCTGAACCTTTTAGCATCTGAGTCGGCGTTCTTCTGAATTGTCTTTGCTCTGCTCCTGAAACACAGTTTTGAAACCGCACTTGAGGGAATCTGTTTGCGCGCCCAGTCATTCGCCTCACATTCCCCAAACAAAGTTACATATAATTAGAGACACGCTGTTAACTGATGATGCCCCTAGCATATTCCAGTCCCTGTTGTACCTCTTCTCTACGGCCTGAAAGTTTTTTTGGCTGACCATAAGCCTTCAGAAGACAAAATATTGGCTGAACCGCTTGTCATTAACTTTAATTTTGATAGCTTTGAACTCAAAGTTGTTCTCAGTTCACTTACCTTTATCTATCATCTCCCATCACCGACTGTCTAGACAAGGAAAGGAGAGTAGTAATTCCAACAAGCCGAAAATACAAGTTACAGTCCGCTATAATAGAGAATGTTATTTGTACATTTATCTCTTCAGCCCTACGCACAGCTGCTACAGCCAAGCAGTCAACCAGAAATCCATTCATGCACTATCCATGGTCAACACCCTGACCGAAGGAGACTACATATTCGATATCATTACCGCTTTAAAATTAATATTGATTAGATAAGCTTTTTTTAACCATCATTAACATTTAAACCTTTTATAAATGGTTTGGGGTAACCTTTTATAACTCGATTGAAGATCTATTGAATTAAATTGGAGCCATTTCTAGACTTTTTGTCCTAGTTCCTGCACTTAATTAGTTACCGGTGGTATTTCTGTTAGCTATGCACTAAATAACCCAACCGCCGGTCGATCTCTGCCATGCGTAACCTTCTTGACCGGCTGAAAGTCTGTTTCTAAATGTATTGTCTCCTGTTCTATGCACTTATTTAATTAAGTCCTTTACAAACCTGATCGAAGTTAGCCAACAAATAATTTTTTAAAAGCAGCAAGATCAGTCGCCACTTCTGATGGCTCTGATGGCTTTGTAATAGTTTTCAAGTACTCATTAGGATTTTTCTTTAAAATTTCACTTTTCGAACGAAGCTTTTTCCAAACTATTTTTGCGTAGGTTTGTCCAGGTAGTTCGGATAAGCAAGATATGTATACTTTGAATACTATGTATACTTTTGTTTCTCTCTAGTCTCAGGTACAAATAACACTGAATCAGCTGGCTAAGTCTAATTTTACCCTTTACTGTCTGCCTACTTGTGTACTGAGACGCGCACATGTGTGAGAGAGAGAGAGAAAAAAAAAACCCAAAAACAAATCATGTGCCGAAGTGGTTAAGCGACTAATACAGTGAGGCTCCAGAGGTCCTGATATCGGATCTCTTACTCACTTATTCAAAGACCTGTCGAAGATTTACTCCGGGTGCTCGGGTTTCCTCTACACAAACAAAATCACCAGTAGATGAAAGCATTTTACCACCAAATTAACCAGCCAACCAACCAATGCGTGTGTTTGGCTCAGTATATGTAGTATTAAGCTTGTTACTAGATACATAATATTAAGCAATTTATATCTTAAATATTGACTTTAAACTTTACAATCTAATTATTGTTTCTAAATGACGCGTTTGGAGAAGTCGATTTAAAAAGAACAGTCTTCAAAGTGACTGCAACGACGGGACTTAAATGATGACGACTATGTTGTTGTTGTTGTTGTTGTTGTTGTTGTTGTTGTTGTTGTTGTTGTTGTTGTTGTTGATGATGATGATGATGATGTATTTGTACAGAGCCAAGCAGCTTATAAAAGATGCAATCCTAGACAACGGCTTCCTCAAGAACCTTGATGCTGTGCAAATCCGAGAAATAGTCGACTGTATGTACGAGATGAAGTTTGTCAAAGGGCAGTATGTCATCAAAGAAGGGGAAATTGGCCAGCACCTCTTTGTTTCAGCCGGTTAGTACAATTTCACAATGGTCAGCTTACTTGCTGTTGGACTGATGACACAACACCCATTCCGTGTATCATCATCTGTTCGTGGTGTGTCCACATGTGTGCACATATTTATATCTAGACAGCGTAGTAGAAATTTCCCAATTTTCAATAGCATTGCCTCTTGGAAGGAAACGACAACTGGTTTCCACAATGTCAGAATGAAAAGAACATATTGTGTCATGGGCAGAGGGTGAGTTTGAAGTTGAGAAGGATGGAAATGTTCTCGGAAATATACCACCTGGTCGGGCTTTTGGGGAGCTGGCCATTCTATACAACTGCACCCGAACAGCCTCTGTTAAAGGTAAGGCCATCTTGGTGTCTTGACTATTAGGTGATCTTTCAGGTTTTCGTCTTTCCAGCAGATATCTTAATGTTTCATGCATTCCGCTCTCTGTTAAGGCACCTGGAACAGAGATTTAAGTTGGGCATTGTCCAGCTGATTATATTTACATTTTTATCAGAAAAAAATTCAACAGTGATTACAACTATTTGTCATTGATCTTTCAAGATGAAATACGTTCCGTACTTAAAAAGGAAGATTATCCTACATTGACTTATTGCTTGCAGCCTTGACCAACGCGCGAGTATGGGTGATGGATCGGAGAGTATTTCAGATTATAATGATGAAGACAGGTTTACAACGACGCGATGAAATCATCCGTGTCCTTCGCAGGTGAGATAAAAAGTTAGGCTTCTTACCAAACTCTAGCACAACTTTGAGTTTCCTTTTTATGTAATTTCTTTGCTGAGCACACTTTACACACTGTTCGTGTTGAATTGTTTTTCTTTCTTTCGTTCCGTTTTTTTAACCTTTTCTTTCATACTTAGGCACACAAAAATGGAGATAGCGTAAGTGCAAGGGTACTTGGGCATTCGTTATTACACGTGCTTATACCTCTTTTTATAACGGCTGCTGTACAGAGAAAAAAAGAGAATGGGTAGAACAGCTTACACTGGGAAGAGGACTCCTTCTGGTCAGGAAATGTATGTGCGTTTTACTGTTCTTTAGAATTACGTAATGATCATGAAATGCACTCATCTGTAGGCAGAGAACAATGAGAAAGGAAATTCTTTGCACGTGGAAGTCCCGAGGCGCCCTCGCGTCCGGAGAACTCGCTGGAGCATAAACACTTGAGCACCGCAGTTCGTTTACAGAGTTCTGTGCAGACACTGAAATCTCCAGAGTTTAAGCTAGTGTCAGAAACGTTTAAAAACTTTTCGTATGAATGCTGCATCTGAAGAAGAGAATATTGATTCTTCAGGGAATAGACAAAGAAAAACAAATGACGTGTTAAACCCATTCCATAATACTTTCCTTTCTTCAAAAACGAAAAATGAAACCACTGGATCACGAAGTTCTAAAAAAGTTTACTTTTCTGATTGTCGTATTCGCATTTTGTTCAGTTTTTAGCTTTTGTGAAACAAATTTACCGTCTGCGCGTGTCGAGCATTTTCTTAGCCTCCATTTTCACTACAGTCTTCCATTAGTAGTTTAGGTCTCTCACAGTTACCCCAACAACTGGGCAGATATTGATGTCAGCAAGTGCAGCTATACCATAATGAAGGAGATTAGTGTTTGGCAGCAACTAAGGCTATATCACGGCCTTAAAGTCGGCCAGGTACACAGATGCTTTATACAAAGAATAGTATGCCCGAGACAAGATGTGAACCCTTGAACCCGATCCTCGTTGTCTTGGTGACCAAGAACTACCATATGATAAGGATTGGTGCGTTTGTAACAACAACAGCAACAACAACAACAACTTCTGTTGTGACGAAGACATTACATCACATAGACCACCAGCTCTCCTAGTGAGTCACAGAGCTACAGTCATAATTTTTTTCTGAGATGCCAGGCACTACCTGTGCCTTTGTCTGGTACCCTGCATGCATAGGTCGTCACAAATGCTTGTTAGTTTTCCGCATGCGAATATTAGACCGTCAAGACTGCATCTCAACATCAGTCTCAAAGCTCAGTTCAACTCAGTTCGTCATTTTTGAAGTACCTGTTTTGCTGTCATCAATATTCTAAGACATCTGCGTTTCTCAAATAATCCAGATGTTTGAAGAAGCCTCAGGCTTCTGGTCGCTGTAAGGAAGAAAAGGCAGCAACTGCCGGAGACGTATTTTAGAGAAGGTTACATAGATGTAAACTGACATTAATGAAGTTCTGTTCCTTACCATATTCTGATGAAAGTGCCTGCTGAGTGAAGATTGATATTGGGTCCTTTGAAATGCTTGCGTGTTTGCTCGGCTCCGCTTAATGATACCTTGCTTGAAGGACGGAGACTGAAGAACGTTTCCTTGGAAAGCCGGTCCTTCTCGTAGACTTCCTCTTGTGCATTTAACGATGACTATTTCTGCAGTCGATGCTCAGACCTACTATTAGTTGAGGCCAAATGACACAGTAGCAGTGTTATCGGGCTTTCTGTTCTATTGACAAGAGCTGTGTTTCAGCACCAAGAGTACAACTGTTGTACCTTTTAAAGACATCAAGAAACATACAAGTTTGCCTTTGAAAGTTGACGCTGTTCTTTTGATGTTTATTGGGGGTGAGAGTGGGGTAGGGAGGTATGTAGGAAAGCTAATACAGGGTCTTAGATTTTTTTTTTTTAGTTTTGAATATTATTTTTAAACTGACCTGCTTTTACTTGTATGAGAATGTTAGCTGGCTTACTTCCTGCTCAAAGTCTTTGTTGATTGTTTTCCTTTTCTTGTAGTAAGAGCACGAGTGTAACTGCAGTGTAATCAAGAACCTGTGCGCTTTAGGTTTGCAATCTATATTTTCCACACTTTTCGGACTTCGTTAATCACAGGCGGACAATACCTATACTCTCCGTTTTCTTCGCGCAATCCTTTTGTAAGAAATCTCAACCTAAACGCAAATTTCTCTAATTGTTCACAAGATGATGCTGCACTTCCTGCACTCTTTCTAGCCTTCCTTAACGTGGTCGTACTCTTCCCTTAACAGCGAAGAAAGTGGACCAGTCAGCTCTGTTATTGACAAATTGGCCCAAGGAAGGACTCCTCGTGAAGAGACTGGTCGTAATGAATACTATTTCCAGAACCAGTTAATTTGGACTTACTTGACAGCCGATACAAGAAGACGGTCAGATCGGAAGATGATCCATTCGGACATGCTGACACTTGGCGCAGTGAAGTGGAAAAAGTCAGGCAGCAGCACGAGGGTCGGGAGTCCGAGGCAAAAGCTGGCCGCGTAAAACTTGCCTTGAATAAGCCTGACACAATGACTACCAGACATCGACAGGCCAAGCAGGTTCGGGAGTAGAAGGAATTCCATACGCTTTACTTAACACGAAGAGAAAATGAAAGCAGACTGCTCATGCTGTGACCGCAGAGATGCAGTCTTCTGTCATGAGATGTGAAACATTTTTTCAAATAGTTTTGTAATCATTTTGGTCTGATGCGTCTTCAATTTTATGTAAGAAAACTTGTTAACCAGAACGGTTCTACGCCAGTTCCGTAAACGGATTACGACGGAAGACAAACACTTGATTGTCCTCAAGAAGAAATCATTAAATTTCCAATTTAACGTCGCAGTAAACAACCAGATAAATAAATAGCAAGAAACGTACTTTTTATGCTTGATAATTAATCGATATACAGCATGGGCTACAGAGCAACAACAATCAGCACGTCCGACATAGGGATATTCAAATCCACAGAATATCTTACACCACACCTTTTGCTATTCCCACATGTTACATGTTACTACATCTACATAAATAGAACTTACACTTTACTTTTATTGTTGAAATATAGACATTAAAATTAAGGAAAGAGTTCTATCATTTAAACTGTTCATCCTATCTGCAGTGTACCTTTGCTCAAAGATCTACCCAACGAAAAACTGGGAAAAATAGCTGACGTTCTGGAAATAGTAAGTTTGCCAACATTTTGTACTTTGCTGTTTTTTCCACTTTCTTCAACAAATACATAAAAGGATAGACACATGGATGTAACACAAATGTACGTTTACAGCATACAATACTAAATTATAGGTGCTGTAATATTTGCAGTGGTATTTACATGTTGTTTATATGCATTGAATATATGTTATACCTAAATTCTTAAGATTTATTCGTTGTAATTATCGTTATCAATCAGAAAACACTCGAGGATAAAAGCGAATATAATTGTTTGTCTGACCATAATATGATTATCTGTATAGCATTTGTCTTCTACTACTAACAAACTTCAGGCAGTCTTGGCAGCGGGCGCATGTGGGACTCGTACAACTTACTGGTCGGGTTCTGCGAGCTCTGTAGTTACTTTCTTATCAGTAGGTTTTTAATATCCGATGAACCAGCATAAGAAGGGCAATGTGCTTTCCTTGGCGAGCTGCCTGAAAAAAAAATTCGCATGGCAAACGTGTGCTCTTTTTTTGCCTTTGTTGGGGAAGGAGTGAAATCGGAACGCCTTAATTTGATCCTGCGCGCTGCGCTGCATGAAGAATGTCTCAGGTAATAAGAAGCTCATACCGCCGAATTGTATAGGGTAGAATCGGGGTCTCGGAGCGACTAAGGTCGCAACTGCCACAAGGATGGACGACCTGGCCCTGCGGAGCAGCCGGTGGATATGCATTTTGTCACTTATCAAGATTAATCTCTGGTGTCTGGAGAATGGAGGTGGGGACTAAAGCAGAGGTTTTCACGGTGCGTATATTATGTGACTATCGAGTCACCACGAGAGTTGTACCAGCGAGTCGAGAAATGGGATTCGCCTTCCTGGGTCGTCGCGCAAGTTCCTCCTGATAAAGGAGTTCATTATGGTGTTACTTTCTTTTTCTCTAGTTTGATCCTCAGCTCAATCTCTAGGCACAGTATAAAACTTCATATCGAGGGCCAATCTTTGCCTCCTCGCTTGTCTAATCCGGCACCTTCTGATTTGTACGGCCAACAGGAATATACGGTCCCTGTAGGCAGTCAGAAAACATCTCTCTCACACACACACACTTTCCTTCTGTCTCCATCTCTCTTTCCTGTCTAGAAGATCCATTGCCAGCACTATTTCCAACTTGATGTTTGTTTTGTGTTAAAAAGTGTTTTTGGTGTGTGGTATCTGAATTGCTTCTCGGTTTTGGTCTACACTCGCCACACAAATAATAACTGAAATCGACAATCCGAACCAAAACTGTTAAAACAAATAAATTATGAATAATATCCCAGCAAAGGCAGCCTGGGGATGCCTCCCTACACTCCACACACAAACACAAAACACAAATGGTCATAAAAATGCTAACATTCAAGATCGCCACAGATACACCACGTTCTCGAAACTTTTTTTTCATTTCCGCCCAGTGTCAGATTGATAGAACGTTCAGGTCTGAAGAAGGGAGAAGCCCCGCGTCTTGGTCAGGAAATGACAGTCACTCCGCTGGCGTCAGGGCTGTCATCAGAGGCGATCAGGGAGATCTGGTTTGGCCATGTCAGGCTGAAGGTACACCCAACTGGTCATGCTGACGATGCATGTGGAGCAGGCAAGGGCGCGAAGGACAGCGTGGCGGGGCTTAGCCAGCAGCTGTATCGATCTTCTCCCTTGATTGGTAGCATGCCCAGCCTCGCTCTGCCAGGCCACACTCCCGCATCATCTGTGCAAAACTCTTCTCATTTAAGTCGGGAAATCGTGGTGTGCTCAGTGCAATTGCGGTCAAAATCTGGGCTATTCATGAATGCCAAGATAATGATTACTTCTCTGGACGATAAATAAAGATACCGTATCCCATGTTTTACTCACGAGGCTGTAGATATCTGAAGTGCATGAATTAATTTTGCGTCTTGCGTTTCGCGGCTGCCATGATCTCGCCTGCGACTAACATTGACATTCTAACACTTGTAATTACAGAAATAAAGCAACACATATTACTAGAACAGACAAAGGTACTGAGTGCGCATACATACAAATACTACTACGATTCCAACTCTGTGCGTACTCATTATAGAGTTTACCTCTGCCGATGGCATGGCATAGTGTCCAGTGAAAGGACCCTCTTCAGCTTTCCTGCACTCACTTTTCACATGTTAAAATCATTGTAGACCTGTCGATATGTTGTCGTTCCACAAGGACTACCTTATTTTATTTCTGAGGCCAGATGCTGATTTTTGATCACATGTTAGTTTCTTTAACGGACATTTTCATCTGTGAACAGGACTTCTTCCATGAAGGGGAATACATTATTCGCGAAGGCTGCACTGGTGACTCTTTTTTTATAATCAACAAAGGAGAGGTCAGTGAGCGCTAAGATTTAACACTTTCTAAATACATCTGTTCAGTAAATAAATATACAGTAGTGCCGTTCCTTGATAATCTGGCTAGCAGGTTTGTTAGCTGAAGTATCGTTGCATTGTATGAATTTTTTTTTTGAAAAAAATCGTTTGCAACCGCAGCTATGACGTTACGAAGACGAGGCATTTGTATCCGCCAGCCTGCTGCTTAAATAATATCGACACGGACACTGTCAAAACCTACTTCATCATATCTCTGGATCCCTCCACCCGCTTTTCCGCAGCATTCTTTCTTCGCTGTAATATTTGTATAACACATACATTGATGATAGCATTGCGCTTGCGGTGTCTATAAAATATGGCCACCGAAACACAGTAATACCTAAATCTAGTTTCGTTAGAGATGATGGTTTGCCTACATTAATATGAAGTGTTCCTCCCTAAAAATAAATAAAAACAATAGAGAAGTTAGTGTCATTTTCAGTTACATTTGTTTCACCTGTATGTTCTAGGAAATATATATTTAACTCCCGTTACCATCGTTGTACACATCTTTATTTACATCTTGTACACATCTTATACATTTTCTGTTCGCCAGTAGCATTCAAAATCCATTACTTAAATCATGGCTATTCCTGTAAAAGTCATCATCATCATTATCATTACAGGTCAAGGTCGTCCAAACCGTTGCCAGTTCTCCTGTACCACAGGAAATACGAAACTGCAGAAAGGAGACTACTTTGGCGAAAAAGCACTTTTAAGGCAAGTCAAAGTGATGGTAGGTGTTGAGTAAGATTTGTTTTTCCTGTTCGGCAAGCTCGATCGAAGATCTGCAGCTGATTCGTTTCTCAGCTATCGCTGCAAGGTGATGCTCATCTGATAGATCAGCAGACACCTTGTATAATTTGAAAAAGGAATTTTCATTTCTTTTTGATTGATGGGGTATTGCAACTTATAATTTAAATAATATGAGAGAGAGAGAGTATGGGGGAGGTACATAAACTGAACTGAAAGGGAGACTAGGCGAAAAAAAATACCACCGTTATTTATTGATCATCTGTTATGACATAAACTGTAGACGTGTAACATGAAACCTTTTATAATCTTTGCTGTAGCGTATCAGTGCATTCATGCTGCTTTGTTGCCTGAAAATTGTTATCTCAGTGACTGTAAAAGTGGTATTAACTTGTCTGCTTCCCTTTTTCCAGCGATGACCGACGAACTGCAAGCTGTATAGCACTACCTCCCGGCGTGGAGTGCCTCACGATAGACAGAGAGTAAGTGGTGTCAGTCTATCACTAGATTGCCAGAGACAGGTCAGCCCGATCGACAAAGAATGGTTCTATGAAATAGATGATACTGTGTAACATTCACTTTATATTAATACGTTCTTTTTTTCGTCTGGGGCGAACTGTGTAATTTGTTTATTGTTATTAGTCGTTGTTGTTGCCACTATGATAATGAGGATCAAGATAGGAAGGAGACAGATGTTAATCAAGGGGTTTTAGCAGATTGCTCTCTTGATGGTCAATGCTCTGTGAAAAAGTGCATTGAGATATGTACATTAAATGACGAGTGTTGATGATTGTTAACCATAGAAAGGGGAGGTGGCTTATGCCTTGTCGTGCACCACAATCAGAAGAGGTCGAGGAGAATAAGAGATTAATCCTTCCTGTCGTCATTTTCCTCGTTCATCTTTCTATCCTTTCACCCTCCAGTCCCCTAGACTAGTTATCATCACTATCTACACATTAATAAATCCAGTTTCATTTAGCACAGGATAAACTGGTGACAAATCGGATAGTTATTCCACGTGCTATGTCTTCTGATCGGCTCAAAATAGGATTTGAGTAGTTTTTGTTTCGGGGTCAATGTTGCTTGATTTTTTTTTCTTTCTGTTAATTTCATAGTGTCCATTCGCTCTACTGTTTCCTTTCTTCTGTGCCACGCGATTAGAGTTGTATCTGAATCTGATTCCTTCTTTAAGGTACTTGCGCCAGTCTGTTTTAATTACTACCACCTCTCTTTTTTTTTTGTGTGAAGTTTTTAAAGCTTTCTCCATAGATTGCTAGCGCTGTAACTGAAGTTTTACACTTTTCGAATTAAATACCAGCTTAGGATCAACGTAACTGGCTTTCACTTTCTGCATAATGTGTTTGCAGGTCTTTCAACCAACTGATAGGTGATTTGAATGAACTCAGAAACAAGGATTATGGCGATAGAGCTCGCGGCGCACAAAGGTAAGTAAAGCTCATCTACTCGTTTGATTTGTTAAAACGTCTTTTCAGGTGTAATGCTGCATATCCCTACACGAGAACAATGTCTAGTGTCAACCTCACATACATGTTTGCCAGTGATTGTCTATTTTTACTTTTTTGTTTGTTATATGAGAGTGAATCCGAATACGGGTGTAAACATATGTTCATGTATAACGGCTACACATTACTTAAGACTAGCGTAGTATACACGAATTTCGACTGCTGATGTATGACAAAAAAACCGAATTGTAGCTTGTCTGCGACAAAGCAGGTTCCCATTTGAGCGTAGAACGTGTGAGAGAGGATGCTACACTGCGCGGGGAAAAGTCGACATGAAACTAAGATTTAGTCTGTCAAAGGACTGAACTGCCAAATATTTTTGTTTCTAGCTCTAGAAATGTACACTTCCCGATTTAAACTTTCAAAAAAGACTAAATCTTGTTGATGTGGAAGTTGTCGTTGACCTTTTATCGTTCTATCGCACTCGTTATTAAAGTACGAGATAAAAAAAACTCCAGAGCTGGGTTTCGTGAACCTTCACGTTCTCCACGAATAAATTGCACCGTAAATTTCCCATGGTGAAACGGACACTTTTCTGATACTAATACTCATCTAATTCACTCAGTTAGCAATCTGGACTCTAAATGTTATAGAGCTGTTCATTGGAATTAACTTATTTCCTACTATATATTTATTTCTTAATTACGGAGTGTCGTTCTTTACTTTATGTTTTTATCATTCTTCTTTTGTTATATTCCAGTGGCTATCTCTCAAAGTATGCTTAATTTCTTTTCGCGTCATTGAGTTTCGCCTTTAAACAGAGTATTCTTCGAATTATTTTATTGATTAAAATTATCAGCTTTGAGATTGCACATAGAAATATGTAACATGCCTTTCCTTCCCTTTTGCAGTTTCTTGAGTGCAAAGTATAACATCCTTTTTTGCCGTTTCATTATTAGTATTAACAACTATAACAAAAACAGCTTTAGTCAAGATGTGATTTTCTGCTGCTTTCTTTTGATGTCTTACCTTTAAGGACCACAAATAAGTACATATATATTAACAAAACTAAAAACTGTAATTGTGAAACTTATATAATTATTAAGACTGTTAGCGTGGCGTTCAGTTCGCTGGCTTGTGGAGAACAGCATGCACGTAGAGAGTTGTCTGAGAGGTTACTATTATGCCTGTGGCCGACTATTGTGAATGTGGACGTCATCATTAAAACTAACTAAAGATTGCATGTCACTAACATTTTTCCAGCAGGATTATTCAGATCATTATTCTTTTTCTTCAGTATTTAAGCCTGAAGAACGAAGCCTTTATATTTCTTGACAAAGATGTTGGCTGGAAAGCACTTATTATATTTGCACTATTGCAGTCAGCAATGGAACGTTATCTATTTAGTATCCGTCAGATATTTTTACAAGTTAATTCTTGATTTTAGATTGTTTCTGGCCAATAGCATGTGAAAAGGTGACTGTTAAAAATGTTGATAATTTATATCTTATGAACAATTAAAGCAAGAATCGGTTAACGTGTCTGTGCTAATTTCAGGTCACAAAAACCAGTAGCTGAAAGAGTTCCTCGTGTGAGAAACGTACGGACAACAGAGAACCGGTATTTTGTAGGAAACACCAGTGGAGATGTGTGCAAAATAATACATTCTCTATAGGGAGCCTTAGTAATTAACTACCTGTTCTTTAAAGCTACGAAACTTAAAATAGTTCAAACATCAGTGGATTGCGCAGTTTTGGCCTTCATTTTACTTGCTGTTAAAATGTTTCTCTTTTCGCATAGCAAGCAATTATATAGTTGTTGTTGTATGTGTGCTTGCTTGTGTATACTTACCATTGTAGACAGCTTCTGATGTAAAATCATCTCTAAATTGCTAGTTCCCAGTTTTTCAATTTAAGCTGAAAACGCAATGTTTAATCAGATTTGGGTTTCGGTTTTCATACTATAGGATCCGTTCACTAGGTGTACATTCATGTAAGAGGATATATTTATATTTTTAATTGTTAAGTCTTCTCCGTTAAGACTCATTCTAGCTATTATTGGTGGGAACTATATTTGATTTGAAGAAAAGCAGAGTATTATTAGATTAGTCATCTAACAGACTCCTAGTTCCTTTCACTTCACTTCTGTATTTCTCTTGCCACCTTATTAGTTATTGCTGGCTTTGTAGCTATTCTTCATTCTGTTGGTTTATTTGCGTCCGTCGTAGCAAACACGATTAAACGAAACCCATACCTGCGATTGGTTAATGCCAGTGAAGGTCCTTAATTACGATAAATAAAATAAATTCTTAAAGATACTCTTCGTGAACCGGATGTTATCATTTGTCGATTCTGAAGTTCTCCCCCCCCCCCTCTCTTCTTTGTACATTTCCCAGTGATTCTTGAATTCGTTTTGGTGCCTTTGATTGAAGCGTTAGTCAACTTCACGACTTGGAAGAAAGGGGTAAATTAATGTTCGAAGACATGAGGGAAAAGGAAGAAGGTGAGCTTGTCGATAACGAGTATCACTGAAGAAAGACCTGTCGCGCCTAGTGTTTGTCCTGTCTTGGGCTACGAACGCAATGTGAAGTTTCACTTGCTGCTAGTAGCCATTAAGGGCACTTGTCTCAGGGATCAGTCGTTACCCTACGACATGTACAACAGCTGTCTGTTACACCATGCACCTTCTTGTGACTGAGTAGGGAGAACGAAGAGAGCCTGACAGACATAAATGCAGCTCCATGTACTTGAAAAAGTAGAAGGCTGAAAGAGTCGTTGACAAGAGCTTTTCTACAGATTGAGAGGCGCGGGCACTACCTAAAGAGCAGTGACGTGGGAGTGAGCTGTGCTCGCAGAAGTCTCACACCAGGAATCATGCAACCATGCAGTCGCTTGATCCCGGTACGCGAGCACGATTATAGTCATCGATCATGTTCAATTGTCATTATCGCATCTACTCTTGTTAACCGTCCTCCTAGCTCTACTACCCCATACCCACTGCACATCTTTTTTAATTCTTACATAGCATTGCCTCAGACAAGTTTATTTAAGTGCCAGCAAAACGTTGGTGATCTACAGTACTTCAATGCACAGTTCATGACACATTTTGAAGGCGCTTATTGGTTGCATGAGCTTCAGCAAAATGGGAGTATAGGGTACAGCTGCCTGTCTGAAGTGTCATAAAGAAGTGATGAGAAGTGGGACCTAAGATTGTTTCAGAAATGAATCGCAAATGGTAGAACTTAGATGATCATTGCAGACATCAGTTGTCTA
Source organism: Pomacea canaliculata (assembly GCF_003073045.1). Classification (NCBI taxonomy): domain Eukaryota; kingdom Metazoa; phylum Mollusca; class Gastropoda; order Architaenioglossa; family Ampullariidae; genus Pomacea; species Pomacea canaliculata. Next base: position 29,518,601 of record NC_037590.1, on the reverse strand, counting down.
TACATCGAAGATAACGACTCCAGTTTTGTGCCTTGCAGAATGATCACTGGTTTCAGTAATTATATGATAACTACATGCATGAAGGGAGGAGACCCGGCAGAGTCAGGGGATAGGGGTGGGGAGACTAAATGCGACAAAAGAGATGCGAACAAAACTATGGACAGTACCATTGCTAACACTTCTGTAGATGTCTAGGATCTGTATTGGGGGAAATGAGGAACCATTAGCATCGTTTCACAACATTACTGTCTAGCTCCCATGTGAGTCCCTCTCAGCTTTTTTACCCCTGCACAAAATGGTTCATGCATTTTTTCTAGCTAGCAGACAACTTAGCAACGCTCCCCAAATGGTAGATGTAAAGACAAATGTATTTACATCATCTATCAGTCTGGAGCCTGAGAAAGACTTCGTTCTGTGACTGCTATACATCTCATGCATGACTTGCATGAATATTGTCAAAACATACAAGTATATATTCTGGTCGGCACTGTGTTTACACTGGAGTATTGTAAGAAACAGATCATCTTCATAATTCTTGTCTGAAATTTAAGAATACAAAGGCCACCTTCAATACTTATGATCGACCTGTCCGACAGATGTTATATACTTGCTTGGCTGTCTCACAAATAGTGTGCTTTAGCCAATGATTAATTAGTGTGTGCTTCAAGACCTCACATTTTAGTCCTTTGAGGCTTTCACTTACCCTACAGGTACTCACATGTATACCTGAGCATTGTGGATGTACTTTGCATAGTGTTCAAGTAAATGGACATGAACATCCACAGATGTTCTGCTATCAGTAGTATTCTTAAACACTGAGGATCCTCAGAGTAACACTTAATGTTTGTTTTTAATAAGTCTTTTATGTTATTATTTATAGTTATACTATTCAGCAGGTAATGTTTCCACTACTTATAGATGTGTGTATGTATAGATGGGTGGAAGTATAATAAACATACCTATAAATATAATTATGGTCGTGTCCCTTTGGTAAGAGAATATGCATGACAACCATATTATTCTTAAGTTCCAATTCCATGAAAATATCCATTTGCCTATACGTTACTGTTGTTTTCATAATGACCACAAATCATTGGCATTAAAGATGTCATGTCATATCTAGTTACATTTTAACAGATTTCAGAACACCATTAACAAGTGACGAAATCTGAATAATTAAAAATGACCAAAGCTATTATTATTACCTTTCTAAAAAGAAAACTGTAGGTTTGATTTTTAATAACATTTCTCAACAATAGCAGAAATCAAATAATGGGAGAGTGGAAGCTAAGTTTCACAGGGAATTTTTTTAAGTTGCTTCCTTAAATACAAAATAGCAATGAGATATCCAGAATCATTGCATCTTCTTTTATTATAAAAATTATGATGATCAACAGAGTGAGCAGTGATCTTCAGGCACAGTCCAGTGCCATTAGCAAAGAGTTTGAAAACATTACTCTACATGATCTTGAGCTTGTGGCAACGCTTGGTGTGGGTGGTTTTGGAAGAGTTGAGCTGGTAAGTGATAGATAAGAGAACAACCATTTTCTTATTTATTTCCATGCATTCTGCCTGTCTTCATGAAATTATTAACATTATACTCAATTTATACTGGAAAACATTGTAACCTGAATAAGAGACTAACACAATTCCAAACAATATTTCAAAATAAAAATGTTAGGAATGCATGTAAACCTTACAAACAAAACTTTGCAAAGAATTAATAGAAAAGGCTGTCTAATTTTCTTTAAATTTGCATGAAATAAAATGCATTTCATTCACTTACACCTATAGACAAAACCATAATGAGCTACTTTGTTGCTTTAGGTGCAACTGACTCATGACAAGAATCGGACATATGCTCTAAAGTGTATGAAGAAGAAACATATTGTGGATACCCGTCAGCAAGAGCATGTCTTCTCAGAGAAGACCATCATGCTGGAGGCCAAAACACCTTTTGTTGTCAGGTAAGGCGCTGTGTCTTGCAGCACACCATAGGAGATGCTGAGCAAGGGACTCATGATTAGACATAAGAATATGTCAAACCAGTAGATCAGACCTATGCAAATGTTGTGGGTCCAGATTGTGCATGCTGCACCATGGGGTAAACACTTGCATGCTTCAGTTTCTGTCATTAAGACACTAAATTTGGGTTTCTTTTTTTTCATATGTAGAGAGATGTTGTGTGAGATCAAAATACAGAACAAGTGAATGTCAAAAGTTTTGAAATGTTCTAAGTTTCATGTATTTGTTGTATTTAGAGTTATTTGAATCTTGGTAGCACTAAAACAGGCAAATTCATCAGTTTCTTAATATGAAATGGCTCCACTGTTGCACAGCTTAGAGGATCAAAATTTGAAGCATATGAAATGTGCAGTGGACAGATAATTGGATATGTGATTAAGTTAAGATCAACTCCTTTTTTGTTTTTGTGTGCATTTAGAAGTAAACTAGAAAGCTGTTTGATAGATTACACTCAAAACTGTTTTATGCTAGCATTGTTGAACTGCAGGCTGTACAAGACATTCAAGGACAGAAAATATGTCTACATGTTGATGGAGCTGTGCCTAGGTGGAGAACTCTGGACCATTCTCCGAGACAAGTGAGCCAGACCCCTTGCAGAAACACGACCAGCCCACCATAATTATTATTCCAGCTGTTGGCAAGCAACAACAAAGCAGCCAGCCATATTTTGTGCCATCCTGTTAGAAACAGATTAAGTATAGTTAGGTCGAATTAAGATTAAAAAATTCTTCTGAATCCTTATGTTGAAATACCTGTTTCAATATTTCCTCATATGTACCATTTAATAATAATGGTGCCATGTGCCATGCATGTAAATAATAGATATGTAGGTAGAAATATATGAATTAGTGGTTAATCAAATAACATAGATGTGGTTCCAGCTGGTTTAGTCATTTACAATTTGCTAAAGATTTGTTCATATATCTTTTCAAACTTTGCATAGGAGCTGTTTTGATGACTTGACAGCAAGGTTCTGTGTAGGCTGTGTCCTGGAGGCCTTCCATTACTTGCATTCCAAAGGCATCATCTACAGAGACCTCAAACCTGAGAACCTGCTGGTGGACAGTGAAGGTTTCATCAAACTGGTCTGTATATGAACAAGATTTTATAATTAGATTTCTTGAGTTTGCATATTATTTGTTAGCGGGCATTTGAACAACCACAAAGTGGTGTGAACGAAACAAGACTGTGGTGCTGAGTATTTGATTTTTTAAAACAGGTTGACTTTGGTTTTGCAAAGAAAATTGGAGTTGGAAGGAAAACCTGGACATTCTGTGGAACCCCAGAATATGTTTCTCCTGAGGTCATCCTGAACAAGGGTCATGACCATTCAGCAGACTATTGGTCTCTTGGAATCCTGATGTATGAACTGCTAACTGGCACCCCACCATTCACAGGTGCAGACCCAATGAAGACCTACAACATAATTCTCAAGGTTGGACAGCACTGCTTAGCAGCTGAATTAACATATTACCTGTTACTTAGGGACAGATTAGTGGTATGCCCTATACTCCACAATGTAAACTTTTGTAATTCACCATGGTAGTCTCTATATAAACAGTCTTGGAAACGGTTTTCCAGTACGCTTGCCACAAGACATTGCTGCCATTGCTTACTATTTTCCATAAATTTTGGTCTGTTGAGCTCACCTGTATATATGAACCGCACCCACTACATTTTTTCAAAAATCTCTATTCACAGATAAGCCACACTGGTTTATAAGCCAAAAATATACACAGCATTTTCAATGGTCAGGTCGGTTACCTTTGAAAGCTGCATTATAGATATTTCATCTCAAATTTGGCATGATGAGAGTGTGTGCTTGAGCAAAAGATTTAAATGCTTCAATTATATGCAGCTTTGATCGAAAAATGTAAATAGTTAACACTATAGCAAAATGAAGAATTAACACATTAACACGGAGCTCATCTAAAAATTAATTGGAAATTAACCTGCAAACAAGCTGCATCCACAAACAAGCTGGACAGGGTTGAAAACTGGGAAAAAAAGTCGCAGCTTATAATCTGAAATTTGTAGTAATGGAAAAAAGGCAGGTCAAATTGTCTGCCATCATCACCTATACAAACTTAGCCACAGAAAAAAATGCAGAGAATTTAGTCATAGGGATAACTATACTGATTTAATGCCAGTTTTTATCTCAAGGTGCTTACTTCAATAAAACAAGTAACTTTTAAACATTTTTTAGAGTGAAAAGCTTGAGATTTGCATTTTATTGTAACCAATATAACTAATTGGATTTTATTGAAATTAATATGATTTGCATCTGCATAAAGAACAAAGGCAACTTTAGCTATTTCTGATGTTTTCCCCATAATTTAACTAGGAACAACACTTTTAGCTATTAACTATTGATTTAATTATGATTGATCTGTTATCCGCTGTCTTAGGGTATTGATGCAATAGAGTTTCCCAAAAAGATTTCGCGCACTGCAAGCCTCTTGATAAAAAAACTGTGCCGGGATAACCCTGCTGAACGACTTGGCTATGGGAAGAATGGCATCATCGATATTAAGAAAAACAAGTGAGTCAGTTTTTAGTTGTACTATACTATTTTTCGACACAAAATCCCATTTTTTGTGCAAATTTAACCTTTTCTAAGTGATAGACCATGTAATCTTCATTTCTTTCTTATCTGCTTTTTCTCGACATTTCATATCTGTGCATCAAAACATGTAAACAGCTCCTGATGATATAGTGTGTTTTGTGCCATCTTGCTCAATGTACTTCGTAGATCTGTCACGTTCACTAATGCTTCCTTGGTGTCATGATGCCCTTTTGCCCCGCAGAAGTTTATTCAAAACACTAGTGTTGAAAAAACTTTTCTCCACCTTACCTTGACTGCATATCTTGATTCTATACTTTAATGCTGAGTATATTTGTTGCTCTGTTTCAGTCCATGAATGTATATGCTTTGTTTAGTTTAAGTCGATCTTTGTGTTATTTGTGTATGTTGTTCTTTTGTAAACCCACTGAGCTACTTTTACAACTGGGAAATGCCCAAGAAGTCTGATGATAATGATGACTCTTTCTTTTAATTTAGAAACATGTTTTTGCTTGGAGATGGTTTGCAGCTATAGAAATTATATAGAACATTGTCGATTAATATTGACAGGATTATTTTGTTTTCAGAAGCTTTGGAGTTTTGGTTTTTTTGTGTGGGTGGGTGGGTTGGTGGAGGGTCTCAGAACTCTAAAGGATACAAAAGTAAGATAAGAAATATTAGAGATGGAAGAAGGAATGGAATAAAACAGACCAGATAGTTCAGAAACAATCATTACACTTTAACTTCACCTATTTTTAGTCCCTTACTGTTCTCTGGGTATTAATATTATTTCTTATTGCAGATGGTTTCAAGGATTTGACTGGGATGGTCTGATCAACAGAACAATCATACCTCCCATTGTTCCCAAGGTAATACTTTTACTAGGGCAGGCAATTGTAAAAACATTTCAGAATGAAAATGTAAATAGCTGGATTTGTTGTGAATCACAAACAAGCTGTCAGCAATGTATGAAAATCAATAACCCTGTATAGTTTATTTAGGTTAAGAACTAGATATAGAAACTACCTTCCCTCTGTTAGCCTGATCCCTCAAAAGTTTGAGTGCCACCTGCCTTGAGAATGGTCCGGTGGCGCAACGGTTAGCGCCTGTCACCAATACAGTGAAGGTTGGCTGCCCTGAGTTCATTTCTCGTCTGGGGCACGCTGTTCTTTCTCTGCACGTGACATCTGTTTACAGGGCTGGCTGCCTTGCCGTAATATAGCCTCAGTTGCTGGCACGGCGTAAAACACCAATTCCGTCTGCTGCCACTCTGCCTTACTCCAAAATCACTAATGCAGATTTATACAAGACTGGAGCCGTTTGCTAACTGGTGTCATGACACCCAAATACTTTAATTGTTCCAGCTCCATATGCATAATAACCAAGACCACTAGAGCCCCTCGATCTGTGTCTGCAGCTTTTTCACACCTAAATTATTTCTTCTTATTTTTATCCACTTCTTTTAAAAAAGAAAAAAAAAACCTATTGATGTCACAGCTACCTCACCACAACCACATTCTTGTGGCTCTTACATATTTAAATTGTAATCAAAAGCAAAAGAATTATGTGACAAAACTGTAAATCTGACAGCTTTTTTCTTTAAAGATCACTGTGAAAATCTATTTTATAACTACATTTTCAAAATCAAATCTGTCTTCGAGGTCATAAATAAGCCAATGTTTTGACCGGTCTACACTTGTTTAGTCCATGTCATTACTTTTTATTTCCATTTTTTTCTTTTAAAATGATATAGATCAGGGTACATATATGATATAGATACATTTTTTAAAAATGACCTCTTCAACTTGCTTATTAACTCTTTTCTTTTTCAGGTCAAAGGTCCTGCAGACTTCAGCAATTTTGACAGTTACCCATTAGACAAAGATATTCCTCCAGATGAGACATCTGGATGGGATCATGATTTCTAATTTCTTTTTTTTTTTTTTTTTTTTTGTAAACTTCACAACAGAACTTGTGTAGCAGCTTAGTTTCACACTGCAAGCTTTTGGAGGAGTCTTTCACCTGCAAAATCTCCTGAAGCAACAGCTGTGGTCTTCTGTATTTCCACACAAACTTGCAACTCCTACTCAGGAAGACATTTGTCATGCACAGCTTATCATGTGGGCAATGTCGCACAGCAGTTGTGTTTGTGTAGGGTTGTAAATACATAATGAGGAGTCACTGAGAACTGCTTCCTCCTCCTCTCCCCTATTTTCTGCTACCAGAAGTGACACCATTTCAACTGTGCATTCAAAATAATATTACATCTTAATGTTGACTCTCTGCAAGATGGCTATATATGCTTATTTAAAAATATAAAGAAGGATTTCTTTTTTGGTCATTGAGAACTGTTTGCAAGACTTGCTAAGGTCGGTTGTGATATGGATTTCTGTCTACTGCCAGCCATCTGACTGCCAAAAACAAACATAAAGACCTGGAGCTCAATCACGTCATACCTGTGACTTAGCTCTGTTTACATGCTTGTGCTCCAAGATGAAAACTACTTCAGCACAAATGATCTGCTGCTATGTGTCTGCAAGACAGCTCTGATTATGATGTCATAGGCAAGGTGAACATGTTAAAATGCCAAATAATAGCTGTATTATGCATATTTGTCACATGGCTACACTATGTTCATTTTCATGATGATAAAGCTTGTCATAAATCTCTCACATGTAATTTCTTGTACAGAAATGAAAATTGATCTGAGAATGTTTTGTGAAATAGCATTACTAGTTAAACGGCTACTTAAATAAGCAGGCAGCTGTAGAGACAGATGAAAAGGCAAGCAGCAGTATTAATGCTCACTAGAAGCAGATTTTAAAGACCTGTTTAAAGGCAATATACCAATAACTTTGTGAGAACTAATTTTAACTCCAGGCTGCTTTTCTCATCAGATCTGAGGCACTATACTATATAAAGACCACGGGACAAACTGCAAGATCAAAGTAGATATTTGTAAAATTTGTCGCAAGTGGTCCAGATGCTTTCAGACAAGAGTCTGAATACAGCTTCAAAGTTTCAATAAGAAAATTGTTTTTTTAATGAGGACATAGTGGAGCAATGCTGTTACAACGCTGTCCTGCAGTCCAGTAAAATGTATTAGCTGTTTCAATATCATTAGTGAAGTTTTCTTTGTGCTGGCACACATTCTGCAATTTTGTGATCCAGCCAGTATTCTGCAATGGAGCTGCATCGAAAGCATTATAAGTTAATCTGATGGTGAACGAGTAAGAGATGGTGCCTATGTGGGTAAGCGCAGAGTGTGTGTGTATGCACGTGTTGTATATAAGTGCATGCATGGACGTATATCTGAACATTGTGCACATTATGTGCATGCACTTTTACATAAATGTATCCATGCATGTGTAAAATGTGTGAGAAAAAGAGAAATATCTTTCTTGTGCACTTTTCGTTGCAACTTTGCATCTGTTATAATTTGTATTTATGGTTAGCATATGTGATACCAAGGATGCTTCCCTGTTGACACTTCTACAACTTCTACAGTGTTACTGTTGAATTTTTAAAATACTGAATTATTTTGAGTATAGTTCCATTAAAATGTGAAACATATATATACATATTTGTTTCTTTCCACTACAGTTCTCAAAATAGATGACTCAATTCTGCACAATGTGAAAATATCAATGTAGTTTATTTGCTTTAATTTTCAGCCATTTCTACATTCTTCTATAGCAAAAATCACAGCTTTCAGCTAGTGGAGTTAACTGCACATAAAAGAAAATCATATGGACTATAGATTCAATGCCAATGAGTTTCTTATGTTTTAATGCTCAGGAATTTTATATTATTTAAAATTAAAGAATAAAGTCAAAGTACTTTAGTGAAACATTAATTTATTTTGAGTGAAAGTGCCATCATTATATCAACAGCTGCAGAAAAAATGTAGTAAAAAGTATTTTATATGTTTGAATAGATTCCTGAATATAGTTAGATGGTCTTTTTCCAGACCATTCACAATGTTTTGTTTTTGGAAATACACTGAGGGATTCAACGTTTGGGATTGATGGGACTTGATAGGAAGAAACAAACTTAACTCTCACTTCTGAAATGAAATATTAAGAATATTCTGTATAGCATATTATAAAAACAATGAAATATAGGCAGTTCAATTTCTCACTCATGATCATCCATTAATTTTCTGAAAGCCTTTTATAATTCAACTGCATGAAAACAGAATAAAACAGATCATTTATGAAAATATAATATGTACTGAAAAATGCAGGGGAAAAGAATATGCTTGTATGCAATTTTCTCATTTCTAACTAAAAAATATTTGAAACTACTGAAGTGGTGGAGAAAAAAATCTATTGTTCACGTGAAACATCTATATAGCCCGGAGTCAGAACCAGTATCTACCAAGATTAACTTTCTCTAACTCTTGGTGTGAACATTCTGGGATCTCATTTAAATGTTCAACAGATTCTAGATTTTGAGATACCTGAAACCCTTAATTTTGCAAACATTTCTCAAAGCCGATACAATGACCGATACGAAAAACTAATTAAAACAACCACTCTTTTAAATATTAATAATGATAATAAATGGGCTTATTTAGTGCATATGACTGGTTTACAGCAGGTGCTATGTACTTTACACACACTGCACCCTCTTTTATCTGTCTTTCTAGAACGATAAAAAAGAAAAAAGAAATGTTAAATACAGCACCACACTCATACAATTACATATTCCCACTGGAATGTGTAAAAGTGCACCCACTGCCCCAAAAATAAAACAGTAGCACTTTACGGATTTCAAAATTCCACGCTGTGAATAAAGTCCATTGTTCTGGAAAACCAAACTTTCACTCCCAGCACTCTTAACCTGATCTTGACACATCATTGTAACAACATGTACTCTAGTAGCACAGGAAAACTGGGGACATCTGGCTCCTATGTGTGGGGGCATGCGGCATTTCCAAGTGAGACAGCCCAAAGTGTAAAAGGGCTTTCACTGGGACCTTTGCTTTACCTCCGAATGCAATGCAAGGTCCCAGTGTTACCCAAACATATATGTGAAACCCCATGAGGTGATTCTTGGATTAAATATACATGTTTTCTAGGTATATCCCAAATGTTTTTTGGGTATATTCTGGATGTTCCCTAGATATGTTATTATTATTTTATGTGATTTGGGGTTATCCTTTTTTCAAACAATTTTAAAATGATGAATGTGCCGATAAAAAAAAGAATGCCTTATAGAAGCCGAAATGAAGTGCATTATGTCAGCCCAAAAAGATGCTACAAATGCAAAAATAGAATTTTGCCATTTACTGAAGTTTATTGAGAACATATACGCTTGGAAGCCCCGATACACCAATGTGATGCTCCCAGCACATTTTTGTCGTTCTTCCTTTGAAACTTCCACATCACTCCAAACATTACCAGTAGGTTCTTGGCAGCATTGTAAAAAAGATAGCATGTTGTCAGTGAAGAAATCCAGACCACAGTTTGAAAAAAGGTTCCACATGAAGTAATTTTCTGGAGTGCAACTGTCCTCTGTGTCAACTGTTGTGTCATCAGGAAATTTTTGTTTTGTTTTGTTTTCTTATTCATTCATCCATGCATATACTGTACAAGGAGGCACCCACGTCAGAGCTGACAACATTTTTGCTCCAATACACACTTGTCTCGCAAACAAATTAGGTCTTCAATGAGACTTTGTGCATTTTGAACTTCAGCATCAAGTGTGGCGTTTCTGGCTCGTTGAATAGTGCTTCTAAATCGAGTTTGAGGACTTTCAACCAAATAAAGGATGTAAGAATTCAATGCACTAGAAAGAATTTGAATATGTATGGATTCAATAGCACAGGCTCAGCTGTAAGACTCAACTCGTGTCCGAATTCAAGAACCTTTAACCTGGAGGGCGTACTGCAAATGGTTTCATGCTGGCTACCCTAGCTGACCAATGTGTATTAGATAAGAAGAGCAGAGAACAGTCAATGGCGTCTGTCAAATTTTTCTTCTAAATATATTGCACAGTTCTGGATAACATTCAGCAGCACAAACCCCACACAGTTTGAGAGAAGGATAAGCACAAGGAGAGTATATTGCTAAAGGACTATCTATGAGTAAAAGAGTTTGCACATCCTTGCCAATATACCATCACATTTTTGTGAAACTTCCACACCATGAGAGAATGAATGTATTGCATATTGCTGCCATTGTCAAAGCTTTGCTCATGACAGTTTGACAATGATGCGTGGTGCTTTCTAAGTTTATGGTGAATAAACTTTGCTTTTATTTCTTTGTTTTGTCCAGTTTTCTTGTTACAGTCAACAAATTCTAGAAATCTTTCTTGCACCTCAGTGCACATATTTTAGCATAGAATAAGGGAACATGGGACAAATGACTCTGTTCGCAGTCTGGTCACCACTCTGGTTAGGAACCTCAACTGCGCTACCGTCAAGCAGTGAAACTGGTTTGGTTCACTGGCTAACTTGCTAATACAGCACTTTATAAATTCATTCTGGCTGTCAGAGGAAAGGAAATAAACTTCCAGCCTCTGACGATCTTTTAGAGACGTCTTCACTTTAAGTAATCGCCAAGAATTAATCAACAGAACAAGAAACTGCCCTTCAATGGGTCCCCAATATCTTGTTGGCCAACCCTCTTTCCTCAGGGAACAGATCAACATGTATAATTTTTCAGTTTTCACTTCTGATGCTCTGTATCAGCAGATTTTCCATTCTGGTGTCACAAGAAAAATTTTCTTAGCTGATGCCACTGGACATAACAATTTTTATGGCTGACACTGCAGCTAGCTAACAAATCAGATAATAGAAACGAAACAAACAAAAGAAAACCCCTCCGGCGGTGGAAATGTTATAAAACACACATGCAAGTAAATACTTCCACAGACAAATGGAACTATAATGGGTGGGCTTAATTATAAACACGACAGAAGACCCCCACCCCCCCACCTAGCTCTTAGTCGCAACACTAAGTCACAGGTTCAAACAGCCGTCCATTGTCCCTTAATATCACTTCAGTGGCCAGCAACCAAAAGAATAATCCGTCCTCGCTACGACCTGTGATTCAGCGCTTGGCCGACAATTCGTTGACAGTTCCACGGTTGGGTGACAATGGAACACAATTCGAGGGTTGATAATTAAAGATGATGGAACACAATCTGAGCTTGCAGAAAAACGAGACACCATAGGTACAAAGCCCTTTCGGCCATGATCGAGCTATAGACACCCCCACTCCCCGTCACAGCTGGTCCTCCAAGTAAGTGCAAAGCAATCTCCGTAACACACTCAATCGAAGTCACTAACAACAAACCACCACATTAAAGATCAAAACCCCACATGACAAAAATTTAACAGGTTAGTCTCTCGCCCACCCCTCTGCATACATATACAGAGACCTCGATCCTCGCAGCACATCTGCGTACTGGCCTGCAAGCCATCAGCCGGTAAGAACGGCGACAGGAAAAGTCCTGTAGCTACCCAGCGACTCAAGTCAGGACAGCTTTTGTCGCATGCTGAGTATGGTCTTTAGCGTATATCGTATGATGCGAAGCGGGTGGACTGGCCACACCAACCCCCGGGCCTCCCCCCCCACCTTCCACGGCCACCCCAGCAGCATGCGACACTTACCTACCTATAGTCTGCTAAAACTGGCACCTCCTGGGGTAAGGAAAGAGTGACGCGAGCTGCTTTCCAGAGGGACGCACCTCGCGTCAGAATGATACTTCTCACGTACTCAGGGTCGACACAACCAAAGCTGTACTTTGAGGCTTACTCGGAACCAACGATTCACTGCTTTGCCAAGCAGGAGCAGTCAAATTTCAAATTTTAAAAATCCACAACCTTTATTTGAATGATGTTTAAAAACTTGATGCCAATGTTCTTAAGTTTTTAAGATTTACTGAACTATACATTGATGCGAGTAACTGGAAAGTTCGCTATACCCAGAAGCGTAACCTTGACCTCGCAAGGGAATGCTTCCGGTTTGTGTTGTTTACAAAAGCTTGGGAAATGGATTTCGGTTGAAGGTTCATCATATTGTTCTGAGATAAATGAATACTGCTTTCCCAGGTCTGTTAAAGGTTTTTTTCGAAAAGTGTTTAATGGAAGTTACTGAGAGTTTTTAATCTTTTTTGATCAGGTCACTTCAGTAACCGTATGTGTAGCTTCCTAATCGCATGAGAGCACAGATCGAGCACAAAACGTAGGCATCAGTTTTAGAATGATTTTTAACTTGTGCGCTTTAAGAATAGCTATGGATTATGTAACATTTAATAGTTTAAACTTACGAACATTCAGAAACTGTGAAATGTAGCGGCGAATTATTTAGACAAGATATTTGCTTACATGAGATTCTGATCGATTTATTTGGAGAAGCTTAACAATTACTGATGACAATCACGAACTAATATCCCTGGACTGCTTGCAGACGATTGTTTTCCAGTTGACTGCTAAAACGAGGCATTAGACGACATAACTTCCGGTTTATACAAGTCCTTGTAACAATAAACTCCGAGTAACCTTGTGTATTTGATCAAAATAATATTGACTGATGGAATAAATAAGGGAGTAACCTCTTATTTTGCTACTGTCAAACACTGCATGCAGAATAGGTAAATGTGTAAAAGGTAATATATATTATTAGATCATATTAGTAATTTACCTCATACTCTTTATTGTGATTTTAATTCTTGGATAAGTCAAAGAAGAAAGAGAAAGATGGCAGAGAAAACTACTGCAGTTGGTGTATTCTGGGACATTGAGAATTGCTGTGTACCACGGTTTATGCCAGCACTGTCAGTTGTTCAGCGGATACGTAATGTTTTCTTCTTTGGACACTGGGAAGCTGAGTTTATGTGTGTATGTGACATCAACAAAGAGTCAAAAAGTGTCATTGAAGATCTCAACAATGCTCAGGTAAGTGCATTTTCGCAGTGTAGGAAAACAACCTGATAGTTAAACATACAGTGAAGCAGAGTACAGTCTGATTCACAGCACCGTGAGGTCACCATTAGCTCAGTAGGTTGTGGTATTGGGGCCTCAATAGGTATGCTGGGGCAAGGCCATGAAGACAAATGTGGTACAGCCTGGCAGTCTTGCAGTCAGTGCTAGTCGAACTCAGCAGCCATTGGTAGATATCTTCTCATGCATGGCTTTCAGGTCTTGCAATTATTATTACTTAGATTTCTAGAAAACTTGGAACATTTAACATTAACAACAGTGTATGTTATCAGCACGCTAAAGAGACTTTTTTAAGTTATGTAAATATGGCAGATTGGCATCAAAATTAATTCTTTGATTATTTCTAGAATAGTAATACATGTGTTTCAGAACAGAGAAGACCAAAGATTCATTAATAATACCTCTTAATAGGTATTTGTAGTGTGCAACACCATGATCAAGATAGATCGCATTCGCTGAATACACTGAAAGAGCTAAGGAGAGTAGTAAAACAGCCAGGAGAGATTACAATGTTTGAACATTGTGTAGGTATGAGTGTCATTGTAGTGAGTGGATACGGTATGACCACACACTTTCTCTGTAAAGTATTGATCTGTGTATGCCAACATAATAGAACACAGTGTATAACAAAATATACCTCTCTCTACATTATTGTTTGAAATCCCGTGGTACTGAGAAAGAATGTATTTTGACTTATCTTGCTCCTTACTATGTGAGATGCACTGAACTGGTTA